>NC_142799.1:39648537-39979371 GCF_049724085.1 Artemia sp. Qi Xiang Cuo
ATAATTAATTTAAAAAAAATTCTACAAAATAAGTTTTTCAAAGAAAAGTAAAGAACTCTATTAAACAAAAAAAAATAAATAAAAATCAAATCAAATAATCTACCAAGCGTGAAACTACCACAAATCAGCATCGATAAATAAATGAAACCCAAAACAAACAGAAATTACAATAAATAACCGAGTCAAACTGAAAACGAGCAGAAATTAACATAAGTTGGGCGCAAAACCCCTATACCTTCCCAAGGCCAGAAAAAAATTTGTACTTTACTGAAAAAATACAAATGAATGTACATTGTCAGTTTAATATACATATACTGATATTTAGCAATCAAAATTTTAATATAATATGATTTGTTACAGATATAAACGTAAAAACAATTATATTTTTTCAGTAAAGTGCAAATTTTGTTCTGGCCTTGGGAAGGCATAGGGGTTTTGCGCCCAACTTATGTTAATTTCTGCTCGTTTTGAGTTTGACCTGGTTATTTATTGTAATTTCTGTTCGTTTTGGGTTTCATTTATTTATCGATGCTGATTTGTGGTAGTTTCACGCTTGGTAGATTATTTGATTTTATTTTTGCTCTTTTTTGGTTTAATGGAGTTCTTTACTTTTCTTTGAAAAACTTAGTTTTTGGAAAAATTTTTTTTAATTAATTTTTGTTCGTTTTATATTGACATAGTCTTTTCAGGGAAAAAGAAAATAAGGCTTTAAATCTTTTCGTTTTTCAAGACTTTATAGTTTGGCCTGCTATTTGTATGCTGGAGAAAAAATTTCAGCAATTTTTAACAACATACACCCTTTTAAAAATCTGGACACAAATAACACTGTTTAATTTAGTTTCATACCTCTTCTAGTTGACCTGAAATAGAAAACTTGATACCATTCGCAGAACAATCCGTTTACTTTCTTTGATAACTTGGATACACTTAGGCTATTTTGATTTGATCAAATTTTAGGAGCAGAAACGGCTCCATAAGTTTGAACATAATGCCCTCAGTCTTTTTTGGGATACTGTTGAGGTTGCTCATTGGGATTCAAAATTAACACTTTCAATTTTTATTTAATCTTTCGGCAAAATTTCTTTTTTAAAAATATTGGGTAAATGGGTGGGTGGGAGTGGAAGGGGGACTAGTTGCCCTCCAATCACTTTCGACTATTAAAAAGGGCATCAGCCCTTTCTATTTTCAATAGAATGAGTTCTTTTCGAAGTTCCCACGACAACTCCTTCGATAAGAAGTGCCCTGGTCTAAACAACAACAACAACATAAAATAATACATTATACCCATATTGATCTTTACTATAAAAATGTCAAGCCTTCCAATCACTTTCGACTATTGAAAAGGGCACTAGGCCTTTCTATTTCCAATCGAATGAGCACTTTTGGAAACGACAACGCTTTCTATAAACACCTTATATGACCCCACGGCATAAATTAAAGCCCTTACGATAAGGTCCTTCTCAATGACCTAATTTCCAGAACTTTCTACTTCGTTTAACAAAATGAATGTTTGCAAATTATTATTGGAAATGTTTGGGAGAATGGTGGGTCTGAGTGGAAGACTAGTTATGCTCCGATCACTTTCGACTATTACAAAGGACATTAGCCCTCTCAATTTCAAATGGAATAAGCCCCTTTCGAAGTTCTACGACAACTCTACCTATAAACTCTTATATGCCACCAGGGCATAAACTACAAACTTTGCCCATGGGGCTCTCGGGGGTTTATTATCCTTAAATACATAATTTCCAGAACTTTCAACTATGTTGAACAAAATGGCTATCTCTAAACTTTGATTGAATGTTTTTGGGGAAATGGTGGGTGTAAGAGGGGGGTTAATTATTCTCCACTCACTTTCGACTATTAAAGAGGGCAATTTCAATTTCCAATCAAATGGGCCTTTTTTGAAATTTCTATAACAACTTTCGATATAAACTTTAATGCCCCCAGGGCATAACTTACAACCCTTGCACTGAGGGCTCTGAGGGGGTTATCATCCTAAAAGACCTAATTTCCAGAACTTTCAACTACGTTGAACAAAATGGATACCTCGAAATTTTAATTGGATGTGTTTTGGAAAATAGTGGGTGTGAGAGGGGCGTTAGTCGCTATCCAATCACTTTCAACTATTAAAAAAGGCACTAGCCCTTTCAATTTCCAATTGAATGAGCCCTTTTGAAGTTTCTACGACAACGCTTTCAATAAAAACTTTATATGCCTCCAGGGCATAACGGCCCTTGCCCTGAGGTCTGTGGGAGGAGGGGTTGTCATCCTTAAAGACCTAATTTCCAAAACTTTCAACTAAGTTGAATAAAATGATTATCTAAAAATGTTGATTGGATGTGTTTGGGTAAAAGGAGGGCGTGAGAGGGGGGTAGTTGCCCTCAAATAACTTTCGACTATTAAAAAGGGTACTAGCCCTTTGAATTTCAAATCGAATGAACCCTTTTTCAAGTTTCTACGACAAAGATTTCAGTAAAAAACCTTATCTCTATGTGTATCTATGTGTATTATCTCTATGTGTGTGTCGTCTCTATGTGTATGTTATCTCTGTGTGTGTTTCGGGTCTGGTCGTGTGTCGTCTCTGTGTGTGTGTCTCGTCTGTGCGTGTGTCTACTCTATGTGTTTGTATTATATGTTTGTGTGCCTTCCCTTTGTTTCTGTCGTTTCAGGTTTTTCGTCATATCTGTGTGTTTGTCGTCTGTGTGTGTGTGTCGTCTCTGTGTGTTTTTCGTCTCTGTGTGTGAGTCGTCTCTTTGTGTGTGTCGTCTCTGTGTGTGTGTCGTCTCTGCTTTATGTTAGGTTAGGTTAGGGGGGTTAGTTGCACTCAAGTCACTTTCGCCTATTAAAAAGGGTAATAGCCCTTTGAATTTCAAATCGAATGAGCCCTTTTTCAAGTTTCTACGACATAGATTTCAATAAAAACCTTATATGCCCCAGGGCATAACTTATAATCCTTGCCCTGAGGGTTGTGGGGGAGTGTCCACCTCAAAAATATGTTTTCTATCTGGAAATCAACTACGCTGAACAATATGGCTATCTCAAAATTTTGATTGGATGTGTTTGAGGAAATGATAGGCGTGGGGGGGCTACATGCAATCAAATAACTTTCCATTATGCAAAAGGGCAATAGCCGTTTGAATTTCCCATTTGATGAGCCTCTTTTGAACTTTATATGACAACGATTTCGGCAAAAACTTTATACGCCCCTAGGACAGAGCTTACAACACTTGCACCTAGGGCTATGGGAGATTGGCCTCTTCAAAAATAAATTTTCGAACAGGAAATCAGCTACGCTGAACAAAATGGCTATCTCAAAATTTTTGCTATCTCATGAAAATTTGCTATCTCAAAATGGCTATCTTAAAAATTTTGATTGGATGTGTTAGGGGGAATGATGGGCGTGGGGGGGGGGGGGGCTAGTTGCCCTCCAATCACTTTCGACTATTAAAAAGGGCACTAGACACTCCAATTTCCAATCGAATGAGCCCTTTTCGAAGTTTCTACGACAACTCCTTCGATACGAAGTGCCCGGGTATGGAGAAAAAAAAACAAAAAAAAAAACCAGTTGTGCCCACATCGTTCTTTACTTAGGCAGCGCTAGCGCGCTGCCTATGAAAGAGAGTTCCCAGGAGCTGTAGAGGGTGCTTATTCAATTTAAAATTAAAACTTCTAGCGTCCTTTTTAGAATAAAAGTGATGGGAGGGCAATCATTCTCCCACTTGCCATTATCGCAACTAAGTCCCCTACTGCCCTCCAATACGCCCAATCAAAGTTATCAGATGGCCATTTTGTTCAAAAATTCAGAAGGTCCAATAAACATGCCTCCAGGGTTGGCATGACCCAAGACCCTCGGGGCAAGGGCCGTAAAAGATCAAATTGCCAAATATTTACACATAGGTCTTACCATAAAAAAAGAGGACTTGTTCGAAGCTAGGTGTATTACTGGCTCGAACTTTCAGAAATTGCTCTCTGGCTCAAAAGGGTTGAACGTTTTGCCATGGAAGGGGAAGAGGATTAGAGGGCACAAAAAAGGACTAATAAATGTCTTTCCTATTCGGCTTAAAACTTTTATTCTTACGTCTTTAGGCTAAGGGGATTGCAATAAAGAAGGGAAAAGGAAAAAATAATATTTCCCCCCAAAATGGGGCCGACAAATGGCCGATTAAAACTTATTTTGCCTATACCTTGTACAGAAGGGATGGCCATGGAGACTTAGGATTTGGTTTATTCAATAGAAAAATAAAACTTATAGCGCCTTTTGTAGGGCCTAAAATGATTAAAGGATAGTTAGCCTTCCTCTCGTGGCGTTTTCTGCTACCCGGGACCCGTTATCCCCATGATCACGGGTTTTTGAGTAAAGGTTTTATTTTTGAGTAAAGATTTTTAGATCATCATTTTGTTCAGAAAGTTGAAAGATCTAATGAGTGTGCTTTTTGGGTCAAAATCACTCCTTGAGTGTGGTGGTCATATTCGGTCTTGCTTGTCCCATCAGCTAAGAGCTCTTAGAGACAACTTACTATGCCAAGATTCCAAGGGCAAACCAAAGGTTTTACTTAAGAAACAACATTCGTACCTGAGTAAATTAAATAATTATATGTGCACTCGAGTTTTCAAATTATCTGCAAAATCCCGTGAATGCCTTGGGGGGATCAGGTTGAAACTTTCATGAAGTGTGGAGGGTAGGGGACTGGGCCTAAAATATTTACTTGGCGGGGGGAGGGCTAGAGGAAGGGTTCTAAAGGTCTTTTTTCTTAGATTAAGATACAATTTTCATGGGATATGGTGGGGGGGTGAAGTGTACCTTGAATTTTGACTTTTTGGAAGTGTTAAAGGTAAATTGAAAGAAAATATATATCATGGTTATCAAAATGGCATAACCATTCCAAAAGACTAATTGATATGGGACGAACAAAACGGATGTTTAAATTTTATCTCTCCAATCAGCTTGAAAATGACATTCATAAGCTATTTGGCCAACTGGACGCCGAGGCAGAAAACAAACTCAAAATTAATTTTTGTCTTTGACACCCGGAAACGGGCCGGACATTGTTCTTCTCCAATAAGCATCTAACTGACACGGCGTGTAGATAGGGCCAGGTAGGCCTCAATGAAATAAAAATGTACTGAAGGTTAGTTGAATCAATTTGTGACATCTGAAACTGTACCAACAAACTTTGTTCTGCAGCTTGGCTTATACTTACAGGGCCACAAAGGGATATTAATGAAGACAATTCAATGGTAAAAATGTTGCATTGAGACATGACCCCCCCCCCCCCACACAGCAAAAAAGCGCCAAATAAAAATTAAAATGAAAAAATGTCATCGGGCTTAAGAAGAACAGATATTACAACAAGTAAAAGTAATGCTCCCCCCTCTAGAACCTTTCAAAGCCCAGAGCGTCATTTACACTTTACTAAAACAAAAATTTTAAATACTTTTCTTTTGTTATAATTATGACATCGAAAAGTCAAAATTACTCACACTTCTATGAATCAGTATCAATATCAAGCAGTTTGTGGTAAAGAACTGTAAGTAAGGAGCGGCGCAATAGTAATCAAAACAATAAAAAAAAATCACAACAATTAATACATGAAAAGAATGGGCGTTTTACGCTGATTCCAGATTTATAATATTCATTATGTTTTTTGTTAACCATCAAAATCTTGTCGATGTGAACGTTTTTGCTTCTACTTACTTCCCAGAACTTCACTGTTTCACTTTATATAACCCTAAACAAAATAAGTACGGCCTTCTCTCCAGTTTTGGCAATGTCATCTTTTGCAGAAACTGAATCCTGGAATATTTCGGAGATATATCCTGGAATTTTTCTTCCTTTTTTCGTGGCTCAGTGGTGCAGATTTTCCCATGTCATTAATTTACAAAGTCGAATCGCATCCAAAACGGGCAAGGAGGAAAAGAATTTGGTCACAAAGGGTGTCACTGACATTTAGTTTGGCTGCCAATATATGCCACAGACGGGTTCTAGTTTTTCTTAACTTTGACTTGGAAAAAAGTTTGGATGAATCTTATTATGTCCTATCCTCCGGGGTCCGGGTTTTTTTTGTTATGAGGTGCAAATATTAAATTGGTAATTAACAAATGCAAAAAATACACAACGCAAATTTACGAAACGTTTTATTTTTTTTACATCATGGGGGCCTGGGGGGGATGTACAACCCATTGGATATTGGGACTCAATTTTATATAATTTTAAAATACAAGTTACAAAATGCCATGAGAAAATATACAATCAACGTACATAACACATAAAAACATACTTTATCATTTATGGAAACCCGAAAAACATTCTCGAACTTGCTTGCCAACCTGAAAGCAGAGATAGACCTGACGCGCTTCGCAGGACACTTTCGTTTGCATTTTGCATCCAGGCATCCGGTTTCGAGCCGAATTCTTCAGCATCGCGTCAAAGTAAGGAAGATGCTTTGCATTCGATTTCCTTTCTTGTCCGGATTGCAAAGGGCATCTTTTTCTTCTTTTAGCCGACTGCTCCAGTTTATCTTCATTTTTATCATCTTCACATTGCTAAAGATGCCCTCAGTTGATCGCCGAGGATCTTCAACTAAACATTCAGCTACATGAAATCTGAAGGGGATCAGCTGATTGTAGGGTTTGTTCCCTTTGTTTGAATCCAGCCTTTAGTGTAGCCAGGCATTCTGAAGAACCAAAGCAATGAAATGGTGAAGAACTTAAACTTGCAATTTATTTGTTCTGCTTCTGAATCTGTAATAACTCAGCATGTAGTCACAGAGTTCAACCTTGCCCATGTACTTGTTATACTGTCCTACCACAAGAGGACTGGGGATATCTACATATTTTCTTTAAGAGTCATCGTATCTTGACACAGGTAGCTGGGGTTCTTTGCCATAGCAGCTTGGAGCTAGAAAAATGGGCTTGTTGTCGTACCACTACGTAACGACTACAACTCAATCCTCTCGCGTGAACATAAAGGACGTCCCACATCCAGTTCTCTTTATTTCACGATCGGTCTTCGCTGGTAGATCTTCAAATCGATTTTTCATGAGCGTGCTGGGTGCATTTCAGCGCTTTTCTGATAATTTTTCAAGCAAAGATATGCTAGTGAAGTACCTATCAAAGAAAAGATATGCACCTTCAATTAGATTTTGGCATAGGTTTAGCAAAGTGGCACTACTTAGACCTTTAGCTTGTAGTTCTGGTTCAAATGTTGCCTTTCCTTGGTAGATTAAGTAATCATACACCAGACCTGATGAGCCTGCTAAAACAAACTTCTTCAAGCTAAAAGGTTTTAGCTTATCTAGTATGTACTGCTTCAGGCTGCATTACCAAGCAAAGGGAATCATTTGTTTGTCAATACAAAGGAATTGTTCTCGCTCAAGCTTTATACACTAATCTTACACCAAATTCAGCAGGGGGCACACTTTCCAAAGACAATCATTTCTTTTGGTATCTTCGTCAACCTTGTCATACAAAAGGAACTTCATGTTCTGTTTAAGCCTTAAAAACCAATCTCGAGACATGTTCTTGCAGATGATAGGGACTCGAAATCTCTTGCTCCAAAACATTCTTAGACAAGGAAACTCCAGGTTACTCATGACCATAGAAACTTTAAAGAATACTTTCTGTTTGGAGGCTCTAGCAAACAAAAATTTTTTTGTGGCCTTCTGGTAATAACATTTTATTGCGAAAGCAATTGTCTAAAAAAAAATGGGTCAGAAAAGTACTTCAAAAAGTATTCATGTGGCTTCCAGCTTTCCCGTTGACTTGAATCTGAGTACAAGGGAAGGTATGAATGATGCTCGTTCAAGGTCTCTGAACTGGTCCACATTTTGCTGGGGCGGCGAATTTTTCCTGAGCGACTTGTGGTATGAAATCAGTTGTGAATGCTGGAATATACTGCGCTAGTGGAATTTCGTCTTTTCCTTCGTTGAATAGGACTGAGAAGTCATTGAGATTATCCCGATCTAGAAAGCCTTGAGACTCTTCTTCACTATCAGAGGACACTTGGTCTGCATCTGTTGCACATGTGTTGCCAGGTAAATACCACTCAGGGTCGGTTTCGTCTCCGTTATCTTCCAAGTTGCTGATATCGCTGTTTTCAAGCAAGGACAAGGCTTTTTCCAAGGATACTGCAAAACAAAAAAAACTCTTAGCGCTTTAGACCTCACAGTAGGAAGCTTTAGACATACAACAAGTCCATTTAAATAGCCTCACTGAACAAAAAATATGTTAGGCCTAACCAGAAAAAAACTTAGCTAAAAAATTACAATCTTCCAACCCGTTGGACTTCTAAGGTAGGACCGAATGTACAACCGATTGTACAAGACCGAAAGTCCTTCTGCCAGATGGCAGCAATAACAGTAAATTTGTTAAAAATCAAACCTGTCAATACTTAGGTCATAGGGTATATCGCCTGATTTTTTTCTATTGTCTAGTTTATCTCTTTATATTTTTTATCTAATTTCTTAACTTTTGCCCTTTTTCTTAAGTTTATTTTATTTATTTCACGTGCTCCTCTTTTGGCCTCCATTACTGTTACTGGAATTAAAAAAATCACAGATGGCAACAAACGCCTCTTGCAGAAAAGAAGACAATCTTTAAGTCCTGATTTGCAGTAGGTTGCAAGATAAAAATTCATAAACGAACATACAACCGGTTGGACATCAGGTCCCAGGAGGCTAGATGAAAGGACCCGACTAAATCGTTTGCCTTGGGGGAAATGCAGCACGTGCGAGGATATCTATACCAAATGCGTTGACTGTTTGACACGAAGACTAAGATACGCTTTCAAAGCGTTTGACAGGTATTTAATTGGACCCTCAATCAAGGACATAATGCAAGTTAGGAGAAGCAGGTCTAAAGGCTGTCCTGCGGTCAGCACTAAGCCGCAAATGCTATGTTGAGTAAAAAAAGATGATCTCTTTAGCAACACAGAAATCATCCACCCGGACTAAAGGGCTGGGCACACGTAGCTGATTTCGGGAACTGATTTCCAAATCAGCGCCGATTTTAAAAGAAATCGGCGTCAATTTGAGCTTGAAAAATTTTCTAGTTTTCGGCACCGATTTTCATTATGATCATCACACAAAAAATAGGGATACAAATAGTCAGCCAGAGATGTCTGTGGTGAAAGACCCCGCTACTGAGCAAGCTCAGATCAATCATGCAACTATTAATAAACTCCAGTTGACTATTTGTGTCCATGATTCTTTGTTTTAAAAATCTCCGCAATAAATTTTTCTTTCAACAAATTTTTCTTACCGCTGTCGTTTGTCCACTGATCGGTTCCCGAAATCAGCTACGTGTGCAGTGCCCTTAAGCTCTTATTTAGATAGAAAAATCGTCTTTACATTTATCTACTGCCAAAAGCCAGGGTTGCCACCAGTGACACTTTAGTGTCACTTCTGACACTTTTTTAAATAGCAGTTTTCGGGACACCTGACACTATCAGGACACTTTTTAGCAAAAGTGGCTCTTTTTTTGCTAAGTAGCACTATTTTACGAAAAAAGATTTTTTCAGACAAAAAACCGGAAGAAAAACTGTCAATGTAGATATGTATCGATATCCTTTTTCTGTCAGTTAAGATTCTTATCTTAACTCCGCACGCGGCAATTATTGGATGCAAGAATCTTTCTGTGCGGTGAAAAAAGTAAATTGGTTTGTCTCTATCTGTGTTTGAGAAATTTTTATATTCTTATTCTTATCACTAATCACTGATAAGCGAAGATCACCCAATGATCTTCGGTACGAAATACTTGGCAATGAAGAGGACAGAGACAGACATTTAACTGCAATGTGGTGGAGAAGCCTTCAATTGTTTTCAGTTGTTTAGTTCAACTATTTTGTGTTGTTGCAACAATTTGTAGGCTCATAGACGATAAGCCAGTCAAGCGGTTTGCAATTCTTGAGTGGGTGCGAATTCAATTTTGATGTTTTATTAGTTGAGGGTTGACTACAATTCAAAGAAGAAAAGAGCAAGAAAAGCTAAGAGTGTATTTTTGCGCCACTATGTTAATAGCTGTTACTATGTTAACCAGTCACTGGGCCATGACTGCTTAACTTTACTCGTCTTTTCATCGATTTCCGTGACTGGAGCTCTTGAAGCCTAGTGACTAAAAAGCTCACTGGTGACATCACAAAACGACTCAGCAACGCAAAAACAACCACTGAGCTCACTGGTGTCCCACAAGAATGTTTAGGGACCTCTTCAGTGACGCAAAAATGCGCTCTAGCATTTCCGTTCATATTTTTTCTTTGAACTCTTGGAAATGGACAAATGAATAGTCAAACATAACCATCATACTAAAAACAAAATTGATACCAAAACTTCTATTATCTTAAATCCTATGCATCATTAGCAAAATTACAATCTAATTTCACTTTTATTTCTTACTTAAATTTATGTTACATCATTCCATAAATTGAATTTTGACACACTTCCTCATTTTACTTATTTCATTCCCACTAATTTTGATTGTAAATGTGCTTTCACGCTGATACTCTAAATGCTCGTTTTTTTTATTATAAAGGTGCTTTCATATTGATACTTAAAACGCTAGTTGACTGTTCCTATGCCCTAGTCCCTGGAGGCATTGTAAAGCAAAATCTACTGGGGTTGCGAGAGTTCTCGTGAAACTTATTCTATTAAGGTTGAGATAAACAGATTAGATGATATAGCTGTCTTATTTTTTTTCCATTACTACTACTAATAACTTATTGTTTTTATTGTTTTATTGTTTTTCCATTACTACGACTAACCACTCACCCCAGCACCAAGCCGCCTGAGGCCAACACAACTACGCACGTTCCTCCTACATCCCAATCTATTAAAAGCCCCCCGTTTTACACCCTCTCACGAAGTTTCCATTTCCTGTAAATCTTTTTTTATGACGTCCTCCCACCCCAGACGAGGACGACTTGCTTTCCGTTTAGACCTAGATGGTTGGCCGAAAAGGACCATCTTCGGCAATCTGTCATAGGCCTTGTCTTCGGCAATATGTCCTATCCTTCGGCCCTAGAGAGCGGTATTGAACCACATTTTTCATACAGCCTATTGTTTGAAATACAGTCAGTCAGCCGGGTACCCAGAACAATCCTTAAACAATTTCTCTGGAAAACATCTAGCAAATCTTCATCTGCTTTTCGGAGCGCCCATGCTTCAGAGCCATATTTAACCACTGTCATCACTGTAGCTTCTAATATTCTAATCTTGGTTTGCAGACTTATCTTCCTATTCTTCAAACTTTTTTTAACTGTGAAAAAACACCCTGAGCCTTGGCTATTCTACTTTTGACATCTTCACTGCTCCCACCATCTTTAATGATAATAATAACAAGGTAAGTGAAGCTGTCCACCTGATCAATCTTTTCATTACCTAACTTCACCTTTTCATCTTCACTTATTCCTAGCCTTAGTGACCTAGTCTTCTTAACATTAATTTTCAAACCTGTTCTAGCACCCTCAACTCGCAAAAACTCTAAAACTTCATTCATTTTGCTCACATTTTCATCTCGGATGCTTAAATCATCAGCATAATCTAAGTCCAGGAGACTTTTTCCTCCCCATTTTATTCCTTGGTCTCCCATTGCCTTTCCTGTGCTCCTTAAAACAAAGTCCATCAAAATAATCCATATAAAGGGAGATAGAACACAACCCTGCTTAACTCCTGATTTAATACAAAACCAACTGCTAACCTCATATCCTACCTTAACCGCAGCAGTGTTATTCTCGTTCATAGCACTAATCATTTTAATGTTTTTGTCTGACATACCATACAAGGATAAAACCTTTACTAAAGCTCTTTTCAACAGAATAAAATGCTTGCTCATAATCTATAAAACTGAGGACCAAAGGTGTTTGAAAACTCAGGCACTTCTCAATTATTAACCTAAGCGTGAAAATTTGGTCGACACATCCTCTAACTTTTCTAAAACAGTACTGTTCTTCTCTTAAAATTTTGTCTACGGCATCTCTCAGTCTAAAAAGTATCGCCAAATAAATTATTTCAAAGAGTTAGTGTCTGAACCACTATTAATTGTGTTTATCATAGGGTCACCAATAGCTACGATCTATGTTCGTGGCATTCTCTTCAGCATTTTCGGAGAAAAGAAAAGTTTCAATCACCTGAATGCACTGTAATAATCCAGATAGTCCATTTTATGGAAAAAACTGGATGAAAAACTCTCAATGTAGACAAGTATTGCTGTCCTTTTTTCCCGGTTTCTCAAAAGAAAAAAAAACTGAATGTTTTTCCTCTTTTCTTTTTCCGTTCCTTTTTCACGCTATGAACAAAGACTGCTCAGAATAAAAGAGAAGTATTACTCTGTGGGACGAGTTCCCATTTTATACAGTAAGCACCATTTCCGTTTTAGCGGGTTTTTAAAGGGGGGCTGGAAAGTTGACAAGAGTGGAAGTGCTGCGCAAAGCCGGAAATCAGCACCGACTAAGTAAAATCAAAATTTCTTTTTTATAGTTGATAGATGGCATTAGATTCGACACTTCATGTCGGAGAATTTAAAGATGCGGGAAACCACGCGGGGGTGATCCCAAGCGGATTGGCCAATATTTCCAATTTGAAAAGCTTGTTGATATGAGCACGAGCGACGCGAAGCGTCGCGAGCGGCAATCTTTTGGAAAATGACACTTTTTATACAAAATTGACACTATTTTGCCACCCAAAGTGGCACCAAAAAAACCTGGGGAGTGGCAACCCTGCCAGAAGCAGAAGCCAACAAAAATAAGGATAAGACCAAGAAAAGTTTAGCCTTCTGAATATTTGCTTGAGACTCATTTGGTTTGAATTTACAACAACTTCCTGTGCATAGGCCTTCAAATTTTTGGTCAATATATACCAAATCATATTATTGAGTTAGGAATAAAGTGAATACGCTATTCGATGCCTTTTTTATGCTGATTACAAATATAATAAGCATTTCTATTGGAAATGAATTTCAGCCCCCCCCCCTATATATGCCAATTCAGGGTTGGGTTGGGCTCGGTATGGCCTATATAGGGGGGGGGGGGCTGAAATTAATTTCCGATAGAAATACTTATTATATTTGTAATCAGCATAAAAAAAGGCATCAAATGGTGTATTCACTTTATTTGAAACTCAATAATATGATTTGGTATATATTGACCAGTTAGTTTAGGTATAGCCTTTATAGGGGGGGGGGGCTGAAATTCATTTCCGATAGAAATGCTTATTATATTCGTAATAAGCAAAAAAAAAGGCATCGAATGGTGTATTCACTTTATTTGAAACTAAATAATATTATTTGGTATATATTGACCATGGGTAAATATCTACCAAATCATATTTTTGAGTTAGGACTAAAGTGAATACACCATTTGATGCCTTTTTTATGCTGATTACAAATATAATAAGCATTTCTATTGGAAATGAATTTCAGCCCCCCCTCTATATGCCAATTCAGGGTTAGGTTAGGTATAGCCTATATAGGGGGGGGCTGAAATTCATTTCCGATAGAAATGCTTATTATATTTGTAATCAGCATAAAAAAAGGTATCGAATGGTGTATTCACTTTATTTGAAACTCAATAATATGATTTGGTATATATTGACCCAAATATGAACATAACTGTCAAAAACATGAACAAAACTATGAAAAGGAGCATAAAACTTGCAATCTAAAAATATCTCTTTTTGTTCTAGCATGTCTCATTCTGGAGAGCTGCTTTTCTTAACCTTTACCACTACCTCTTTTGGATTGCTACCCTAGTGCTTTACATGTTGACAGCCCCTACCCTAGATAGACTAACATCAGTACAGAGAGTATAAACACTACCACCTCCCAAGTTGATTAGAAGAAAGTTCAAAGAAGGTAAGTTGAACAGCTCAAATGACCCAGACAAGAATTTTGCTTTCATAACACAAAGACTGTCCAAGGCCATCAAAGGTGTGGAGGTTGATACTTGAAAATTCTTCCTGGGGCATCATTAAGGACCTTGATCCATCTTGGTTGCCTAAGTTTCATTTATGTAACTCAACTAATTTACAAGATAGCAAAAAACCCATCATCTAGATTACCAAAAGTATAGGTTGACTGATAAATACTTCTGATTTGTTGTAAATGAAAGCTTCTTTATTTTACCTCAAATATAGGCTATATACACATATAATTGTTATGAAAACCACACATTTCTCTAAGATCACTAAGATCCCAGCAATAACATGGCATATTAAGATGACTGTTTCTGGAACACTGAACTCTGGTTCAGTATTATCAATATATTTCTTATTTTATGCTGTTCTGATATGTAAATATCAATGTTTATGAACAAAGTATCAAGCTCCCCTCCTTCCCCAATGGTCCTAGATGATCCCCAGGGTAGGCTAGATACAAAACTAAAAAAAAAACACCAGTTAAACTGTTTCTTTACAATAAGTAGCATATTTCCATTAACCAGATTATCATGTTTCCTTCCATTCTTATCCATATTTTCAAATTGTTTTTAAATAGTATGTTCACCTAATTGACCTCAAATTCTTTTGAGATATGTTCAGAAAGTCAACTGAAAAAGTTCATGGCAGAAAAGCAGTTGAAATGGCAGAGAATTCAAAATGCAGTATGGTACTTGTATGATATACCCACTACTTCTGATATGTTTCTCTGACACTCAATCCTAATAAAATTGACCAAAGTAAGATAAAAATATATTACTTTAGAAACAAATTTGGGCTTTATATTTGCACATTCGGGGGGGGGGGGAAAAGTATAACAGGGGTGCATGCATAATGTGTTAGGTACAATTATTCTGCATATCATAGGCAGTGCACTAGCCCCGCCTAAGTAAAGAACAGTGTGGGCACAATGTGTTTTTTTTTCTCCATACCTGGGCACTTTGTATTGAAGGAGTTGTCATAGAAACTTTGAAAAGGGCTCATTTGATTGGAAATTGGAGTAGCTAGTGCCGTTTTTAATAGTTTAAAGTGATTAGAGGGCAAATAGTCCCCCCCCCCACGCCCATCATTCCCTAAAACACATCCGGTCAAAACTTTGAGAAAGCCATTTTGTTCAGCATAGTTGATTTCCACATAGAAAATATGTTTTTGAGGAGGACAATCCCCCACAACCCTCAGGGCAAGGGTTTTAAGTTATGCCCTGGGGGCATATAAGGTTTTTATAGAAGGCATTGTCATAGAAACTTCAAAACAGGCTCATTCGATTGGAAATTCAAAGGGCTAGTGCCCTTTTTAATAGTCAAAAGTTATTGGAGGGCAATAGCCCCCCCCCCCTCCATGCCCATTATTCCCCCAGACACATCCAATCAAAATTTTGATATAGCCATTTTGTTCAGCATAGTTGATATCCAGATAGAAAATATGTTTTTGAGGAGGACACTCCCAGGGTTCAGACTCGCCTATAAATTCCTATATTTTAATGCACTCCTATAAAATGCCTATATTTTGGCTAAAATCCTATTATTCCTATATTTTTGGCTGAAGAGCACCAAGAACATTGCTTATGATTTGCAATTTTCACTGCTTGTTAAGTAAGCCAAGATGTGCTTTTCTTTGCTTTTGACTCTGCTTGTAAACTGTGCTGTCCTTGGTGTGGATCAATAATTAAATACAACTGTTGAGCTGTTTGAACTTAACTAATGCTTTGTGTTGGGTTTAGTAAGCTGCTTCTGCCTGGCCTTTGCTGTTGTGTTGACTTAGTAGCCTATGTTTTGTTTTTTGTCATGTTGGGCCTGTCTGAAATGAGCAAAGATCAGTATATAAGCTAGCAGTCTTGGCTTAATGAGACTGTGAGTTCTCGCAACTTATGTGTTTCCTGGCTGAATGCTATAAAAGGCTGATGCAAATACAGCCCAGTTTTAGACATATCCACATTTTTTCTTTTTATGGCCTTTTAATTGCAGGATGCTATTTTGCAGGTGATGCTTGGTAATTAAGTATGAGGCTTACCAAGTTCAATAGTTCATGGCTTTCTAAGACGGATTGCAGCAGTAGAAAGATTGGCAAATGGTGTAAGACTGGGAACAACCAGTACTTGTTCTTTTGCAAACTCTGCTTGAAAAATCTTGGTTGCAGAGCTGGGGTTGCTCAGCTAAACTAACATGTGTGATCTGCAGAACACAGAGCCACAGTTACTGCTCAACTACATCCACTACAGCTTCACCTGACCAGACAATCCTGAGTTGATGAAACAACCAAGAATAAACCATTAGTTGGTACAAACATGTTTTGTGAGCAGGATGCCACTTATAAAGCTGAGTTAATATGAGCACTTCAGATGGTACAGAGTTCTATGTCTGCTAACTCTTCAGACCATATTGTTGCAACCTTCCATGCGATGTTCCCCAGTAAAATATGTCCCTATGTGTGAAGAAACTCATGTATCTGATCACCAATGCTCTGCATCCTTACTGTAAGCAAATGCTTGTGAAGGACATTCAGTCATATTTTGTACTAGAATGTGACAAGACAACCTACAACGCTGGCATGAAAGAGTTACAGATACGTGTTTGATATTGGTCCTTATGCAGAAACAAAATCCAGAGCAGACATTTATGCACAAGTTTTATGGGCCATGTGACAAGTGATGATCTGTATAGGAAGATTATGTCAGTCATTGAGCAGAATCAGCTGCCACTTGAAAAACTGATCACACTTGGAAGTGACAGACCAAACGTCAACAAAAATGTTTGAAACAAGTTCAATGCCAAAAAAAAGAAAGTGACAGGAAAGGGAATGTTGAACATTGGTAATAGCAACATCCATATAATTCATAACACTTTCTTGAAAGGTCTTCAGGTGTTTGGAGAAGAAAGCTCCAACTTTGTTATTCTTGTGCATTCATTTTTGGATGGCTGGCCTGCATGTTGTGAAGAATATTGAAAGTGTCAAAAGAAAGTGGGAGTGCCAGAGAATGCTTTTATGAATCATGTCCCAAGCCGCTGGCTGACAATTGGACGTGCCCTTGCTAGAATCATGCAGTAGTGGCCAGCAGTCTGAACTTCATCCCGAGAGAGAAAAAACTGAATATTGTTCTGTCCACTCCCAAATTTCTGAAGATTGTGGCTTATATCAAAAGTGCAACGATGAAGGCCCAACTCGAGTTTGTTCTAGCTTCAGCGGAACGGATCATGAGTTTCACCCAACTGTTCCAGAAAGAAGAGCCTCTCATTCATGTTCTGCACTCATAGATCAAAAGACTAGTTGTGACGCTTTGCAGACGGATCTTTACTCCAGATTCTGTGACCAAGACTGAAAATTTCTCACCAGAAATGTTGAACCTTGCAGAAAAATTTGCAGAAAAGCCCATAGTTTCAGAAAATGTGGAACAAGCTTTTGGTGAGAAAGCAACACTGAAAAACAAGGCCATTTTCTATGTCAATGTGCGAAAACATTTTATTGCAGGTATTTGCCATATTTTGAACAAATGTCCTCTTGAAAAGGATGGTTTTCTAGAGGCTTTATGCTGTTTGAGTCAAATCAACATGAAGGATTCAAGAGGCATTGCAGACATAGCGGTTGTGGCACATGAGATTGCAATTGGAGTAAGCTCAGACGTTGCCCAGGCTGAGTGACTGCTTTTGTGAACGGAAACTGGACCCCGTGAGGACATTACTTGGATCAATCATTTTTGGAGCCATTATTTTTACTGGTGAATGAGCACGGGGACAGCAAGTACCCGGAACTTACCAAGCTTATCAAAGCAGTGCTGACGTTCTCGCATGGCAGCGTAGATGTTGAGCATGGGTTCTCGCGTTCTGGTAGGATTCTTGGTGAAGACCAGGCCTTGATGTCTGAACGCGTTCTGGATGCGAGACTCATGGTATATGCCACATTGAGGCTTTATGGAGGAAAACCAGAACAGTTTGTTATTACAAAAGAGCTGTTGAATCTTGCTTGTTCTGCATGGTCTTGGTATCAACAGTATCTGGATGGAAAGAAAAAAAAGAGCTATCCAAGAAGAAGAAATCAGCTTTTGAAGAGGTCAATAAGCGGAAGTTGCAGGAGGTCCACAACAAAAAGAAAGAAATAGAAGACCTGGAAAGCAAAAAGAAAAAACTTAGAGCATCAGAGCAAGAAAAGAGAACAGTAGCAGATACTCTACTTCAGGAAGCAACCTACAGAATGAAGAAGGCTGCTGAGTCCAAGAGTTCCATAGACATTGCCCTAGCTGTTTCTTTGCTTGAATGAGCTGTGAAGTCCAGAACAAGGGAAAGAGAGCAGATGGTGGAATCTGCGAGAATGGAGCAGTCTCTTGCAAAGAAAAAAACTGACCTCATATCTAAATTGATGCCCAAGAAGCAGCAATAGTGATTCCAAATATTTTACCTGTATCAGTCAATCATTGGCACAGCATGTGTATCTGATTTTTTATTGTTTTTTACTATTTGTACAGTTTGTATTTGAAATAAAAAAATGAAATAAATAAATAAATGCAAAAATTCAGTAAATGACGAATTTATGTGACAAGGCATCGTACACCATCTACCACAGATCTGATCCCAAGGACTTCCTAATCCCATATTTGACCTATATTTGGGCCCGGGAAGTCCTATAAAAATAGGACAGAGCCTATAATTTGAAACAAACCGACCTGTCCAAACCCTGCACTCCCCCACCACCCTCAGGGCAAGGGTTTTAAGTTATGCTCTGGGGGAATACAAGGTTTTTATAGAAGGTGTTGTTGTAGAAACTTCAAAACAGGCTCATTCAATTGGAAATTCAAAGGGCTAGTGCCCTTTTTAAAATAGTTGAAAGTGATTGGAGGGTAACTAGCCCCTCCCCATGCCCATCATTCCCCCTAACACATCCAATCGAAATTTTGAAAGATCCATTTTGCTCAGCATAGTTGTTTTCCAGATAGAAAATATGTTTTTGAGGAGGACACTCCCACACAACCCTCAGGGCAAGGGTTTTAAGTTATGCCCTGGGGGATATAAGGTTTTTATAGAAGGCATTGTTGTAGGAACTTCAAATGGGCTCAATTGAATGGAAATTCAAAGGGCTAATGCCCTTTTTAATAGTCATAAGTGATTGCAGGGCATCTAGCCCCTCCCCCACGCCCTTCGTTCCCCCAAACGCATCCAATTAAAATTTTGAGATAGCCATTTTTTTCAGCATAGTTGATTTCCAGATAGAAAATATGTTTTTGAGGAGGACACTCCCCCACAACCCTCAGGGCAGCGGGTTTAATTTATGGCCAGGGGGTTTTTAAGATTTTTATAGAAGGTGTTGTCATAGAAACTTCAAAACAGGCTCATTCAATTGGAAATTCAAAGGGCTTGTGCCCTTTTTAATAGTCAAAATTTATTGGTGGGCAACTAGCCCCCCCCCCCTCCCCGCCCATCATTCCCTCAGACACATCCAATCAAAATTTTGAGATAACCATTTTGTTCAGCATAGTTGATTTCCAGATAGAAAATATGTTTTTGAGGAGGACACTCCCCCACAACCCTCAGGGCAAGGGTTTTACGTTATGCCCTGGGGGCATATAAGGTTTTTATAGAAGATGTTGTGGTAGAAACTTCAAAACAGGCTCATTTGATTAGAAATTCAAAGGGCTAGTGCCCTTTTTAATAGTCGAAAGTGATTGGAGGGTAACTAGCCCCTCCATGCCCATCATTCCCCCTAACACATCCAATCAAAATTTTGAGAGATCCATTTTGCTCAGCATAGTTGATTTCCAGATAGAAAATATTTTTTTGAGGAGGACACTCCCCCAGAACCCTCAGGGCAAGGGTTTTACATTATGCCCTGGGGGCATATAAGATTTTATAGAAGGTGTTGTCGTAGAAACTTCAAAACAAGCTCATTCGATTTGAAATTCAAAGGGCTAGTGCCCTTTTTAATAGTCGAAAGTGATTGGAGGGTAACTAGCCCCCTCCCATGCCCATCATTCCCCCTTACACATCCAATCAAAATTTTTAGATAACCATTTTGATCAGCATAGTTGATTTCCAGATAGAAAATATGTTTTTGAGGAGGACACTCCTCCACAACCCTCAGGGCAAGGGTTTTAAGTTATGCCCTGGGGGCAAATAAGGTTGATATAGAAGGCATTGTTGTATGAACTTCAAAAAGGGCTCAATTGAATAGAAATTCAAAGGGCTTATGCCCTTTTTAATAGTCATAAGTGATTGGAGGGTAGCTAGCCCCCCCACGCCCATCATTTTCCCAAACACATCCAATTAAAATTTTGAGATAGCCATTTTTTTCAGCATAGTTGATTTCCTGATAGAAAATATGTTTTTGAGGAGAGCACTCCCCCACAACCCTCAGGGCAAGGGTTTTAAGTTATGCCCTGGGGGCATAGGGTGAATCAGGGAAAGTCCGACAGTGGGGTAAGTCCGATACCGACCTTCAATTTGTCTATGGTCCATTGTATCTGTGGGAGGCTTTCATATTTTCTTCCATATTAGTAGCAGTAGGAAACAGTGCCATCAACTTCTGGTAGAGTTAGTACGCCTTCTGTTCAGAGGGTTTTGAAGTTTTTTGGACGGCGTTTTTTTAGGAACACAGGTAACAGACTTTACTTTAACTTATGCAGATTATAAAGTAAGAGAGATAGAGAATTTTTTTTCATTTCTTAGAAACTAGAAGACCAGGAGCATCTTCCTGATTTTTTAAAACAAGCTAATGTTATTAATTGAACAGATATGAGGGGTGTCGGTCTTACCCCCAAAAAAGCCCATCTGGGGAAAGTCCGACAGGTCGGTCTTACCCCCTACGGGGAAGTTTGGCTGGGGTGTCGGACTTACCCCATGTTACCAAAGATGGATATTTTAAATGGTAGAACAGATTCTAAGCTTTGGATAATAAAGGTTGAAGCCAGTAACCATCCTTAGATGGCTCTACTAACTTAGTGGAATGTAGTGTTGTGTTGATCATTCATGTATTGCAGTTCTGTGCCTGGTTTCGTTTATCTTTCTCCCTTGTAATTTTTTTTAGTCTTAACCTTTACTTGTGACCTGCCGTGCAAAAAGTGTAGCAAAGTAGAAATGCTACTTGGCATGTATCAAATTTGTTGGCAGATTTCGTCTGAAAATACCCTTTTTACATATAAAATAATTTTTGCTCAAAGAAAAGGTGTCAAAACACAAGTCGTGCTCCGCCGTGCAAAAAGTGGGATAGCATATTAGCAATGCTACTGGACAGTTTTCATGGCCTAGAAAAATTTGTTGGCATTTTGTTTTCAAAAATACCAGTGCTTCCACTATCCCCAAATTTTTGGGGATTTCTCCCAAAATCTGTCTTCTCATAAACATTCTCAAAATCGGTTCCCCAAAAATCCCCTTTCTTTCAGGGTTGCCACACCTAGTGAATTATCACTGACAACAATCCGCCCCTAGTAACTATTACTTTCAATTGACTTGAAATAATTTTTTCACTATTTTCAAAAGTTTATGTCTCAATTATTTACTACACATCAAAACCAGACATAGATCATTGAATTACTGACCTTTCTTCATATGCTATCAAAAGTATACTGACCTTTTTATAGTTGTAGTACAGTGATCAATGAATATTAAGAATGCAGTTGGGTGTGTATTATTTTTATAATACCAATATCATTGGAGTGTACAACTCAATCCATAAACTATCAGCAGTAAGCTATATACTGCATACTTGAGACTTTGAATACTATACACCATTAGCAGTATTAGAGTAAATATGAGACAGTACTTTAATATGATTAAATATGATTAAGAAAACTATTGATATTTCTAACCGCAAGCTATACTAAGTTACATTTGTTACTTTTCTGAAAATTTTACCTATAGAAATACTTCTTGCTCAAAGAAAAGCTGTCAAATCACGGATTTTGCTGCTAAAGTGTTGGCAGCTTTGGGAATTCTGCTACTGGCAGTTTTGGAATTTTTTGCACACCTGCTTGTGACAGGTTTTCGAATACATTCATCAATTCATTCATAATTCCCCTTCGAATAAATTCATCCATTCATTCATAATTCCTTTGTCTTTTCTAGATGCCTAGAAATTATGTTCGGAAAACACAACGCGGGGTTGGAGGAACATATGATGCAACTCAGCTACAAAACGCGCAAGCAGAGATATCTTCAAAGAGAATGTCTATGCTACAGACTTCGAAAGTATTTCAAATACCGCGCACTACCTTGCATGACCATCTTATGAAGAAGACAAAAGTCAAAAATACAGTTTGTGGTGGAGGGAGGAGTCAAGAAATTCTTGCTGAAATAGAAAAGAATATGGCTCAGGGTCTCCGAATACTTTGAAAAGTGGGGCATAGGTCTCAGCAAGCAGGAATTTTTTGACCAAGTCCAAGACTATCTCATCAAGAACAAAGTTCAAACTAGATTTAAGGACAACCGACCTGGTCATGACTGGTGGGTGTGGTTCAAGTGCCGAAACAAAATTTCACTAAAGAAACCTGACAGGTTAGAAAACAAAAGACTTTTGCAGCAATCTGACCCCTTCATAATGTATGGTTTTTATGAGCTGTTGTATGAAACTGCCACGGCGATGGATATTCTTGACAAGCCCCAGTGCTGGTTTAATTTGGATGAGGCATCTTTCTGCAGGGATCCTGGCAACACGAAAGTTGCTGGAGCCAAAGGCTCACCAGCCACTCATAGAACAGGTGGTAATGGACGTGAAAATACAACTGCCTTGGTTTGTATCAGTGCAAACGGAGAAAAATTCACACCTTTAATAGTTTTCTCTGCAAAGAATACCTGGACCTCATGGATACGTGTACATGGAGCTTACCCTGATGCATCTTACTCATCTACCAATAAAGGGTGGATGACGTCTGATCTCTTTATGAACTGGTTTGAATGCCAGTTTCTTTCTCATGTAAAGAGAAAGGCACTTCTCATCTCAGATGGACATGGCACACATGCTCTTGTAAAACGTGTAAAGCTTTCTCTTGCTCTAGCAAAACTTGCAAACGAAAATAACGTGACAATTCTCCAGCTAACTCCACATGCATCCCACATGCTTCAACCTCTCAATAAAGTGGTTTTCAAGGGAATGAAAGTGTCTTATGATCAGAATCTCTTGAAATGGCAGAGGGAGCACCCTGGCAACATTCTGTCAAAGAAGGATTTTGTATGTCTCTTATCAAAGGTATAGGATACCTATTTCACTCCTTGTCTGATTGAAAAGTTGTTCAAAGCAACTGGAATCTTTGATCAGAGTGTTCCAATGAGAGTAAACCCATCCATAATTGACCAAACCAAGTTTGAACCTACCAAGTTGAGATGCTATGCACAAATGAAAAAGGAGCAAGAGGAAAATTCAGGCACATCTTAAGTCACAACCACTGTCAACACTGAACTAGAAAAAATTACCTTTTCTGTTACCTTTAGTCCAAAGAAGTTGCTTGGCAACCAATCAAAAACTTTTGAAGAGATTCTTCTTGACTCAATCCAGTAGCCCGACCTACCATCAGTTTCAGGAATAGAAAAACGGAAAAAAATTGCTAGAGAGGCAGAAGTGATGACATCAAAAGAACATCTAGAGGTGCTTAAGAGAGAAGAAAATCTGAAAGCAAAAGGCAAAGGGAAGAAGAAAAGTTCAGATGGGAAGGGTATAAAATCGAAAAAAAAAAGTTTTTCCTAAGAGGGAAGTCAATAGAGATACGGGTGATAGCAAATCAGACATCAGCCTTGAACTTGGCTCTGATGAGGATGATCAGAGTATTCAAGATACTATTCAAGAAAGTGACAGCGATGACAAGGAGACACCCAGTAAGCAAAAGATTGTTCCCAATCTAAATGAGTACTATGCAGTTAGATACGATGCAAGGAATGACGAAGAAGGTTACATAGGAAGGGTTCTAGACTTTCCTGACGAGGGAAAAGTTAACCTCAAGTTTCTTCACTGCTTGAGCCTTGCCACCTAATCTTTCAATTGGCCAAAGAAAGACAATATCGATACTGTGGATGACAAATACATTTTGCAGGACCAGTAAACTTAGTGGGAAAACCGGACCATTTGAAATACCCCAAAACCGTCAAGTTATTGTATCGTACAAGGCAGTTACTAGCAAGCGTCAGTATATCTTTGTTTTATGCCCATACACGTAAGCTACAACATATATGAGTAACTTTTTGTATCTGGAGTCAAACCGTAATTTGTGTGATATGTTTTTCTTTTTTTAAATACAAGCAATCATTTACATTCAGTGATTTGTGCACCTTGGCTATGATACTTGTAACGTTTATCTTTTAGGTAAGTCCGACACTGTCGGAGTTACCCCACAGCAGCAGAAAAAAGTATGGTCTGGCCTTTTGATGCCAGTCAGTTTGACATAAAAATTGTTTGCTTATGGACTTATAGTGATTCCTCGATGCCCTTTAAGATGGTGAAGTCATATTATTTTTGACATATTGTTGAAAAAAGCTAGTAGGATATGTTGCACTTCCCCCAAAGCTGGGATAAGTCCAACATAGCAGACTGCACCAACTTTGAGACCTGGTGATGGGCTACAAGCACAGTATATGGGAAAATCAGAAAGTTAATAATATGGTAAATTTTTGTAAAAAAAAGGTTGATAGAAGATGATATGAGATACTCATAAAAAAAAATCTTGAGAGTCAATTTAACAAAAAAAAACATGTTAAGGTGTCGGACTTTCCCCGATTCACCCTATAAGGTTTTATAGAAGGCGTTGTCATAGAAACTTCAAAACAGTCTAATTCGATTGGAAATTCAAAGGGCTATTGCCCTCTTTAATAGTCAAAAGTGATTAGAGGGCAACTAGCCCCCCCCCACGTGTTTGAGGAGGACATTCCCCCACAACCCACAGGGCAAGGGTTATAAGTTATGCACTGGGGGCATATAAGGTTTTTATTAAAATCTTTGTTGTAGAAACTTGAAAAAAAAGCTCATTCGATTTGAAATTCAAAGGGCTAGTAGCCTACTCTTTTTAATGGACGAAAGTGATTAGTGATATTTTTTGTTGTTGTTTAGACCAGGGCACTTTGCATTGAAGGAGTTGTGATGGGAACTTCGAAAAGGGCTCATTCGATTGAAAATAGAAAGGTCTGATGCCCTTTTTAATAGTCAGAAATGATTGGAGGGCAACTAATCCTCCTTCCATTCCCACCCTCCCATTTTCCCATTATGATTAAAAACTAAATGTTGCCTTAAGATTAAATCAAAATGCACTGTGATAATGCTAATTCCCAATAAGGCATGTCAGCAGTATCCAAAGAAAAACTGAGGGTATTAGGTTCAAACTTTCAAGGCTACTTCTGCTCTTAAAATTCAACCAAATCAAAATAGCATAAGTGTATCCAAGCTATCAAAGAAAGTAAACAGATTTTTTTTGCGAATGGTATCAAGTTTTCATTTCAGGTCAACTAGAGGAGATATGAAACTAAATTAAACATTACTATTTGTGTCCGAATTTTTAAGAAGGTATATGTTGTTAAAAATTGCAGAAAATTTTTCTCCAGCATAGAAATAGCAAGCCAAACTATAAAGTCTTAAAAAACGAAAAGATTTAAAGTATTATTTTCTTTTTCCCTGAAAAGACTATGTCAATATAAAACGAACAGAAATTAATTAAAAAAACTTTTTCCACAAAATAAGTTTTTCAAAGAAAAGTAAAGAGCTCCATTAAACAAAAAGTGAGCAAAAATATAATCATATAATCTACCAAGCGTGAACCTACCACAAATCAGCGTCGATAAATAAATGAAACCCAAAACGAACAGAAATTACAATAAATAACCGAGTCAAACTCAAAACAAGCAGAAATTACCATAAGTTGGGTGCAAAACCCCTATGCCTTCTTAAGGCCAGAACGAAATTTGCACTTTACTGAAAAAATACAAATAAATGTGCATTGTCAGTTTAATATATATATATATATATATATATATATATATATACTGATATTTAGTAATCAAAATGATAATATTGTTTGATTTATGTAAGTTATAAAAGTAAAAATATTTATATTTTTTTCAGTAAAGTGCAAATTTTGTTCTGGCCTTGGGAAGGCATAGGGGTTTTGAACCCAACTTATGTTAATTTCTGCTCGTTTTGAGTTTGACTTGGTTATTTATTGTAATTTCTGTTCGTTTTGGGTTTCATTTATTTATTGATGCTGATTTGTGGTAGTTTCATGCTTGGTAGATTATCTGA
This sequence comes from Artemia sp. Qi Xiang Cuo, assembly GCF_049724085.1. Lineage (NCBI taxonomy): Eukaryota > Metazoa > Arthropoda > Branchiopoda > Anostraca > Artemiidae > Artemia > Artemia sp. Qi Xiang Cuo. The sequence goes on from NC_142799.1 coordinate 39,674,658, forward strand.
TTTTATTTTTGCTCATTTTTTGTTTAATGGAGTTCTTTACTTTTATTTAAAAAACTTATTTTGTGGGAAAAGTTTTTTAATTAATTATGTAGTAAGAATTGCTTTCTAACTTCATATTGTCCAAATATTTCCCCTGACCCCTTATGTGCAAATCTATAGCCCAATTATATATTTTCCATCTATTCTGTCACTTCTTTTTGTCTTGTCTCATGCTAAGCTGAAAGAAAATAACAAAAAAACAGTTCTATAATGGATCAATGAATGAACAGCTCAAGCAGTAGTGGGTTTATCTTACAAGTACCTGCAGTACCATAACAAACAAATCTTGAAAAAGAAAATCCTGCGTTTTGTGAAACATGTTAAAAAGGTAAGCAATTAATTTTTCATGGTAGTCACACTAAAATCCTTGCATGATTCCAGTTCAAATAAGGTGAAGCATACCTACCTATCTGCTAAAAGTTGGTATTTAGGGAGAAGATTTAAAGAGGTTTAGGAAGGGGGGCTGTTTCATGCTTCTAATAGTACATTCATACAGTCTCTGTAGTAACTGAAGCAGTAACCTAACTCTAAAAAACAGAAGGATGTAAAGAATAAATGTGAAATGTTGAAAGATTCCCATTTTTATTCTTTTCAAAATACTTAAATTCTTTAAGTTTAAAGGTACTAATCCAAAGTTATTGGTATAAGTGCAGTTGCATAATTTCTAAAAAGTGAGAAATAAACCCACACACAAAACTAGAGCTGTCACTAGCCTTAATTTTTAGGAGAGGATGCAACAGGTTTTGCTGGCTAGCTTGTTGCCTTATGGATTGAAATTTTGGTAAAATTGCCATGCTTAAAACTTTGAACACATAAGTAATTAAAACTGTATTTTTGAACCACAAGGTTTGTTTAGCATTTGGCTTCTACTTCTTAATATATTTTGGACACTGAAGCCCCTCAATTTTTCTACAAAAAAAAGAAGAACTTACTGGCTACAAAAATATAAGGATAATATTCTTGTATTTTTTGTAACCAGGACATTGATTTTGAATTAAAGTCAAGTTGCCATTAAGCCATGGCTAATTTGGGAAAACGCCAAGATAGATAGTCAGGGTGAGAGGCAAAGCTGGCATAAGCCTTTTTCAGGATTATATAAAAATAATGTAATTTTCACTTGTTGATAGGTACTCTATCACCATCCTATCACAGAACTAAGGTAGATAGCCATAGAACTAAGGGATGATCAAGAGTTTTTGGTAGATAATATGCTTTTAAAGATACATGTTTTGATTCAAGAATAATTATAGTAAAATTACAGAATTGATGGCGCAAGTTATATATTTTAGTTTTGTTAGTCATTATGCTGATTTTTATATTGTTGCAATTTTTGCTATATATGTATAAAAAAAAGAACAAGTGGCTCTCTGCCTTATTTTCCCCTCTCCATTACCAGGCTGAACAGGGTCAACTTGACAACTGGGCATTTTTAGTTTCAGGATACTTCTGAATGCTGGAAAACTTCATAAATGTCTAAATCAAAGCAAGAATATCTTCAAAAATACCTCAGTGGCAATAAGAAAGAGAAAAGGACAAAAAAAACTGGCAAAGATGCTATAAAGAAAAAGGGGTATGTTAGAAAAGATTGTACACATTTGCTGTTATTTCCAGTTTGTTTTTCATTTTTAGGAAAAGGTAATTTTAACAATTTTGGTTTATCCTAGTACTTATCCTAGGTTTATCCTAGACTTAAGAGCTAGCGTATGCTTCATAGTTTTATAGTATTGGGAATGCAATAGCGGATGTTGAAACAGTGGCGCCAATTCACAAAAGGAGGGGGGGGGGTCACGGATTTTTTCGATTTTTTTAATGAGGATAAAAAAAAACAACAGAATAACATTGAGTAAATATACCTATAACAGGGGGTAACCATATATCTTAATTCTTTTAATTAGCAGCTATAGCAGAAACCATGATTTACTACATTGCAGCTACCACTGCAACAACAATTAAAATTATTTCTAATTTTTTTGTGGTTAATTACAAAAGGCACTATATGTAGCAAATTCCTTTAGAATGAGCCATTAAATAGCTATATATAATGTTTCAGTACCCTGCTAGCTGCAGAGAAGGAGTAACGGATAAAAATGCTTTTGATACAGAATATCATGGTTGTAGCCAGTTTCCTTGTTTTTCAAGCCAACGGATTTTCCTTGTTGTTCAAGCTAAGGGACTAAGTTTCCTTTATAGGGTTTTATGGACAAGGCGGTTCTAATGGTGTACTTTGTGTTTCGATCTGACAGCATTTTTAGGAGTTTTAGGAGTACAGTGCTATTCAATAGCTGTGACAAAACAAAGAGGAGGGGTGACAAATAAAAATCACCAGTTAGCCAGTCTTGCTGCTTTAATATAGCACATAGCTAAAACAGAAAATTGTTGTGAAATAGAAATAAGCTGGTGTTGTTAAAATTCTAGGGGGTGAGGAATTCCACATCCTCCCCATTTAGCGCACCTGTGTTGAAAAAACCTTCTCTTTAACATTCTCTGTCTTGCTCTTGTTCTCTGATCATTCTTAAATGGGCTGAAATCTTCAGCTGATTGTCTGAAATATAAATGGTGAGCACATTTTTCACACATCTTGCTTGACCATGTGCCTATTTATTGTTTGGTTTGCTATGATTTTTTTAATGTTTGATTGGGGTTCCTAGAGCACAATTCTTAGTACCTGGGCCATTTATACCCTTCCTCTTTGTGATTGCACAGGAATAGCATGGGAAGTGCAATTCGAAGGCCCTGGAACCCGATCACTCTTACCCACATCCCTCTATCTTAGGTGAATTTGACATGTTGTTTCTCTCCTGACTCTTGACCATTCAGGGATAATATATTTAGGGAATGGGCTTGAGTTATCGAACAAATTTCCCCAACACGCAGGGCAGTAAGTGCATAGTCCACCAAGGCCGTATCCAGGGGGGGGGGGTTTACCCCCCCCCCGAAATTTTTGACCGAGTCGAAAATTAGTAAAACCTTAGTAAAAATTAGTCGAAAACCGAGTCAAAAATTACCCCCCCCCCCCCCGAACAAAAATCCTGGATCCGCTCTAGTAGTCCACGCTTGGTGTTTAATTTCCGCTAAGATTGGTATTTAGGGGGTTTGGATTCACTAATATATACGCTAGTCTTAGGATTCTTCAATAATTGTAGGTACGAGTATATACTCATACTGCAGTATGAGCATTCTTAAATAGAGCAAAGTATGGAGTCTTCATCTTTTTATGATGAGTTCCAGATTTGACCAAAGTTTGTACACAATGATTTCTCAGTTTATTGACTACAGGTCTAAATTTAAATATGGAAGCCCTAGATTAAAACATGTTAAGTACATATTTCGCAGGTGGTGTTTGATTTCAACTAAGTGGATGTTTTAGAATTTTTATAATCACTACTGGGAAGTATGAGAATGCAACTGTAATGTACGTGTCCTAAAACAAAACAGTTCAAACGAAACAAGACAGTACAAATCAAAGCTTGTTGATGACATATCTGAGGCTAATGTTTCAATGTACACACAATAAATTCTAGAACAATTATTAAAAAAGTACAGAAACTAAACTGGAATAATAAATACTTTAAAAGTAAAAACATGCTTTTATCTCCAAGTGCAATAAAAAAATAATTCTGTTTACCTTTTAACTTGGGAAATTTGAATATTTTAAAGACTAAACATGAAAGTATGGCGCGCTTAAGACATAAATAATCCTTAGCACTTACTGATAATCGTTCGGTCTATATCTTCGTACTGAAGCATATGACATTGCATTGAATAGTCTTAAAATTTGTTATGACCTCCCCATGAATTCATTTTTGTTATTAAAAAGTTTAATTTTCCCGGGTAGCTGGAGAAAAATCAAAATTTCTTGTGGTATTAGAGATGAAATTATCAAAGAACAGTTCTTAAAAATTTTTTATTTTACTTTTTTCAGTTACAAATTTTAGTTTAAAAAGTTGTATTGACTGGGAGTATAACCTGGGCCACCTGCATAGCAAGTCAGTATTCTATCACTACATCTTTGATGCCTACTTGATTTATATAGTGCTAATTAAAATTAAATGAACTAATTGATACATAACGATTGCTTATAATTGATTCTTGTATTGACAACGACTATTGATAGTCGTGCAAAATTCAACAAATTTCAATAGTTTTTCCTGATTTTTTGTTTTGAAAACTTAAATTTCTACTATGGACTTTTCAAAATTAGTAGCTTCATATAAAACGGAAAAAAGCAAATTTCTTATTCGTAATAAATTCCCTTTCATTGTATGCTGAACATTTCTGTTCTTTTGTCATTAAAATCATGCCTATACATAGGGGGGGGGGCAATCCAGTTTTGGATCCCCTCGCCAACCTACCGCCCCCGAGATTCATCTAAACTCCCTCAGAGATACAAGTATTTTGCTGTAAAAAATGTTTTATTTTTTTGACTATCATGTCCCTCATGCTCTTGGAATTACCCACTAGAATGCCCCCTTCATTCAATTCTCTTCCTGTGGGTATCTATGGTTAAAATAACAAGTTCGACATGTAGGCTACAAAGGTGAAATATAGTATTATCAGTTTATTATACGCCATCATTAATTAATATTTTTATCTTACAGAGGTATCAGAATTATTGACGACGATTACGACTTTCGTAAGATTAGTGTTCTATATAAAGATGAAGAGCCTGAAGAATTTCTAACTCAAGAAGAACGACCCCAAATAGCAGATTACGTTGACGAAAGACCAAAAGAGGCTATTTTAAAAGAAACTTTTTCTGATCGGAACAAGTGGAAGACTGTTGCTAGTTCTATTGAGGACATAACTTTGCGTGAAGTTAATAGACGGGTTCGACATGATTCAGAATCTGACGAGTCACCAGTTCGTAGATCTGCTAGATATGACACTGATTCTGATGTTAGCTTGCCTCATCAAAGAAAAGGTGATGATTCGGATGTTTCACCACCAAGGAAGAAAAAACAGGACTCAGACTTAGACCTTTCTCCTACTAGGAAAGTAACTGTTAGTTTAAGAGATACCAAAGGAAAAGATATTGACTCTGATCAATCTCCAGTCCGTATCAAAGTAGAGCATGATTCCGATTTGTCGCCAAAGAGAATGAAGGATCGTGATCTTTCTCCTGCAAGGCGAATGATAGAACGAAACTTAGAAAGGAACGGGCAAGGTAGTCGGGAAATTTCCGGAACGAAAGTTGAACGAACGCTCGAAGGAAAACGATCAGGTCTTCAATCGAAAGAGACTTTACGACACGAAAATATGGAAATAAGAAAAAAAGAAGTTGAATTATTCAAAAAGGTAAATACACTGTCTAAGCCCAGCTATTATTTATAGTATGCCACTTACAAAACTAAGTTTTTTATTTTATTTCTGCAATTTGTTTTTTTAGCATTTAAACTCTGAAGTAATACCTAAAGAGGTGATGAGGTGGTAGTATCATAGTATGAGTGATGACGATAAAAAGTACGTCAAGTTACTTTATTCATATTGATCAAACCGTTCATGCTAATGAGCAGTAAGTAAAGAGTAACTCTTGTCAGTAGAAGAATCTGAAACTTTAAAAAACGAAATTCTGATACCAACATTTATGGGAAAATTATCTTTTCTGTCTGGTGATTCAAAACACGCAAAATTTATTAAGTATGAAGCTGTCGACCGAAATTTATTAGTCATAGAACATTCGCATGATTTTAGAAAAAGAGGGAAAACACTCCCATTTAGAGTGACCTTGAGGAAAATTACACGAACAAATCCAACACCCCTAAGAACCATACTGCACAGGATTAAGGCCTTTACTGAAAATAATTGTATTTTTTCTCCATTGTTTGAATAGAAGTTGAATAGCCCTGTCCCCCTTAAATGTTATCACGCATCACATTTTTAGAGGAGAATAATCGTTCTTGAAGCAGTGTTATAGAAAAAAAAATTAGTGTGATGAGCTCGAAAGGATTGAGGGAGAGGCAGTGTTCCAATGCCTTTTCAGGGGGTCGAATGTGCAGCTGGTATGAAGCCCCCACAATTCGACCTTTTTGACCCCCAGGCACTCTAGTCCCTCCCCTATCCCCCATGGTGTCGGTGTCAGATCGAAGTTTTGAAATGGCTGTTTGGCTCAAAATGGTCAAAAGGTACAAAATATTTTACTTCAGGGAGGACATGACCCATGTCACCCTATGGTCAAGGGCTCTAAATTATGCAGATGACCTAATTTTACAAATACATCTAATTTTATTAGAAGAGGTGGCTTTGTTCTCCGTTTCTAAAATCGGAATCATGCAGGGTACTTTAGTCTGTGATAGGGAAGGGATGAAATGGGTTCACACGTCTTGACTTAATTGCCAAAACAGCTAAGTCCAAGCAGTGGACTGACTTAATACAGAAACGAGCTAATTCGAAACTGCAGAATTTAGTTGCATCGTTCCAAAACAAGTTTAGAGAGACTGTGACCCTTTCACTCTCCTTTCACCACTAAATTTTTAGTGGGATAAAACAATGATATCTAATCTGCATAATTGTAGGGGAAAAAAGTGGTCCGCGAACAGTTGACGCAAAAAAGAGAGGTCCTAGCTTGGGTCCTAAACAAGCTACGGCTTTAGCCAGGGATTCACCTGATGCTAACATAGGTTAGGTGCAAGATCAGAATTTTACTCATGGCCTCATATTGTCTCGGAGCAAAAGAAGCCGAGTCTCGAATCAATTCTAAATTGTTGCGAAAACAGACTAAATCCAAGCCATGGAATCTAGGTTACACGGTGCAAAATGAACTAAGTTTTGACTCAGTGCCCCATTAAACTGAGTCCAGGGTGGTTCTAGGGGGGTGGGCAGGGAGCACTTGCCTTGGGGTCATAAATTGTAGGGGCGCAAAATTTCAAATAAATAAGTATAATTTGTAATTTGTAATCATTCTGTAATTTTGAAATTTTATTTTTATTTAAATAAAGTAGATGGCGTAATTGGCAGTAAGAATAAGGATATTGAATCCGGAATTTTCATTTTTTTTTTGTTCAATATCCTTATCACCATTCCTCGAAAATAAAAGAAAGTAGACAGAATTTAATTAATTTTAGTGTTTTCTTGTGATATTTTGTAATCAAATTGTGTTAATAAATGAACATTTTTCTAAAATTTGGCCTGAAAGTTTTCGGGAGACAGGACGGGTGTGCTAATCAAGATTTTGCCTCGGGCAGAAGAGAAGCCAGAACCGCCACGTGCTGAGCCCAAGCTACGATCTGACCTTGGTATAAAGACAAACAAAACCTTGACTCGGCGTAAAAGAGACCTAACTTTTGATTCTTTGTAAAATGATTCTGTCTGATTTGAAGGTGGAGAACACTGATGCCTAAATACCACTTTTAAAACGAAACGTTGGTAATTTTTGAAGCAGTCTTTTTGGTTTGCTGAAGCAATGTTTTAATTGACAAATCAAAAATTAATCCACTATTTTCTTTTCTGTACACTCCAAAGGAATTTATTCAAAATAAAGAAAATGATGATGAAAATTTACTGCGTGTCCGACTAATGAACTATCCTTTTTTGAAATATAATGATGTACGAAGGATGTTCATTTTTAGCTCAAATTTGCCATTAAAAAAAGGTGGAAATAAAGATATAATTTTATTTTCAAAAGTAATGTACAGTCAAGATTACTTGTTGACATAATCGCTTTGACGATTGAAGGATCTGTTTTGTCTGTGAACTAGCTTTGTAATACCATCTTCATAAAGTGTTGGAAATGAGTCCCACCATTTTTTAGCTTCTTTTCACCTCAGCAGCGCTGCCCCCTGAGCCACTTCTTTATTTCGGGCAAAAAATGGAGCCATTTGGCACTACATTTGCTTATATGGTGGGTGTATGAAAATGAAAAACATTGGATGCACACAAATTTCACAGACAAGCCCAAAAATCAAAGAAACATTCTATAGCCACTAGATTATAGTTTCACGTTTTCTCATTGCTATGAGTCCCATTGACCCAGGGGCTTACAGATACATTTTTCAAAATGTTCACAAAGAAAAAAAAATTCCTCCCGTTTTTGGCCAATCAAAAACGCTTGTGCCAAGGAAATGCAGGTATAAGTTTCAAGATTATCAGAAAATAAAGTTTTATAACCTATTTTTGAGCCCGTTTTTTGGGCTGTGCCGAATCTAAATTTCTTTCTTGCATATGCGTTTCATTGAACCTGGGACTTCAGCATGAATTTTACAGCCATCCGGAAAATGCGGATGGTTTTTGATGCGAATCAAAAACGCTGGTGCCAAGGAAATGCAAGTATAAGTTTCAAGATTATCAGAAAATAAAGTTTTATAACCTATTTTTGAGCCCGTTTTTTTGGGCTGTGCCGAATCTAAATTTCTTTCTTGCATATGCGTTTCATTGAACCTGGGACTTAAGCATGAAGTTTACAGCCATCCAGAAAAAAAGTTTGTTGGCCCTCTCTTATTTATGGGCGAACCAATATTCTTTTTTCTTGCTTTTGTTTGTGTTTTCGGGACCTCTAGGTAAAAGGACTTAAGGATATAGATGTTGTTCCTACTTCCTTGCATTGAATAAGTTCCACAAAAATATATTTTACAATGTAGTCGACTTAGACAAATTTAGTGTTTAACGGGTTTCCGAATTGTTTTTTTTTTCAGGCGCCTTCCGGTGTAACTGGGAGAGGAGCTCAAACAGTTGCACGAGCTGACAAGCAGCGAGCAGAAGATGAGAAACAAAGGAAACAGAAAGAGAAGGAGGAAAAGATCCAAGAGCTAGAGAAAAAGTACAAAGCTTGGGGAAAAGGGTAAGGATAATTTTGTTATATCTGTCAAATAATAAATTGAAATGAATAAACGCTTAATTACCATTGCAGTAATAGCTAGCGTAGATGCAAAAATATTTCTCTTTGGGATTTTAATTCGAGTGGTTGGTGGGAGGAGGATCAAATAAGGAAGGTGTTTTGTTTTGCAAATTACATAGCAATTACATAGTGCTCGGGTATTGTAGTTGTACTAGGAATCGTCTTTGCGCGGTGGTAAAACATATTTCTAGACTTTCAATTCTTGAGAGTGTAATCACCCAGCCACTAGTGGGTGCTAATGGAGTGTGATATAAAAAAACGTCATTACTAGCTGTTTTACAAGAAACGCTTTCTGTATTTCATTCTCACATGTACTTGCCAGACTGAATTTTTTACATATGTAGCCTAGTAGGCTATGTAAAATTACCTTATTGGTAGTCAATGAGCTAGAGATACCGAACCGTTTTTATTCACTTAACTCCTTGTCAGTCCATCCTGCCTCCTTTTTAGTAAATACGCCTTTTTAGCAGTATCCATATTCTTTGTTTTAACCGTTTCTAACGAATAATAAAATAGCAAGGGCTAGATTAGTTGAAAGAAGATAGGGTAGTTTAATAAATATGTACACAGTCTGCTGGAACCTTTCAGCAGAAAGGGCTCTTGTAAATAAGGCCCAATGTTAAGTCAGAAAAAGAGGGAGAAATTACAACTAATAAATCTATATAGTATTTATTTAATTTACTTTATGTTTCTGGTGGGTAATGCTTGATGGTATTCATTAACATTTTCAGTGAAGGACATGAGTTTCTTATCTTTTGAATGCCCCCATTCTTCGATTTTACATAAAAAAACAAATTGGTGACGATTTATTATTTGGTTTTGCCCAAAACCAAAGGTTGTATTTCACACTTTGATCGAAATTGGGCCTGAGAGTGAGAAGTTGATTTATTATAACAGATTGAGTTTAAAAAAGGGCTTTATGTTTATGTACAATACAACATTGAATTATCCAACACTGTGAAAGAAATGATTGAAAAGTAAATGTAAACGAAAGGCATAACCATGAATACCAACGCGGCGAGGTTTCGATGGAAGATTGGTATTCTCAAAAGTATCAAATGCTTTAATTATGTCTAAAAATATAGCCTGTACTCTTTAATAAGAATCTAGTGTAGAACTTATAAAACCCGTCAAAAATCAAAACGCATGCTCTGTAGGTATTCCTTGGAGAAAACCCAATTGCCTAGAATGGAACGGAAATGTTTTCTTCATTACTACAATCAGCTCAAAATGTGTTAATCTTTCGAACAGTCGTCAAATAACCAGAAGCAAAAACATCGACTGGTAATTATTTAGATCGTTTTTGGCACTTATTCTAAAAAGGGAACAGCTAATGTCGATTTCAAATATTCTGGATACACGCCATTTTCAGGCAGAGATTAATCAGACACAAGAATTTACTTGATATGATCCAAAATATAGATCGAACCAGCATTTTACAACTAAGTGTCAGTGAAAGGGTTCAATAATAAATAAATTTTACTAAGAACATAAAAAAAAAAAACCTTGAAAGCACCATTGCTAGGTTACCAGTCTAAACGTAATTGATCGCTTAGACCCACTTCGGTAGAATGCAGACACATTTAATGACCAACAAGATACTATTAATAGACGAGGTTGTTAAATATCTGGAATTGTCATTCTCGCATCAGGATTAGTCGCGGACTTGATAAATTTCGACGCCTTTGCAGAAACTCCTTTCACTTCTTTAAAATTATTTCCAATATACTCCTTCGATTTCTAGAAAGTGAATTTAATTTTCAATTATACTCTTTATAACGCCCTTTATCTTTATCCGTAAACAATAGTCTGAAAAAGTTCTTCATGTATTTTTTGGTTTATCCTAGCACTCCCTTTTCTCATTATTCGTGGATTCTTGCACCAATGGAGTCATCTGGTCATGTCAAGAGCGAAATTTGTTATTCACACCATGAACTCACTCCTGGAAATTGAATTGCTCCTCAGAAAGCTCACTTCTAAACCCACGTAGGCAATCCCCATCTATGCTTGGTTTTTGATTTATTTGATTACCTTGGGGGGGGGAGGTATTTCTATTGAGACCATTTACTGTTCATATTATCCCAAAGTGATTAGATACGCAATTTGTAATAACTGTAGGAGAGCCATACTTAAATCTAAAGAGATTATCCCTAAGTGATCAGATTCGCTATTCGTACTAACTGTAGGAGAGCCATACTTAACCACATCGATAATAACGGACGCTGAAGTCTTAGTAACTTATAAAGAAGTTATGTTAATGGAGGAAAAAAAAACATAGCTTGCCATAACATTCAAAACTTCTTAGCTGCAGATTCAACATCGTCCGATTGATAGAAATTAACGTTAAGATTACCACTTATGAAACATGATACCTGTAACGTCGATTAAGTAAATCATTCATATTTTCGATAAAAGCATCGGCCTCTCCTGACAGGGGCTACATTTAAAAACTACCAAAATTAAAAAGAAGCAACAGATTTCCAAAACCATCGATTCAAATTAATTTTACACTGCGATTCCGTCACACTGTAATGAAACCCGATATTGCATGTGTAACTGGTAACGAGAAATATCTTGAAGTGCTGAATTGTGATCTTTCAATAATGTTTCTGTTAAAACTTTATTACTACTAAAAAAGCAAACAAATTCAGAACCGGAACATGCTATTCAATTGCTATTCAATCTCAAATAATTGATTCCAAGTTTTTTTTTTATTCTTTTCTACATCTCATATTACACAATTCCTTCAAAACCACATATTCTGAATTCAGAAAGTCGATTGCATTTGCACCTTCATCATCTTTACGGAGAATTTCCCGCAAACATATAGAAAGATAAACACTCATTTTCTCAAGTTCTCTCAGCCTATTATCCCTCAAATCAACCATTATCGAAATAAAACAAAAAGTGAGGTGAACAAAGGAGGAATAAAACAAGTCAGCTTATAGACAACTTTGATTCCAACAATACTGATGAGAGGAAATGTCCTGTGTAGACTATTACCCAGAGACCCTTACACATCAAAAATAAAATAATAACATGATCACAAAAGAAAAAAAAATAAGAGAAAAATAATCCCTTATTAAAACTATAATCTGTTCCAACTCTTCACACACACGCAATATTATCAATTTTTAACATGGAGCCTAATGAATAGAAAAGATAACAAAAATGACTCCATGTAATTGTAACATGCCAAAAATTAAAATTGATAAACTTTCACAATCAAATTTGATAACGATTTTTACCACTGGCTGGCCTTTACCTTCTTTGTAAGCACGCTTTAGACTTGCAATTGCTGAAGTAAGGTCAGGTAGAATTTAGGCATTAAATCTTTTTTTCTGTCGAGCATATATAGACAATGGAATTGATTTCGTAACCCAATCTTCTTTTCTGGGATTTGACATCTGTGGATTTAGCATAGTAATTTGGAAGCTTCTTCCTCGTTTCTGGCACAAAATGGACGGGAAAGGGGGAGGGGCATCGTCTGTGATAAAAATGCTTGTGTAATTTGTGATAATTTTTTTTCGTTAATTTCTTAGCGTTTTTAAATATCATTACACATGACAGTCTCAATGGTAATCCAAATTAAACGAATTTTTTCTATTGATTAAATTCACCAAAATGGTAATCGAAGTCCGAAGTCTCAAGTAAACAAACCATTCTTTTCAAAAAAACATAAGTTTATTAACAGATGATTTTATGCTCTCTCGGCTATCTTATATTTTATATAATTTCTTTGCTTATTTCAGAATGAAGCAACAAGCAGAATTTTCTACACATTTGGAACAGATGTCGCACGAAATGTCAAAACCTTTGGCGAGGTATGCAGGTGATGTTGATTTAGAAACGCATTTGAAAGAACAAATTTACGAAGAAGATCCAATGACTGCTTACGTAAGCAAGAAAAAACAGAAAGGAAAACCTTGTAAGTCAAATTTCTTAAGTGTTTAGCCCGGCTGAGACGAGTGTTTAAGTTAAAAATAGCTGTGATTCACATATGATTATGCAGGGAGTAATTTCTCCTGTTTGTACAATTTGGTCTTTGATCTTTGAAGCTCATGTTATTTGAAGCTCATATTGATCTGTTCTGCGGACACAGATAATCTGAAGCTCTGATCGTTATGTTGTTTAAAGCTCATTTTGCACAGATGCAACTGCCAATCTTGGAGCTTCAAAGCCAATTCTACTAGCATACTTGTACACGGGTCTGAATCTCAGGTGGGTAAGGGTATCAGGGTTTGGCTGATGGACGACATGGAGAAATGGCAAAGACCTTAAGGTTTCAAAGGAAAATTGAGGTCAGATGTTGGAAATGCTCTATTATATGGTTTGGAAGTAAATTCCCAGTTTTCTGAGTAGGGGTATTCCCATTGTTCAGTGTTCAAAGCAAAATTGAGGTCAGATGTTGGAAATGCTATACTATATGGTTTGGAATTAAATTGCCAGTTTTCTGGGTAGGTGTATTCCCATTGTTCAGTGTTCTTCTCCGGAGAGGGAGAAGAAGAGATAGACGCTCAGCTGGGTGTCATCAAGTCAAGAGCACTACATCTCCACAGGACATTGAAAGAATTCAAATGTTTTCCAAATGCTCTGACGGAAGTGTGAAAATGCCTTATTACATGATTTTGAATTAAATTCTCAGTGCTGATATAGCTTTGGTGAGATATTATCATTATTATGTTATAATTTGCAGCTGTAGGTACTAAATCCTTTCGAAAAAAATATGAAACGATGGATTATTTTTTCCGTTATTACTACTAAGCCCAACATTAGATCTCAGGAGAATGTGGATATTTTCTTGCAAGCGATGGCATATAATCCAACCGAATTGATCCCCAAATATATTCTTAATAGGCCTGCAAAAATTTTCGTTGGTACGGAAATGATAATCCATCGTTTCATGTTTTTTTCGAAAGGATTTAGTAGCTACAAATTTTTAGACAGGGTGCTTTTCTTTTCGGAAATATAGGAAACAAATTGTATGGACTTCTAGAAGCTTGATCTTATAAAAGTTTAAGTCATACATCTCCACTTGATCTGGATCCATCTATTAGGTTGAAACAAACCTACAAGGTTTGTTTCGACGTTTGAGATGTCGAAACAGAACTCAGGCTTAGACATTTGAGGCCTAATAATCTGTAATAACGAATTTAATCTTTTATATTTTTCTATGAAGTTGAATTGTTTTTGCGATAAATTTCGTGGCTTTACATCGTTAAAAACGTAGGGCCTCAATCGCCCTCAGACAAGGCGTTGATCCATATGTTCAGTGTCTGTACATGAACAATCATCCGCTCAACTACGTTTTATCCCTAGAATTGTGTCTGTTGAAACTTCCTTTCAAAGCAGACGACCCCAGATGACGGTGCTGCATCTTACAACGCTATTCTTCAAGTACTCATTACAGGGTGTCTCTGCGTGTAAGTAACCCGAACGCACCATTTTTCTGCGTATGCGCTGTATTGGTTTGGCAAACGGTAGTTCAAGTAGAGATAGCTTGTTGGTGAGAGCCTAGTGGGTGTACTCGCAGAAAAAAGCTACTGGTGGCACATACAATTTCTCATTTCAAGGTTGTAAAGATATTAAGGCCTTATTTCTTTTCCTTTATTTCTTTTTTTTTGCAATTTTGCGTTATCATGCATTATTTGTATTAGAATGCATCTTTATTATTATTAGACCAAAATTATGGGCACATTATGCAACATTATATTGAAAGCTTTTGCGGTATAAAAGACAGCAGGCTGTTATCTGATGCACAATATATATTGTCTGGCACCCTATGCTATACTCTGATGAAAGCGATGTAAAAAATCTCAGCCTCATGCCGTACCCCTGAGCCAGAATTTCAACCCAATCCTGATGCTAACAGTCAAGTGTCGACCCAGTGCCATTAAGGCTGTTAAGTGTTTAACGTTTCCGGTGAAATCCATGCTTCTTATCAAATAATCCTGAATTAGGAGTGTTAAAATGCCAATTTAACTACCATATTTTCTGCCTGAGTTGTGAAGCGAGTGAAGGAAGGTATCGGAAATCCGGCGAACCGTAATTGAAAATCTTCCCAGTTGATCCGTCATTAGAATTTTGAAACAATAGAAATGATTTTGCCTCTCTAGGGACGATACAGCAACCCGGTTCAGTATTTGGGGAACTACTCCATATCCTACCTTATTCTGTATTTATGTAACAAATTAATGAAGAATTTGAAATTTACCAGCATTTCTTATAATATTCGGAACTCCTGTACCTTCACTAATTTTTTGGATAATTTGGCTCCAATTTCAAATCCTAAAATCTGACATAGTAATTGTTAAAATTTAATTCATAGTTACCCTGTAGCAAAATGTTAATTTTCATTATAGCCGCATTTATTCTTTTATGTTTTTTTATGATTAGAAAAACTAATTAAATTCTTTCTATTAGAAAGGTGATAAGAGTGAGTAAAGGTAATTATAGAGACATTGGCCTGTTTCTGTAGAGAACAAATTACTTGGTATGATGACAATTTTTAGACTTGGAGATGCTGTCGATAAAGTTTTAAAAGAAGAACAGTGTTGTTTTAGGAAGGGTAGAGGATGCCTCGTCCAAATTTCCACTATTAGATTACTAATTGAGTAGTTTCTGAGTCGTCAAACTCCTTTAAGTCACAACTTCACAGTATGAGCAAGCGTTCAATTTTGCTGATAGAAGAACTTTAGCGAAGGCCCTATCCTTGTAGGGTATACGAGATACATATACATTAAAGGGATTAGTGCTATGTACGAGAATGATATTGCTGCGATTAAAGTCGGAAATGAGGTTAGCAGCTGGTTTTGTATTAAATCAAGAGATAAGCAGGGTCGCGATCTATCCCCATTTATATCAATATTTTGATGGACTTTATCCTAAGGAGCACAGGAAAAGCAATTGGAGAACTTGGAATCAAATGGAAAAGTAAAACTCTTCTAGACTTAGATTATGCTGGTGGTTTAAGCATCCTAGATGAAAATTTTAGCAAAATGAATGAACTTTAAGCGGTTTTGTGAATTCAGGGTGCAAGAATAGGTTTGAAAATTAATCCTATAAAGACAAGTCGCTAAGACTAGGAATAAGTGTAGATGAAGAGGTATTGTTGTGTAACGGCAGGATCAATCGAATGGACAGATTCACTTACCTAGGTGTTATTATTAGTAAAGACGATGGGTGCAGTGAAGATGTTGAAAGCAGACTAGTCAAGGCCCAGGGTGCTTTTTCACAATTGAAAAAACTTTAGAAAAATAGTAAAATAAGTCTGCGAACCAAGATTAAAATATTGATAGCTATAGTGTAGTGATGATAATGGTCAATTATGGTTCTGAACCGTGAGCGCTCCGAAAAACTGGGGATTTGCTTAATGTTTTCCAGAGAAATTACACACGGATTGTTTTAGGTGCCCGACTGACTGACCGTATTTCAAACAGTAAGCTGTACAAAAATTTTGGTTCAATCCCGCTTTCTAGGGCTGTAATGGGAGAAAGGTTTAGATGGCTAGGGCACGTTCTGCGGGTGAAAGATAAACAGTTTGCTCAAGATTGTCCTTGTCAGCCAACCTTCTAAAGCCAAACGAACAGCAGGTCATCCCCGAATGGGGTGGGAGGATGTCGAAAGGAAAGATTTAAGGGAAATGAGAACTTTTTTGCAGGGTGTGAAGAGGGAGAATTGATAGATTGGGATGGAGGTGCAGCGTGCGTTGCTGTGGTAGCCCCAGGCGACTTGGAGCCACAGTCAGTTGTTAGTAGTTATAGTAGTACTAGTTGACTTTACATTCATAAAAACTCAAGTTCCTTGCTGTTCAGTCACATAGTATTTATTTTCCTTTTAGATCAATTTTAAGTTCTCTTTAAATATCTTTGTAATTTTTTTTTTAATTTAACATTATTACTTTTACTGTTTTCCCTCCTTAACTTTGACGGAGAATTTTAAATTTCCCAAGGCCTTTTCAATATATTCTGGGTTTTCAAGAATAAAAAAAGGCATTTACAAATATTTTGATCCTTTAGTGACATTATTAGGCTTGTGCTACATCACTTCATTAATATGTTTTTCAAAAATGCATTTTATTTGGTGGTTAAAATAGTTTGATAATGTGTATTTTTTAAAAGTTATATTTAATCTTGATAATCATGGTTTTTCTTTTTTTATAGCTCATCCGCAGTACAAGGGTCCTGCTCCTCCACCAAATAGATATTGTATAATGCCAGGGTACAGGTGGGATGGGGTAGACCGTTCAAATGGATTTGAAAAAGAGTGGTTCCAATCACAAAACAGAAGGAAAGCGATAGAAGAAGAAGCATACAGATGGCGCTCCGAAGATATGTGAAATAGTTTATTGGACTGAATTGACCTTGTAAGCTATTCTTGTATATTAAATCTTTTTTTGTACCTTTGATAAAATATTTGTATATATATATATATATATATATATATATATATATATATATATATATATATATATATATATATATATATATATATATATATATATATATATATATATATATATATATATATATATATATATATATATATATATATATATATATATATATATATATATATATATATATATATATATATATATATATATATATATATATATATATATATATATATATATATATATATATATATATATATATATATATATATATATATATAAACTGGTGCAAAACCTAGCCGAGTCCACACCCAGGGCAAAAACAGGTGAAATTTTTACTTGTTGCAAATGAGCAAATCCTAACTTAAACAAGCTAAGTTGAAGCTGCAGACTGGCTTGGTGTGGAAGCTAAATCCAAATTTGGTGTGAAATGGAACTAAGTGCTGACTGGGTGCAGTCAGGATGTCGAAATGGCTGCTGCCAGCCAGACCCATAGAAAACCAAATTTTAGGCTATGATTTTAATATCTATCTTTTTAAAATAACCGTACCCCCCCCCCCCACTTCCCCACTCTTAAAAAAATTGTATTGACGTTGTAATTTTAATAACCGTGTACTAAACTACGGCGCATCGAAAACTTTGCCTGAATATTTATCTTTTGCCTAAAATTTAAATCGCAATCGAACATTTTAGTTTTAGGGCAGAAACGCTTAAAAAACATTACAAGTACTACTGCAATTAAAACATAATGAAATTACATAAGTCAAAATGTGAGCAAAATTTAAAGGAAACAAAAAATTCAAAGAAAAGTTTCTGGGGAGGGGAGTCGTTTTTATTTCATTATTATTAAAACAGCATATTTTTTGTTATTAATTCAGAGCGTTTTTATTCCGTGCGAATGATCAAAATTAAAATAACGGTCAAATTTATAATACTGCTACCACTACTAACAACTCATGAAGCACCAACTCACCTGAGGCAATACAGCTGTGCACGCTCCTCTTTCCCCGCCATCTATTCGAAGCTTCACTCTGTACCCTTCCCTATTAAGTTTTAATTTCCTTAAACCTGTTCTTATGACCTCTTCTCGCCCCATCCGAGGACGATTTGCTTTTCATATAGCCTGAAAAGGATGGCCAAAAAGCACAGTCCTTCGCATTCTGTCGTCCGTAAAATGCGACCTATGCATCTTAACCTTCCCTTCATTTTAGCCCTAGAACGTTGGATTTTACAACATTCTTCGTATAGCGGAATGTTTGATATACGGCCAGTCAAACGAGCACCTAAAACTATCCTTAGACGCTTCCGCTGGAAAATATTTAACAAATCTTCCTCAGCCTTTTTAAACGTTTCAGAATTGTACTTAACCACTATCAATCCCGTAGATTCCAAGATTCTAATCGTATTTATCATACTTATCTTCCTGTTCTTCCGAACTTTTTTCAACTGTGAGAAAACGCTCCGCACCTTGAGTATTCTACTTTTTACATCTTCGTTACATCCACCGTCTTTACCAATATTACTACCCAGGTAAGTGAAGGTATCCAATTAATGGATTTGTTGTTACACAACATCATCTCTTCACCTTCATTTATTCCTACTCTGAGCAAATCAGTCTTCTTTAAATTAATTTTTAATTCCTTCTTGCATCCTGAACTCTTAGAACTATCAAAAATTAATTTTGTTAACATTTCCGTCTAGATTACACGAATCATCTGCATAATAAAGATGTGTAAGAGTTTTACCTTCCCATTTGATTTCATTTTCTCCCATAGCTTTTGCCGTGTTCCCTAGCACGAAATCCATGAAAATAATCCATGTAATGGATTGGGACACAATCCCGCTTATTTCTTGATTCCACAGTAAACCAACTACTAACCTCACTTCCTATCTTAACAGCGGCAATATTACTATACTTTAATGCACTTATCTGGGAAACAGTACAGGGACAGGAATTTCCATCAGCTAGAATTAAGTGCCTTTTCATAATTTATAAAACTAAGGACTAAAGGGCTCTGATGATTCAGACACTTTGTTTATCAATCTGCATCTTTTAATGAATAGCATCTCATAGTCCAACAAGAAGCACGAGGCTGTAGTTTTTTTCCTAATTAAATTGAGCTATTGCCTCTATAATTGCCACATTTACTCATATCAACTTTGGTATAAAGGGCGTTGATTAGATTTTTCTAAAAGTCACTAGGCACTTCCTCGTTTTCAAAAACGCATTCATACTCTTCAGCTAATTATCTCTTATTTTGCAACCAGCTTGTTTCAAAAACTTATTTACCACACTATCAACATCTGATTCGTTATTATTTTTTAATGTATTTGTACGATCTCTAACTCCTCCTTTGCAAAATAAATTTTCGTTTACTTCCAAATGGGCAAAGTTTCTTAGCTCGTGTCTAAATAATTTCCTACAGCTTTATCACGGTTAAACACGTTCTCAAAATATTCTGCCCATCTTTTTTTAACACTTTGCTTATCACTAATTGAGGCCCTGTTCCTATCTAGGACAAGTCCAGAGTGACAGCTTCCTCTTAACTTCTTAACATGCCTTAAAATATCTGATTTTATGCCGTTTGGCTGCATCTATCTATTCCTCGGCAATTTTATCAGCCATCTCAGATGTCGTTACTTCATACATTAATGTATTCCCCAGTTTCCTTGCTTTCCTTTTATTTTCGTATAATCTATCTCTTAGAAACTATAAACCTCTTGTTTCTTCGACCAGATTTAAAGGATTTTTGTTTATATTTTTAGCTGTGTTTCTAACTCTCTCGCTAAGACACCTTCTGCTACTCGCAAACTATTTATTTTAATAAATTTAAAATACTCTCAGGTTTCATTTCCAACTGTTCTTGTATATTTCCTCTCGAATTCTATTTTTGGAGTCTATCAATGCCATAACAACACCCTTTGTAAATTTCAGCTCTAAATTCACTCTAGACACAAGTAGATGGTGATGCTTACTTTTAACATTAATAAAACTACTCCTGTATACCCTAGTGTCTTTTATTCATCTTGCTCGTTTTTAATTAAAATATCATAATAGGGTTGGCAGTCTTGATGTAATGTTATATTCAAATACTGTATTTGTTATGACTAAATTATTGTAACAATAAAATTGTAACAGCGTTTTACCGTTGCTATTTTCTTCCCTAAACCAAACTTACCCAACACTATCTATTCCTATTTGTGCCAACCCGGGCATCAAAGTTCTTTCAACTGTGTTTTTACATGAAATCTTGCCAATTTGTTACTGTAACTGCATGTAAAATTCATCCGAGTCCCTACTGACTTATTCAGTTAGTTCTACGGGACATGTACCACCATTACTGATACCTTGCACTTTTCAAACAGTTTGTCATAATGAACTGTAAGTAAGGAGCGATGTGGCTCAATAGTAACCGAAATTCTAAGAAACAGAGTCTTGAAAACAATAGATAAATCAAAAGAATCGAATTTCGATGCTTATTCAAAATATGTGAAATTCATCAAATTTAATGTGACCCCTCAAAAGTTACGAGCCTAAGAAAATTCACCCAACTTTTAAAAAAGGGGAAAACACCCCCAAAATATCAGGTGATCTTGGTGAAAAGGACACATCAGATTCAGCATACCAGAGAACCCTACTGTAGAGGTTTCAAGCTCCTATGTACTAAAATGTGGGATTTTGGAATTTTCGACGGAAGAAAGACCACGGATGCGGGTTTATTTGTTTTTCTTTTTTGTTTTTTTTCCCAGTGTTGATCGTATCGAATAACTATGTCTTTGAAGATGACTTGACCCCCCACAGTCCCCGGGGGAAGGGCAGCAAACGTAGTGTAATAAAAATTAAGATTTAAATAATTAAGAAATATTTTACTACACTCACATGAAAATGTCCCCAAAAGCAATAACTACGAAGAGCGTTAAACATCTTTAAGGAAGTAATAAAAAAAAAAATATGAAACAATACAAATTTATTTGTATATCGAACATGTACAAGGAAAATTATTAAATACTTAAGGGAGGATAGGATAAGAGAGAATATGCTTTTGAGTGGAAGACAGTAGAGCGCAGTTCGG
Source organism: Artemia sp. Qi Xiang Cuo (assembly GCF_049724085.1). Classification (NCBI taxonomy): domain Eukaryota; kingdom Metazoa; phylum Arthropoda; class Branchiopoda; order Anostraca; family Artemiidae; genus Artemia; species Artemia sp. Qi Xiang Cuo. The sequence continues at coordinate 39,695,995 of NC_142799.1, forward strand.
AAAGATCTCTATCCTCTCAAAGCGCCCAACGGACACACTGCTTATATATTGAGAGATAAAATTAATCTTGTACGTCGTCTCTATGGAGCTACAACACTGATTATTCTTGCAAGTTGTCTTACTATGTATATTCTATGTAGGTGTCAGTAATAATTCATTTTTTTTTCCACATTGTTTGCGAATGGTGTTCAAAACAATGCTTCCTATTTTTGTGGCCTCAGGGAACTCCAAAAAGATCACACCTCAACTAATAATACCTGCACGTATGACAAACGTCACATATTTTTATTTGTTATTTCAAGCAAATTTATGGTCCTATGTCAATTTTAAATTCTTGGTCAACCTTCTTAAGACCATAGGTGGGTGTTCCTTGTTTGCCTCTTTTTTAAATTCTTGATCAGCATGTCTAAGACTCTAGGCAGGCATGCCTCCTTTCCAAAAACTAACGTGACAAGTATGTGTCCAATAAGAGAGTCATTCATACTCCTACCGTTTACCCATGCCCCAGCCATTTAAACATTTGCCTCTCAATTACTTGGACTATCTGTCTTGGCTTTTCTTTGTCTACAATTACCCAGCCCAGTCTTGATGCAACCTATTGCCCTAAATACTTGATAACTTCAATTCAAAATCGTTTTTTTTTGTTTTAAAATGAGAGAAATATCACAGAGATGTAACGAACTTATGTAGTAAACACAAATAGTACCCAGAGTAACCAGTGCTTTTTAATTGTCCTTTTTAAGTGTCCACTTATCTTTCCTAACCGCTTTCCGAGATAAATATTTTGTTTAAAAACTGATTAAAATTAGATATGGCAAATGAAACAGAAAACCTACTTAGAGAAAATCAATTAGTCGCAGCTTTAGTAGAAATTGCGAAATCTCTACCGAATACGAGGGAGACACTGCTGTCGGCCAATTTAATATCCGTATGGGCTAGTTTGTTCAAATGGCTAAATCAGACCTAAAAACCTTAAACAACGTGCTTCTTTTAATGTTAAAAAGACAAGCCTTAACTTTTTTTAAACAGATTGAATTAACAATAGGAACAGATGTGAATACACCCATAAATACAATTGATAAACTACAAGCTACCTTTCAGAAAAGATTTATTGACACAAGCTCTTCTAATAAATTAAAACATGGATTAATTTCCTTTGAACAAACTCAAAACGTTAGGGAGTACCTACATAAAATCAGAATATCGACAGAAGCTCGATATGACCCAGGGGAGGGAGAACCATACGACAAAATCATATTAAACGCATTCGAATAATGGTTGAGTCCCAAGTTATATAGGTTCCTAATCTAAATAAACATCGAAAATCTGGAATTAGCCGTAGAGGAAGTGAAAAGGATGTGTGAAATAGACTATATCGTCTTCTATATCGTCAACACCAAAAACTGTCTATAAATAACCTGGAAACAAATCGCCCAAATCCTCAAGATACCCTTCACCAAAACCGACATCAAATTTTGTTCGAACTCTTACACCCCCAAGACAGAGAGTAGTAAGTTTTTCTCCAAGCAATCAGATAAAACAAACCACTAATGATCAACCACTAAGATGCTACAGCTGTAATCGTATAGCCCATTTCGCTAGAGATGGCCTAACGAAATACAATCTTCAACCAAATTATCGTGGTTCTGGTCCACGTTTGCTCAGGGGAATAAATACCAGGGGATATAATGTGAGACGAAATAGGGGAATTCCTTCCGCAAGAAGTGATTATTGTAATACGACATACAATTATGCGCAAAATGTCCAACGCGATACTTCGCAATATCGCGGAAGAAAAAATTACCCAAGGAGAGGTAATTGGGGAAATAATACAAGCCAGTGAATTCCGAGTAATAACTCCAATTGTTACTACGGGAAATCTAATATTCAGGAACTAAAGCAACTCGAATTCTCTCGGAAACAATTCAAGCCTCCAAAACCTGTAGGACCAAACTTTGGCGGCAAAATGTATAATAGGTCCAAAGTATGTACTATACCAGTCCTTAGTGCCAACCAAATTAAAACACTGCCCATTTTTTATAATTTTTTCATAGCCAACAAATATTTCACTGCACTTATAGACTCAGGAGCGTCGCTAAATGTTATAAATACTTCCGTGATTAGTAAATTGCCTTGGTTCATTCAAAAAAATTTATAAGATATACCTTAATTTATCAAGTGTCACTGGACAAAGATTAAATGTAACTGGATCCATAATTTTAACCTTTCATAAGGAGGGTAAGAAATTTTCTATAAACATCATAATTTGCAAAAACCTACCTTACATAGCAATTAGTGGCTCAAATTTTTTAAAGTCATATAAAATATTATTAGATGTTGCTAATTCAAAATTCATTTACCCGACAGAAAATAATACAACATCCAATATAATTCAAGTAAATCAAATCAAGAGACAAGGCAAAGTAAGAATCCCAGACATGAAGAAATATAGAATGAAACAAAGTAAAGAAATTTCTGAATTATGGAAAAAATGAACAACATCGGAAATACACATAAAAATCAATGCAAATACAATTAAATCCTGTAAATAACAAGACAGAGAAATATTACGGATTTTCAGTTCGAAAAGTGAAGATACCTCCTAAATCTGTGAAACGAATACAACTATCTCAAATGCTGGAACCGACAAATGATAAGGACGAAATTTGGATTGATTCGCCTTCCGAAGAAAACGAGTATAAGGATTTGGCATGTGACGAGTAAACAATTAATTATGAAAAGGGTAAAGCCTACATTTGGGTAACAAACACACATGATAACGACACAATAACCTTAAAAAATTGTGCATATGTTGTCGAAATCCAATTAACATCTGAAACGAGCATTATCCTGTATCTAATAACCAATTTTTCGAAAAATTTGACTTGAGCCACATAATAGATCAGACGTTGAGACAAAAATTATATGAATTACTATGGGATTATAAAGACCTTTATTCAACGTCAGAAAGTGATATAGGATTAATGCCGTTTTATGAGCACACAATCCAAACTTCAGGGCCACCCGTTTTCAAACAGCCGTATAGAATTCCGTATAAACGCAAAAGGTGTTTAAATAATACAATTCAAGAACTAGAAAGGAATAATGTCATTTGGTGAAGTATTAGTCCCTATTCAGCCCTGTGATCTTTGTTCCAAAGAAAAACGATTTAAGACTAGTAATAGATTATAGAGCCTTAAATAAAACATGTTGTTAGCGATAGGTTCCCCTTACCCAGAATAGACGAAATTCTGGAGTCAATATCAAATAAAAATAAAATATTTACTCGTTATCATCAAGTCAGAATTGCAGAGAAAGAATCCACAAAACCGCCTTCTCCACGACCGAATGTGGAAGCTATGAATTATTGCGTGTCCCATTTTGACTAACAAAGAGCTCAAGTGCTTTGTGCAGGCCTTTAATCCACTTGTTACGGGGCATGGAAAATGTAATACATTTTGTAGATGATATTTATTTGCATGAGTGAAAACACAGATGACCAGTTAGTAACTTTATCAAAAGTATTTGAGAAATTCAGAGAGGGAAATCTAAAATGCAGACCGGAAAAAGTAAAGGTATTGAAGCAAAAAATAAGATTTTTAAAAGTGGTCGTGACGAAAGGTCAGATTTTCCCTGATCCGGATAAAATAAAATGGGTAAAAGGTCTTAAAACCCCCCAAAAAATCAAGCAATTAAGAGGAATTCTAGGACTAACCGGCTACTTTCGCAAATTTATTAGAAATTATAAACAATTAGCTGGACCCTTGACTGACTTGACAAGCAGTAACCCGCAAACAAAATCCTGGTCCAGGGTAGCCCAAGATTCCTTAGAAAATCTAAAGAAAGCACTCACGTCACAACCCATTCTAGCCTTACCCAACTTACAAAAAGGAAAAGTCATAGTATCTACGGATGCATCCAATAAAGGGATAGGAGCTATATTATCACAGATGATACATAGAGCGGAGACAGTTATTGCATATGGGAGTCGCATCCTAACCCCAGGTGAAAGCAACTACTCAGCAACCCAGCTAGAACTATTACCTATAGTTCACCATCTGGAAAAATTCAGACATTATCTGGAGGGACAAAAATTTTAACTTCGATCAGACCATAAAATTCTTCAATATTTAAAAACTTTTTAAAAACCTACAGGTATCCTTGCGCGTTGGCTATTAAAAAAAGGAAAAGGAAAAATAAATAGAAGATGTCAATGTCATTATAAAACCAAAGGGAAGTCGCAAAAGTAATAAAAACACATGTAAAGAATAGTATAGCCAGCGACAAAAATAAACGGGGAATTTTATCCTAAGACAACATAAGGGCAAACCAACTAAAGGAGATAATGGGCATAGCATTAATTAATTATTACATGAATGACAAGGAACTCCCCGAGGAAATGAAGGTTTTTCAAAAAGAGATTGATAACTATTACCCTGATCCATAGGAAATTTTTTTGTAGAATAATAACAACGATCAACCCCATTAGGAACCAAACTTCAATAATCCCAGTCTTACCACAAAAATTGGAAATCCCTGCATTTGAATTTTCCACTCAGAAATAGGAGGGCAGTTTAGGGATTACCAAAATATTCCGTAAGTTAAGACAATATTTTTTCGTGCCTTCTGTTTTAACTAAACTCAGAGACTTCATAAATACATCTGAAGTTTGTAGCCTTAGAAAAAATCCTCAACTTTACCCCAATACCCCATTAGGAAAAATGCCAACAGCCAAATTTCCATTTGATATAATTTCTTTCGATCTATATGGAACCAGTGGTGGTCTGTCCATTTGAAATAAGGGTCATGTATGTTTACTTTCAGTAATAGACCACTTTTCAGGATTTACATTTGCTAAAGCTTTAAATGACCAAAGTGCCAATACTATAAGTAAGGCCCTCGCTAATTTTTTTTTAAAATATGGAATTCCGAACGTAGTGTTATCTGATAATGAAAAAAATTGTTTCAAAAGTAACAAAGGACCTTTGCAATTTCTCCAAATATCAAATTAGCGACTTCCTCGTATCACCCAGAAGCAAATGGGAATATCGAAAATAGACACATACTGTTTTTAAATATCTTAGGAGATATATGCTAAAAATAACAGGAGGGACTGGAATGACTTTGGCATTTTTAACCAACATAATAAATATGAGCTTTTCGGAGACTATACAAGAAACTCCATTTTATTTAGTGTTGGGCCGTGACTTCAAAATACCATACGGTGAAATAATTAATTTAAGAATATTTTATAATGATTCATGCGATTAAAAGCAAGAATCTATCAATCGGATGAGACAAGAATATAAAATTGTAAAACAAGAACTAGAAAAATCGAGACTAAAACGTGAAGTTAATTAAAAATCAAACATAAATGGTGATATATATTTTAAAGTTGGGGTCCCAATATATCTAAAGTCCGAATTCAAATCAGACGGTAAAAAACTATCAGATAGGTATTTCGGACCTTATATGATAATAAAAGCCAATGACAACAATGTAGCATAAAAAAATTTGAACCCCAAAAATGGAAAAAGTTACAAAGCTCATATGAGTAGAATAAAAAAGGCCAGGTTTCCTGACATATCGGTATCCAAACCAGAAATAAGTGAGTAATCAATGGAAGGAAATGAGCCACCTAGGTCAAAAATAGGGGATTTAAAACCATTTGATCTCAAGTTAGTATATTTTGGAAATCAAAGTGATGAAGAAAATTTTGAGAAATTTATAACTATGCAAAATTTATTTATGCCAAGAAATGAACCTAAAATTAAAAAAAGAAATAAAACAAAGGATTCCTCCTCTGAAAGTTCTGAAAAGGATGACTATACTATTTCCCACAAAGTTCAATTCTTCCCAGACAGAATTTCTACTCCCCATCCACCTGAACGTTTCCCAGATGACAATGACACTTATGACCGCCATAGAAAGGCCCCTATCACTATGTGAAAAATGACAAAAGGCAATAGAAACTCCAAATCCTAAAATTGAAACTATCACTATGAAACTCCAAATCCAAACCTAAAAGGGGAAACTTGCGTGAATCCATGGACCAAATAAATTATTCAATAAAAAACCAATAAAGTACGTTTGTAGTGGACCCTGAACCCTCCCAAAAAAACACAAAACGAACTTTACCATGATATTTCAGTACTCAAGTCCAAGCCCAGAGATCGTTTTTTTTGGAAGGAGAGCTTAATACAGAATTTACCCAACCCTCCAGAAGGTTATGCTTTCAAAGAATGGAGGCAGCCAAAAAAACCGTTTTACTCCTCCCAAAGTTCTCAAGAATCCTTTAACTAACCGCAAATAAAAAATCAGAGATATGATACCACAAACAGAACTTCCACCTCCAACCAAAAGGAAGAACTTTTTGAAAATCATACTTGTTCTGTGCCAAAATCTCAGATATCACAAGGAAATATCTTGGAAGCGTCGTATTCCACTTCCTTGGATTTCGAGTCGGGGGACGAAACGAGACCAAAACATTCCGAAGGGAAATCAAATTCAAAACAACCCTCAACAGCAATACAGGGGAAACAAGCCAAATTAAAGGGACAAAAATTCTTAGAAAATCAATATAAGATATTTGACCTAATATCACTAGCAAAACCAAAAAAGCAAAGACCACAAGAAAGGGAAGAAGTAATAATCACAAAATCAGTAAGGATAAGAAAAAAACCTGATAAATACGGTGTGTAGATATTTTATACAAATGCATAGTCAAGTTGGACGTTGAGAGGGTGATGATAGACCCCTTGGCAAGCATGGACTGTTAAGCAAGATCAGATTGTGGCCATACCTGTTAATCTCCCAGTAATGGAGTAATAAACATATGAGTGCACACTCAAAGAGGAAGTTTCGAGGAAGAAATTTCTATTTATTGTGGAACTTGAGACTCGATCTATGGCGAGAAAAAAAGTAACCTAGCGTCAGGAGGCGCTGGTGAAAAAGTAGTTTAACTTCTACCTAAAGTTACCTCACCGGCCAACGCGCAAGTAAACGGACTTTGCGTGGATATTACCATGACTATTATTTGTCATTTAGGCAATAATTGATTTTGAAAAGTAAACTAGTAAGACCATAGCCAATGGAAACTACCTTTCATTTCAGAAAGATGGCCAAGGCACTCATTGAAACGGAATTCATAGTAATTTGATTCGCAAAGGAGAATATAATTTTTTCGGCAGCAATTCTAATTGTGAATAAATCAGGAGCAGAAGTTTTCGCAAAGAAGTGGGACGTGAAGTATGTCTTGAGAAAATATGACAGAAAATCTTATTTTGATGGACTAAGTCGTGCTAATAAACCTGCCTATCGACCCGTGAGAGTACGCCTGGGAATAAAATACAATGGGAGGAAGGGAAAAAATCAACACTTCATACAACATGAAATAAAAAATTACAACAACAGTTCGAAATCCGATATTTTTACGCTAAGGGACCTTGTCAGACAGACTTTGTCCTGTTGGACAAATGTAGAATACCTAACATCTGTTTGAAGATCGAAGCTAACCCAAACTGTGTAAAGTTTGAAGATAAACACGACTCGCTTATAGAAATAAGGCGTTATAACAAGCTATTATAACAAGACCATAAACAAGCTATTTTCTTTTAGATAAAGCATCTCGAAAAAAGTATTTCGTGGAGCAATTAACAACGTATATTCTAGGTATTTGAATTGCTTAATAATAATAATAATACTGTAGGAATTTTGTTTATTAAATATGGGTCTTTGGTATTCAGTGTCAGATAGAGTTTTGAACATCAGTGGTCAGGTAGAGTTCTGTGTAACTAAGACTGAACAAAAGGATTTTCGATGATCGAAGGAAGGACTTATAGTATCCCAGACTTAACAATCCTTGACCTGCTGACACAAAAATCTTTCAGACGGTTCGACAATAAAGACTCCCAAATCGAGTGGGAGGGGGCCGAAAGGATGATCGTCAAGCATGACAAAGTCGTTAGAGGTCGTCATCATAAAATCATTAAACATTGTAAAATAGTTTCAAAGGAGACCCAGTTCAATGCTCTTGAAGAAAAAGAAGCCTTACATTTGGAAATTGTCGCCAAAAAAAAAGAAACAAAAAATATGACAGATCAAATTCACTAAATTATTATGTCGGAAGAACGCAAAAACAGAGGCTCAAAAAACAGAGGTCGGAACAAACGCAAAAAGAGAGAAAGGAAGCCAAGAACTCCTTTAAGAAGCGCAAACCTAATAGCTTGCAATGGATTGCCCATAAACTAATGAGAAGTTTGATTATTTTTGCTATAAAATGGTGTCAAGCAGATCCCAATGAAGAAAGGAAAAAAGACAACTCCGAAGAGAGTGAGACCCCATTAGAAGTAGCCATTAAAACAAAAAACTGAAGTAGTCAAAGTCCTATTTCTAAATGGTGCCAATAAAGACCTAGATATCGACAAACTCGAGTACGTACTAGCAGAAACCGTTAAAAATCTTGATTACATCTTACTTGACTATTTGTTAAAAAATCTAGTAAAGTTTCTAAGGGACATTAATGTGACATTAGAATTAGTAAAGTGGCTTATTTTTGCAAGATTCAATGAACATCCCAAAATTAATTCTCAAAAGAATAGGAAAAGTTACAACATAATAACATTTAGAGTTCTCTTAAAAAAAGATTCCAGAAGAAACATATTCCACAATTGCGCATTACATAATGCAAAACCTATGGTACATATTTGATGAAGAAAACCATTTACAAATTTCGCCACTAAAGTTTCTTAAACTCCTCGCAGATCAAGGGTGCAATTTACTAGAAAGAATATATTATTTTAACCATGACTCCGAATATAGTATAATAAATGTTCTTTAGGAAAATTTTAAAACACGTTACGATATAATTTTAGAGCTAGGAACCAAAAATGTAGCTTATTATATGGATTACGGTCACTATCAAGAACTGAAGGATATCGTTTTTAACTTCTTTCAAAACGATTAACATTTAGCTTAAAAATAAAAACATTTATCGATATTATTGTACGCGAAGAAAATTACCTTAAGGACACCTTTAAATAGATTTTTAATAGTCCACATTATTGATACCCCCTTATCCTTGTCCAGTTCATGTCGTAAAGCGATTCGTGAAACAATGCATAAAAGGAACATATTGAACTCATTGAGGCACTTAGAAATTCCCAGGGAATTAATATAGTATTTAATGCACCAAAATAATAGGCAATACTCAAGGGACAGTTTAATACTCGAATTAAAATTCATATCCTTTGTGAGCACAACACCGCCAGAGATGTATATACGCCAGGAATTAACAGAAGGGCCAATATTGAATTGAAATCTCAACATCAGGGGAAATTTAGAGCTCTAATAGCCCCCTGTAAGGCTTCAAATCCTCCATTACAAAAATATCAATAGGAATATTGATAAATAATCAAAGAAACATAATAGTATTAATATTGGCCTGTTCAAGGGGAAGCTTATAGTTATATACATTGTAGGAACATTATAGTCCTTAATAAAAAAAAAAAAACTTATTTTGGAAAATTATATCCCCAAAAAGTTCAAGAAATTATTTAAAGGTATGGGGCAAACGGTACTCATTATGCCCCTACTACTTATAATTCCTATATAGTGGCCTGGCTTAATTTTCTTCTTCTCTTTTGAACCTATAGGAATATTAAACCCAAAGGAAGCATAATTTACAAAAAAAAACCTTCTTTTTGTTGCGTCGTAAGCTTTATATAAAACTAGTTGTTGAGACATGACTGTCGAGACTTGAAACTAGGAAAATGGAAGCCCTTAAGACTAAGACTTAAATCTAATAATAGAAATATCTTCTCCTTTTAAAGTCATAGGCTTACTGAGGAACATAAACCTTAAATTTATAATTACTTAAAATATTCAGGTAGCTACTAGTTTCCAGATAGCTAAACAAAATTCTTAACTACTAAGTTAAGCATATTAAGCGCATTTCTAGCAAAGAGTATTATTGTAGCAAGACGCAGTAAACAAAATACTTTTGTTTTGTTTTGTCAAAACTATTTTATCAAATCTAAATAAGGAATTTTTCTCGATAATTTTTTTTTCGATAAAAATTATGGATATTTACTGATAGTACATTTTGAATCTTTATTAACCACCCTTTGAAAGTCTTAATGTACCCATCAAGAAATTGTATCTTTTAATAGGGTACACCTTGGAATATTAGACTTGGTATACTTTTAGGATAGAAACTTCTTGTTGGGACCTTTGGCCCATTTTTGTTTCAGAAAAATGTCCTTTTTATAGATTTAACTTCATTTATGTTAAATATCTAAATCCCGGGAAAGCTTTTATTACGATGTCTGAAGAATCCACTATAAGTGAGCGTCTGAAAAAGCCAGTTGAGCGATGACTCATACAGCTTAAATTTACAGCTTGAAAAGCTTCAAAGGATGCTGGGAGTCTAATTTGATTCGGCCATTCATCGCCTTTGGTCAGAGGTGCGCGCGCAAGCGCGCGTCTTAAAATGTATTCGTTAATTTGTAATATTTTTGTCTTCAGTTCCATTTGAGTTCCGTTTGAGTTCTTTTTTCTAGCGTGTCTTGAACACAGTAAGATTGTTTATACTATATAATCCTTGACTTTTCAGCCTAAGTCGAGTCTAAAGAGAAAAGTTAGAAATATTACCGGTAACCCTTGGCCTTAAATGTGGCCCCTGGGACCATTCGATCACGCTAGTAGACAAGGAACCGTTGGAGTAACCGCGGGAATCCTACTACTTTGAGCCGACAAGGGGTTTTCCCCCTTGAGTGAGCGGCATAGCAACCTTTTTGCGCCTTTTTTGCATCAATAAGTGGCGACACCCGTACATACACCCCAATAAGTGGCGGCAGCCAGAAACAGAGCTGTCAACAGCACTGATAGCAAAAGAATTTTGCGTTTTCGAAGAGACAAGTAATTTAGCCTACAAGAGTAGCCTATTGTGGTTACATATAAAGAGAAAAAAAACGGAATCAATTAATAGAATTATCAAGATCTATTATGGGCTGTGCCTTGTGAGATCATAATTGAAAAATTTAAGAATCAATATATCGCGCAACTAATTAGTGTATAAAAATATAAGGCTAAAATTGCTGCGTGTCAAAGCAATTTTTCGCGAGAGACCGGAAGTTACAAATAAAAGAATTTTCATTTAGACTGAAGAGGTAATTTCAGTTAACGAAATTCTGAAATTATGTTTGACAGAGATGAGATTAACTCAATATCGAGAAGGGCGAGTGAAGCCCATAGAAAAAGTAGGAAAATAGAAAGTAAGGCTAATATGGAGGCCTTTGAGAGAGAGCACTGAGAATATGAGGAGAAAATTCAGGCTGAGAGAGATGACATTAGAAAGAATAGAAAAGAGGACCGAAAGGCTAGAGTAGCCTATAAAGAAAGAGACAATACGTATATAGAACGAACAGATTCAGAAAATGAATTAAGAAGAAATAATGACAGACGAAATCAAAATAGTCCGAGTAGAATGAGCAGTGTTGATTCGAGATCCAGCTGGTTCTCGAGAAAAAGTACTCAAATAGTATATGACACAACGTATATTAAATTTCATGGAGAAAGAGAGGATAGCCAGAGAACGGAAAGAGATAGAAAGAGAGAGAGATAGAAAAGAAAGAGAGAAAGATAGAATAGAAAGAGAGAATAGCTAGAAAGCACCTAGAGAATATGAAAAAATTACAGGATGAGATAGTTCTAATTAAAAAAGATAGTCAAGCCAATGAAATACTTTATCAGGCCCGTATGGAAAAAATTGAAAAAGATAGACAAGCCAATGAAATATATCATCAGGATCTTATTTAAAAAATTGAAGCCCGTAAGGTAATGTCAATTACTTTATTAAATTTAATGGAGAAAGAGAGGATAGCCAGAGAACGGAAATAGATAGAGAGAGAGATAGAAAAGAAAGAGAGCAAGACAGAATAGAAAGAGAGAAAGAGAGAATAGAAAGAGAGAAAAGCTAGAAAGCACCTAGAGTATATGAAAAAATTACAGGATGAGAGAGAGCAAATTGAAAAAGATAGTCAAGCCAATGAAATACTTCATAAAGCCCGTATGGACAAAATTGAAAAAGATAGACAAGCCAATGAAATATATCATCAGGTTCGTATGGAAAAAATTGAAGCCCGTAAGGGAATGTCAATGAGTGAGAGATTATCAGACATTTATTACTCATTAAGTGCTAAAACGGAAAATCACGCTACTTCGTTGACAAGGCGGGGAGGTGGACCGGCCCATAAAACAAATTGGGAGGCTGTGCCACCCTGTCAGAAAAATGAAATGCTTGATACTCAAAATATTGATAATCTGGTAAAATTTGATTAATCAGAGCCTTTTTCTAAAAATTGCCATAATAAAGATGAGAAAGTAACCTATAAAAGAACGAATTGGGCTGTAGCACAAAATCAAGGAAATATTGACGAGTTTCTGAAATCACATAAAATAGAAGGAAAATTAAATGGAAAATTGACCGAAATGGTGATTGACTCAGGGAGTCAGCAAACTTTTATGCGAATGAAGCTAATTAAAAAGACGGAAATAGACAATAAAAATAATATTACACCAGTGTAATATTAAGGAGATAAGCACCAAGGCCCGTCTGATTTGATAAGAATATAAATTGCAGGGACCCACGGTGCAATTAAAAGAAAACCGATAAAAGTAGGCTTAGCACCTACTCTAGCAGTGGATGTTTTAGTAGGAGGAGACTTTGGAGATATCGGAAATCGGAAATCCAAATTCCCAGAAAGTGGAAAACTGGAGAACACTTTTAACGAGTGTGAGACGCCGAAAAATGTTTGCCAGAATGAAGCGCTGATTGTACCAAAGAAAAAGGAGACGAAATTTATTGTACGTGCTTTTCCTTGGAAAGTTCGAGAAATTTTAGTAGAATATGAAAAACCAAATGTCGGAGTTCAATTCCTATTTGATGACGAAATATTTGTTTCTGCGGTAAAAGTAAAGAGAAGTAAAAGAGAGAAAAGAGATATTAAACGGACCTACAATGAAATAATGCAGTCAAAGATGGTGGACACTGGAGTCCAAATCAGATTTAACGATGATTTAGTATTTTCCGCGAATGACAAAATTGAGAACAGCAGAGATGAAAGGAGAAGTGTACAAAAGAGACAAAATTTGGAGATTCAGCCTGCAGTGGCGAAAAATAAAAAAATGTTGGATGGGCTGTGCCTTGATAACATAAATAATAGAGGGGACAAAGTGGTCCAAGACCCACTGGGAAAGTTACGAAATTACAGTAAGACGAAAAAACTTAGGAGGAAGGAGAAGATCCATGACAGAATTGACTTGTCAACAAAAAATTACGGAAATATTGGGAGATACTGAATTGTGGGTTGGATTGAAGAAAATTGGGAATAAATCTTAGAATGGTTTTATTATCTCAAAAGAGGGTTTGTTCCTGTATGAGGGGGAGGAATCCCTTGGGGAAGATCCCCTGCGGGAAGACGTGAAAGATTGCCCTTTTCCTCAATGCACAACTGGCGGACAAGTTGTGATCTCTTTACTGAAGCCTTGTCTTTCCAGTCTTCAATATTATCTTCATCCCTCATCGCCGAGCATTATTCATTCAATTATTTTAGGGGACAAGACCCAGAAAAAAGCGATTCAAGGTTCGCTCAGATTTTTACTTCATTTTCCTGAACTCTTATCGTTTTTACAGGCCTGTGTATTTTCGGCCTGGGACTATTTCAAATTATGCCAAGGGGCAATTTATTTTTTTATTGAGATGTGGGGTTGTTTCCACAGATGGAAATTAAGAGGCTAGTGCAGTAAAATTTTTCATGATGGCTGGCATCATTGAAAGTGCCAGGAACTGATTCTCTGCTCCTCTCAAATGTAAATTCGTGAGAGCGAGAAAATTTTTGTTTTTGATTGTGCTGCGCACAATGAATATCTGCGAATCTTGGGAACTTCAATTTTCAAAACCAAATGCGGATGCTATACGATCTAGACCATGGTGGTTCTACGGTAGAGACGTGGGGATGACTGCGAATCCTGAGCCAAGCGGTGGAAGTACAGGCATTGGTGGAAGAAAGAAGAGAAGATAAACAAGTTTGGTGATTTTGAAGTTGGTGTTATTTATTTTATGGTTCTATTTGGTGCTGTGGCCCATGGCGTGATGGCGGTTATTTTTCTTAGGAGGGAGGTGTTGGGACTATTGGCCCCTTTTTGTTTCAGAAAAATGTCCTTTTTATAAATTTAACTTCATTTATGTTAAATATCTAAATCCCGGGAAAGCTTTTATTACGATGTCTGAAGAATCCACTAATTAGTGAGCGTCTGAAAAAGCCAGTTGAGCGATGACTCATACAGCTTAAATTTACAGCTTGAAAAGCTTCAAAGGATGCTGGGAGTCTAATTTGATTCGGCCATTCATCGCCTTTGGTCAGAGGTGCGCGCGCAAGCTCGCGTCTTAAGTGTATTTGTTAATTTGTAAGATTTTTGTCTTTAGTTCCATTTGAGTTCCGTTTGAGTTCCTTTTTGTAGCGTGTATTGAATACAGTAAGATTTTTTATACTATATAATCTTTGACTTTTAGCCTAGGTCGAGTCTAAAGAGATAGTTAGAAATATTACCGGCAATCCTTGGCCTTAAAAGTGGCCCCTGGGACCATTCGATGACGCTAATAGACACGGAACCGTTGGAGTAACCGCGGGAATCCCACTACTTTGGGCCGACAAAGGGTTCTCCCCCCGAGTAAGTGGCATAGCAACTTTTTGCGCCATTTTTTCCTCAAAAAGTGGTGACCCCCGTACGTTACACCTTCAATACTTCTATTATTAGCCTTTGAATTATTAAATATGGGCTTTATATAATGATTTTTTTTTCTTTTTATCTGAAGGATACCTCATCTTTAGTATGTGGGTTTTCGGTTTTTGTCGAAGATATGAATAGAATATTTAAATATAAATATAGAATATAAAAGCTGCCTGAAAACCCGGATTAATTTACTAACTGTCGTTTCAAAAAGCCCACCAAAACTACCAGAAAAATGACGAACATTATCGTTTATCTACTAATATGTAATAACAAAAATCTTTAAGAACTTTCCTTCATTATCTATAAACCGCAGCAAGTGATCCCCCCCCCCCGTCCTTAAAAGTTGTAAAAAAAAATTACTACGGTTATCTTAAGTACTTTTAGTCTTAATCTGCAAGAACTTATAATTCATATGGAAGCTAGACAATAACTTCCCATTTTAAATCAAAGTTACAACTGATCTGTTAATTTTATATTTTTTGGCTAAAAGTAAAGGCATCAAAACACGAGCTCTGCCGTTAGGTACAACTGTGCCGCAACCATAAGCAATGCTTGAAATTACGTGGAGGTATTTACTGTTCATAGTTAACACAAGGTATAATAGAAAATGTAGACTTTCATAATAACAGAAAGTTCTAGTCTAAAATGGCTTACCAAAATGCCCAAAACGGCTCATTATCAACCAGCCCAAACTTGATAAAAAAAGAAAAAAAAACAAAAAAACAGCTTATTATAAAAGAAAAAGAGTTTGTTTCGTAAGAAAAATTTTCCCTAATTAACACAGCTTTATGAGATATAAAAGTTTCACGCTAGTAGGAAAGAGGGACAAAAAAATTTAATAAAATTGAGATGCACAATTGATAATAAAGTACTTTAAATATTTACTCTTCATATTTGCGGAAAAATAGGGAAATAACCAGTGACTTTCGTGGTTTATGTCTTATATTTATCCGTTATTTCTAAAGAATGGCGTTAGCTTTGTGCTTCTCTGTATCCTTTTGGCTTAGCAATTGGCTTCCCCGTAGTTACAAATTTTAACTTATAAATATTTGTGCGTCCCATATGTACTAGAAACGGACTGCGGATCAGAAAAAAATATATAATACAAAATTCTCAGGTAAAGAAAACATAGTCCCACATGGACATAAATTCAGCAGCATAGGCTAGGTTCTTTTCAAGGGACTTAACAGTCTCAGAGGAAGGGAAGAAAAGATACTAGGTTTTGAACGCAATATATACTTTGTTTTTTGTGTCAGTTGGCAGGTAATCTTGAGACAAAGAGAGGAAATATGCTTTATTCCTTTCTTTCAAGCCCTTTTTCAACCATTATGGATACCAACTGTGGCAGGCAGATTAAAAATGCTCATAAGCGAATGAAATTCGATTTGAGGACAGAAGATGATTATTGTGGTTATTCTTTTCAATGGAAACCTAGAAAAAAGACAAAATTTTGTAAAGTAAAGACAAAAAAAATGTAAAATAGTAATTCAATAAATAAAAAGGCTCTTTATGTCTAGAAACAGGTTTTTAGGTCACAATTTCAGTTTTTGGCTCAGTTTTTAGGTCACAATTTCAGTTTTCAATTTAGTGTATTGTGGTAAACTGGTAATGGTTTGACCTCCAGAGTTTTCCAGAAAGTGTGAACCTCCGGCCAGATTGAGAAGTATGATAATCCGTATGAGTCTTGTCTGAATGTAAACGGATGGTTTTTGCTTGTCCTACAGTGTGTGAGCTGAAGTCGAGTTTTACAGCCTATGTCGGAGAGGGTTATCTGAAGCTGCTCTGCCAAGCTTTTGTTTTTTCGAGTAGTTTCAGGTTTTGAATCGAAAACTCCGTTCAAGAAAGTAGGCACCAGTTCCAAATTGAAAGTTAGATTGAATTCTAAAACTGCTCAAGATATATGACGGCTCCTTGCAATAATAAACAGAAAAATTCTGTGAACCAAAAAGTAGCCATTTCGCACGGATCTGAAAGTGCTTCCATCTACTTCGCACGGATTCTTAAGGAGAAAAATTGAAAAAAGCAACAAATATTCCTTTCATTGACCAATAGAAAAATTCTACGTTAATTGAAAAGGGACATTTTTTCCACAATAGAAGTTTTTCAAAGATAATTTGTGAGCTACATTAAGCCAAAGACGATCAGAAATAAAGCCAAACAGTAATTCAAGCGTAAAATGACCATAAATCACAAGCAATTAAAAAATGAAACCCAAAACAAATAGAAATTGCAATAAATAATCAATGGCTCACTTTGGTTCTTCAGTCATACTGATTAAAAATCCTTGCATCATTCCGCTTCAAACAAGATGCGGCTTACCTACCTATATGCTAAAAATTTAAGAATAGGAGGGAGTGATGGAAAAGCCACTGGCCTACTTTGGCTCTTCAATCGAAGAGCGAGTGATCATGGTTCAAAAAGTTAGAACATCCCTTCAATTTTGCCAAAAAGTTGGAGTTGGTATTACCCGAGTATTAATTTAAAAAAAATTCCTCAGAAGAAGTTTTCAAAGAAAAGTAAAGAGCTACGTTAAACCGAAGAAGAGCAGAAATAAAGTAAAATAGTAATTGAAGCGTAAAACAAACACAAATCACTATCAATAAATAAACGACAACCAAACAAACAGAAATTCCTATAAATAATGAATTCAAACTTGAAACGAATGGAAATTTACCACAAACAGTAGTAGGGCTTGCGCCCTATATGTCTTCTAAATCTGAAGACAAGAACGCCATTTCGCTTTGCTGAAAACAAAACACATTTAAAGTGTTTTCTTTTTTGTAACGTAAATAAATCCAAAACTGCCGATATTTTCACTATTAATGTATAATAAACTCTTAGTCTATATTACTTTAGTTCTTTTTAGTAATCTTGGTTATTATGGTGATTTCCTATCTTTTTTTTTCTTTGATGCTATTACAAATAAAAACACAGATTGAAATAAAAATTGATTTCAATAAAGCACAAATGGCGTTCTGGTATTTAGAAGGCTTCCCGTTTCTTGGCAATTCCCAGGGTAGAGGAGGAGGGGGCACAGAGGGTGTTAACTCCTCTTCGCGGTAGTTTCTGCTCGTTTTAAGTTTGACTTGGCTATTTATTTTATTTTCTGTTCGTTTCGGGTTTCACTCATTTATTGACAGCGATTACTGGTCGTTTTACGCCTGAAATGCTATTTGACTTAATTTCTGCTCACCTTTGGTGCAATGTAGCTCTTTCCTTTTTTTTGAAAATATTCTTGTGTGTAAAAAAAATTTTGAATTTTTTTTTTCTTTGCTAACTGAAATAGTTTTTCTATTGTATAGGAAAAAATGTTTTCAATCTTTTTGGTTTTTCTCTATAAAAATCAAGACTTTGGCTTGATTAAGTTTTGCAACAATTTCAATAATAGTTGTACCATAGTGCTTTGGGACGGGAAATAATATTCAAATAAATGGATTGAAAATCAGCAAAATTTTGGGGTTTTACACGGCTGACAGAATTCTAACCCCCATCATATTATGACCTTGAGTATTGACAAATATTAATCAACCATCCTCCTCCACATGCCCTGCCAATTTAGATTTAATCCCCTTAACCTTTCCTGAGATATCGCAGACCACAATACACATATCTAGGCAGTAGAATCAAACTAAAAAAATATCAGTCACCAAGGGTCTCTGCGCGTATAAAAGCTCCTCCTGTTTCCTTTGGTTAAGCGCTTCATTGTATATTTCTAAATAGCTCGAGCAACTTTGAAAAATAATGCGAACTTGTGTTATTTATGATTGCGAAAGCAGAAAGAAAGGGGATGACCCGGCGAAGTGGTTCGCTACTGTCCCATCTCACAGGTGCGGCTGACTGATTGACTTGACTTGACTGATTGGGGGATCCAGGATTTCTAAAAGGGGGGTTGGGATTAAATTTTTGTAAATACGGAAATTTCCAGTGCTAACGTCTGATCAACACTGCAACAGGGAAATCACCGGACCTTCATAAGTAGTGGGAGAGGGATTCGTGAAGTGGTGGGACTATTTGAAATTTGCAACAAAATGTTTTACCACAGAGCAAATTAATAGTTTTAGCACAGATTATATATTACGCCATCGAGCGTCAAAACTTTTTTCTTCTTGGCAAGGAAAAATATTCCCTTGAATTTTTCCTCTGTTATACTCTTTTTTCGGGCCATAAAAATGTCCTTCGAAATTTGACGTAGGACCTTTGTTTTTCTTCAAACAACTGGTGAAATAGTCATATCCAAGAAAATACCAAATGTCTGTTAAGAACTGTTTGTCGTCAAATTCTTAGTGAGTTTTCAGAAAACTGAAAGACATCACAAGAATTATATTTTTATTATAAGAAGAATATAAAGTAATGGTTTTTCTTATTATTGTTATAAATATTCTGCCACGAACTTGTAAATTACGTAAAACTTCTCACCAGAAAACTTTTTTTGTGACTCATTAAGTTAACCTTCACGATTCTTTTCATTATAATTTCCAGTTTTGGGTTACGTGCAAGTTTGGTACAAAACTTGGAATGTTTCAGAATTGTGTTAAGATTATTCGAAATTATTTAATCATTCTAGTTACCAAGTTTATTTTCAGCTGCTAATCAAACTTTGGTTTTTCCAGGGCATGTGGAGCCAGAGGGACGGGTTATGGACCCTCACTGGATCCAACAATCGCCTTGCTTGCATAATTTGCTGTAGCTTAATGATTAAACTTTAATATGACATAGCAAAAGGCTTTTGCAGATGCCAAAACAAGTGATTTTAGTCATGTGTATTTCTAGGATTTTCGTTTTCAGAGAATGGGAGGGGTTTGAGTTTTTTTTTATTCTTTACATTCAGTTCTCGGTTTAGCTGTCTTGGCATAATTAGCTTTACTTTCTAAGAAAATTTTCCTCGATTAGGATTTGAGCTGTAGCTAATAGAATTTTATAATGCCACTTTCTGCTTTTGAATACCTTTGTCTTATCCTAGCACCGTTCTTTGGCATTTCAAGGACTCACAACAATTCTCAGTTTTAAGGATTGGAATCCAATTGGTTTCTCACAAGATGCACAAAAAGAAAAAAAAAGTTTTGTTACTAACGCGATCAAAGATCCTCATGACCTCCAAAGAAAGTTGTGCAGTTGTCGTAATTTGTTTCTTATTTATTGATAAATATAATGTTGCCATTTCAATTTTTTCTAAGAATAGTTTTTTCTACCAGTCAAAAAGTAGGATTTCGTGCGACAATGGATTTTCTTTTCAAAGCGAGAAGGAAATTCGCGAAAAATGATCATCTCCGTATACTGGGGTTCTTGTTGTTATTTATTTTGTTTTCCTTTACATTCTCAAACCAATGTTATCTTTACCTTTGCATTATTACAGCCAGACGAATTATTTTCCTTTTTCTTTTTTATCTCTTCACCTTATTGCATTCTTCCTTATCCCCTAGACGCACGATTCGTCTTATTTCTTTTCTTGTTCTCCAGGCTGTGGATACCGATGCCACACGCGTGCTACCCACGAAAAAATCTAATATTGCTTATTTTTCTCTTGGTTTAGATGTCCTTCCGAGGAGCTGCATTGAATAGTGTAATATGGATTTTCATTTCAGTGCTGCAATAACTGGAAAAGAGGATATTTGTAATATAATTCGCTTTCAGTGAAGCACCGAAGAAGCAGTAGGCTTAAAATTTTTAAAGTTACGAAGGAGGCAGTAGCTAAATTCTTGTTTGTAGTGAAACTAAATTTTTCGTGAACGGTCTTGGGAAGAAATAAGGTTAAACTAAATATTTAATATATAATGATGTCAACTGCTGAAAAGCCAATCAGTTCAAAATTTGATTTTACTATAACTTCATTTTTTATTTTCAATGTTGTAACAAGTACGTAAGAAAATGTTTGTAATAAAGCGCCATTTTCAATAAAGCGCCAATGACGCAGTAGGTCTTAGGCTTTTACAATTAGGGAAGGAGGTAGTACCTATGCTCTTCTTTGAATGAATTTTTGTTGGTTTCGATCTTGATTCGCATATTTAATTAAAGCTTTATTCGTATTGAGGTTTATTTATTCATTTATGTTAGCAAATGTTGTATGTTTGTTTGCTATTATTGTTAATTTATTCTATGTTGGTTTTGGGCTTCATTTATGCTATAATAGTAACATTTTTTTGTTCGTTTTAAGCTTGATTTGCAAATTCAATTTTAGCTGAACTCGTTTTAAGATTTATATAACCATTTATATTAGTACAACAAAAGAATGAAAACTAAACCAAAACGAAACCAAAACGAAACCGGAAGAATGGAACAATAAGAACAGTGCAAGAAGAGATAAGAAAAATAGAAACAATATATTTTTTTTTAAAGAAAACCAAAAAAAATTGACCCCCCCCCCCTCTCGCACAAAAAAGCAAACCAAATGTATTTAAGCTACTCCAACCCCGTCCAGGTAATGAGAGTCCAGCCTAATGGAGGTTAGATTTAAATTACTGTAGTTTTATTGACGAGCAATTCTGATTTTCCCCTTTTTTTTCTTCACTTGATTAGTTGCAATTCCTTTTTTCATATTGTTAGATGTTTCTGTCCTTTTCTGGTTTTTATCGCCATTGGGCATGCCTCGTTCGACGCATCTAAAGATATTAGTGGTCTTTTACGAATGGTTTTCGGAATAGAGCACTCTTTTAAAACCCTCGTCGAGCACTTTAGAAAGGATTTGGTCACTAGATAGATACCAAACCGGGGAAATCTCTATTAATGAGGACGCTTACGACGGGCTCCTTAGCATGTTGTATGTAGCCAGCAATTAACACTTGTTCTCGGAAATTTCCCTAAAGCCTGATGCAAATATTAGAAATTAGAAAGTCCAGGACCTAGTCAAATTTATCAAAAATATTATCAAACCAAAAGAAAAAGCCGGACGAGTGAGCAAGGATATTAAAGTGCAGCAAGTCATAGAATTTGTCAAGGAGGAAAACTATGACCTTGAAAAGCTTCGCGGTGCTTCTTCCACGTGAGGAAAAACAATACAGACTGTGGATGAATTTGGATCAGGAAAAGTGGCTACCTTCAGAAGCATGTACTTTCCAAAAATTACTTAGGGATAAGTACAGCATTCAGGTTTGGCATGACGTTTATCTCGCCCACCCTGATACTCTTGATCCTCAGGACTACGGGTTTAAGGCCCGATTCCTTTGACTTGGGGGACAACCGGATTGGAAATTTGCTCTTAGTTAAAAGACAGAAAAGGTGATAAGGTGCAAAACAACGGATGGCTACAAATTCAATGAATTCTGGTCACCCGATGTGTCTATTTCAATATCTTTATTGCGTCATATATATAAGTATTACTCTGCAATTGTTGTTTTTTATTGTAGAATCCATTAAAATTTTAAACGATGATTTCTTCTGTAAGTTTAGGATAGTCTGGATGCATAGAGAAACACCATGAGTGAGTTCCGACCCTTAACTGCAGTGAAGTCAGCCTTAGTTCTCACTGCAGTTCTGTTAAAGGGATAAACAGGTCCAAGCGCTAAAGGTTAATGCATGAATATAAGTTTAACAAAATGTTGCCTTCTTACTTTAAAATCATTAATTGCTATTAATCAATTATTTACACTGTAATTTATTAATAATGTTTCTATATTCATATTCTAATAATATTTATATTACATTATTATCTATTATAATAATAACATTGCATTATCATTACATTTAATATTATTATAATTATACTATTATGTATACATTAATTATTTACCGTACTATTTAGAGATTCGTTTGAGGATCTGATTACGCTTATGTAGAGAAACCGAATTCATAATAATGTTATGTAAATTGAAAAAGAAAATATAGCATCGACAACAGTCAAAAGTTTGTTGTAACGAAATGTAAGTAAGGAGCGACTCGGCTCAATAGTAAACAAAACTCTAAAAAACTCTAAAAATTTTCTCTGGGGGGATTTTCAGTGGTGGGATGTGGGGGATGCCCGTTCTTAAATACTTCGCTCTTTATGCTAAATTACGACTTCGTATCCCAGTCCTTTACAAACAACAAGTGAAACACAAGGCTCGTTAAATTAGAATAAGAAGCTTTTGAACATTCTAAATAACGTTAGCATGAAGAGCGAGGTATTGTGGAGGGGGTGTCCTCCTCATAGTTCTTTGCATTTACACCCCGCGAAAAATACCCCCCTTGGAAAATACCCCCCATGGAATATATACCCCCGGAAAACATCCACCGTGGAACCCCCCCCCCCCCCCCGTGGAAAATATGGCTTTCCAAATTTGAGAATTTTATTTGATTTTTTTTTTCTGTATGGGGAAGAAATTTTGGTACTTGTGTATTATGCGCCTCTCAGTCAAGTTTACGCTGTGTAAAACTCGAGAACAAACCCGCTGTCTTCGTTAGTTTCTTTCAGTTTAGCGCGAGACAAGACAAAGACAAGTGACATAATAGATGAGAAATATATAATTTGGGCTATATATTTGCACATAAAGGGGGGGGGTAAAATATTTAGACAGTTTGAAGCCAGAAAACATTTCTTATTTCATAATGTGCAGAATAATTGTACCTAACTAATTTTGCATGCAGATCCGCTATACTTTACCCCCCCCTCTAATCTGCAAATATATAGCCCAAATTTGTCAACGGACTCAGGCTTTTTGGTACAGTGATGAGTTGTTAGTAGCAGTAGTAGTAGCATTGAATATTATAAATATTTTAATAACAAATACTAAATTATTAAAAATATCAGTGCCGGCCCGGAAGCTTTACCAGTTTTTCATGTTGAGATGTTCCGCCGGATTTATCTGGGGGCTATTTTCCGCGTGTTTTGATTTCTGGGAAATAATTTTCTCGGAAGGGGGCATTTCTGGAATGATCGAAAAACCTATTAGAGATTAAAGTCTTATTCAAATGAAAGAATGCTAAGGAGAATTTTCCAGGCTGAATAGTAAAATTGCGTAAGCAATTTTACAGGGTGGGGAGATTCTCAGCGAGATAGAACTGACTGGAAGGAATTTGACGGGGGAAGGTTTACTTTACGTTGGATGAAATTTCAGCGAAGGGGATTTTCGTGTGGGGGAGGGTCGCTTCTCCATATTTATGAAAGGTGTCCCCCTCCTTAATACCTTGCTCGTTACGCTAAAGTTTGACTGTTTGTCCCTATTTTTAAGAGCGTTTACTGAAAAATGGGGGCTTTTTAATTAGAATAAATTTTTTTTTTAATAGTGCTAACAGTATTAGCGCAAAGAGTAAGGTAATGAGGAGAGGGCAACCCTTTATATAACGAATAAATCTTCCAAAATTAGTTTGCAAATTTGGTTTTAATTTTTCATGTACGGTGAGCCAAGTTCGAGCCTGCATTAGTTGAAAAACGAACAGAAATTAAATGCAAAAACAAGTTTTTTTTCAAAAAGTTCGTGGTAACGAACTGTAAGTAAGGAGCGACCCGGCTCAATGGTAACCGAAACTCTAGAAAACGGGTTTTTGATACCAATAGATATATCAAAAGAATCAAATTTCAATGCTGATTTCAAATATATAACTTTCATCAAGTTTAGTCCTAACCATCAAAAGTTACGCGCCCGAGAAAATTTGGCTAATTTTAGAAAAAAGGAGAAAAGACACCCTGAAGGTTATAGAGACTTGATGAAAGTCATACCATCATATTCAGCGCATCAGAGAACCTTACTGTATAGTTTCCAAGTTCATATCTGCAAAAATGTGGAATTTTGTATTTTTTGCCAGAAGAAAGATCACGAATGCGTGTTTATTTGTTTGTTGTTTTTTTTCCCCAGGGGTGATCGTATCGGCCCAGTGGTCCTAAAATATCGTGGGAGGGCTCATTGGAACGGACATTAAAAGTTATAGTGCTCTTTTTCAGTGACCAAAAAAGTGGAGGGCAACTAAGCTCCCACCCACACTCATTTTTTTCCCAAAGTCACCCAATCAAAATTTTGAGATAGCCATTTTTTTCAACATGGTTGAAAATATGATAATTATGTCTTTTAGGATGACCTAATCCCCCGAAGTTCCCAGAGGGAGGGCTAAAAGTTATGAACTTTACCCAATGTTAACATATAGTATTGGTTATTGGGAAGTATACAGAAGTTTTCAGGAGGTTTTTTTCTCGTTGTGGGAGGGAAGGGTGGGTCGGTGGTTATGTTGGAGGATCTGTTAATGAAGGAAGTTTTCATGGGGGAAGGGAAATTGCCATGAAGGGGGCTCCGGACTTGCCAGCATTATTTATTGGTTATTGGGAAGTATACAACCATTTTCAGGAAGGATTTTTTCTGGAGGGGGGGGGGGGGCTAGAGGACGGGGTTACTCTGGAGAAAATTTCCGTGGAGGTTGTTTCTTTGGGGTAAGGGACATTTCTATGAAGGGGGCGCCGGATTTCCAAGAATAATTTAAAAAACGATCAGAAATTAAATAAAAAAAACAAGTTTTTTCAACTGAAATGTAAGAAGGAATATTAGAACTGTGAAAAAATACCCTGAGCCTTGGCTATTCTATTTTTAACATCTTCACTGCTCCCACCATCTTTACTAATAATACTACCAAGGTAAGTGAAACTGCCCACCTGATCAATCTTTTCATTACCCAACGTCACCTTTTCACCTTCACTTATTCCTAGCCTTAGTGACTTGGTCTTCCTAACATTAATTTTCAAACCAATACTAGCACCCTGAACTCGCAAAACCTCTAAAACTTCATTCATTTTGCTCACACTTTCATCTAGGATGCTTAAATCATCAGCATAATCCAAGTCCAGGAGACTTTTTCCTCCCCATTTGATTCCGTGGTCTCCCATTGCCTTTCCTGTGCTCCTTAAAACAAAGTCCATCAAAATAATCCATATAAAGGGGGATAGAACACAATCCTGCTTAACTCCTGAATTAATACAAAACCAGCTGCTAACCTCATTTCCTACCTTAACCGCAGCAGTGTTATTCTCGTACATAGCACTAATCACTTTAATGTATTTGTCTGGTATACCATACAAGGATAAAACCTTTACTAAAGCTTCTCTATCAACAGAATCGAACGCTTGCTCATAATCTATAAAACTGAGGACCAAAGGTGTTTGAAAACTTAGGCACTTCTCAATTATTAACCTAAGAGTGAAAATTTGGTCAACACATCCTCTACCTTTTCTAAAACCGCACTGCTCTTCTCTTAAAACTTTGTCTACGGCATCTCTCAGTCTAAAAAGTATCATATTACTAAGCAATTTGCTACCTACAGAGACCAGACTAATGCCTCGATAATTACCACACTCACTTTTATCACCTTTCTTATAAAGTGGCTTAATTAAGGTTTTCCTAAAATCATTAGGTACTTCCCCTTTTTCAAAAATCATATTCATAATCTCTAATAACTTCTTTCTAACCTCAGAGCCACCATATTTAAGAAACTCATTTACTAGCCTATCAGCACCTGGAGCCTTATTATTCTTTAATCCTTTTAGTACTGTTTCTGATTCCTCCTCACAAAACAAATCTTCCTTCACATCCAAGGTATCACAAACTTTTTCATTTTCCTCTATATTTTTTCCTGCAACTCTATCTCGGTTAAACAAATTCTCAAAATGTTCGGCCCATCTCGCTTTAGCTTTTGTCTTATCGCTAATTGCCACCCCATTCCTATCTTTAACTGGGACAAGTCCGGATTGACTACTACCTCTCAATTTGTTAACGTGCCAGTACAATATTTTACTATTATGCCGTCTAGCTGCATCTTCTAAATCCTCGGCAATTTTATCCATGGCCTCCACTTCACACCTCCTTAGTTCATATTTCAATGCTTTCCCCACTTTCTTTATATTTCTTTTGTTTTCATGTGATCTATCACTAAGAAAATTCTTGTACAAGTCCTTTCTCCTTTCTATTAAACATAAAGCTTTTTCACTAATATTCTTAGCTGCAGTTCTAGCTTTCTTCCCTAATACACCTTCAGCAACTTCACAAGTTATTTTTATAAAATTATTCCAACCATCTTCCACATTATCAAATTTTAAACTCTCAAGTTTAGTATTCAACTATTCCTGGAAAGTTTCTCTCAAATTCTCATCCTGGAGTCCACCGACATCATAACTTCCCGGGAGGTAATTACCCTTCCGATATTTCAGCTTTAAATTAACCCTTGACACTACTAGATGGTGATCTTTACTTTTAACATCAATAACAGCACTCCTGTATACCCTAGTATCTTGTATTGATCCAACCAGTCTTCGATTTACTATAACATAATCAATAAGGTTTGCTGTCTTACCATCACGTGAATACCATGTTAGCTTATGAGCCATTTTATGACCAAACACCGTATTGGTTATAACTAGATTGTTATACCTACAAAATTGCAAAAGTCTGTATCCATTACTGTTTTCTTTTCCTACACCAAATTTACCTAAGCTGGGATACCATCTATCCATATTTCTACCAACCTGGGCGTTAAAATCTCCCAGCAATAACATCATATTTCTACGTGGGACCTTGTCTATTTGCTCCTGTAACTGTAAGTAGAATTCATCTGAGTCACTAGTATTTCCATCAGTCGGTTCTACAGGGGCGTATACTACTATAACTGATACCTTGAACTTTCTAGTCATAAAATGAGCAATTAGTGTTCTATTATTAATACCTTCCCAGCCTAAACAAGACTTAGCAGCTTCCTTATTCATCATGAGCCCTACTCCCTGTCTATGTAACCCATCCTTCCTGCCTGAGTAAACAAATTCTATATCACTTATTTTCACGTTTCCGACCCCTTGAATATGAGTTTCTGAAACTCCTAAAAGATCCAGTTCAAATAGTCTTAATTTGTCTGTCAATATGTCAATACAATAGTAATTTTGTAATGTTGCAACATTACAAATTCCAATTTTCATGTTCTTTAAATCATTGAAATTTTTTTCACCTCAGGAAAAGCAATGATCCCGGATACCAGTGCAGGACGGGTTTAAAATCAGCCTTCGTGAGGTATGCCTTAAAAAATGAGTACATCAAGCTTGCAAAAATAGTGGATTATCTGAAAAGTAATCATAAGAAGAGACAAACCATGATTGAAGATAAAAAAATCAAAGCTGGAATCGAACGCAGGATAATCTAATTTGATAGATGAGAAATATATAATTTGGGCTATATATTTGCACATAAAGGGGGGGGGGTAAAGTATTTGGACAGTTTGAAGTCAGCAAACAATTCGTACTTCATAATATGCAGAATAATTGTACCTAACTCATTTTGCATGCAGATCCGCTATACTTTACCCCCCCTCTAATCTGCAAATATATAGCCCAAATTTGTCAACGGACTCAGGCTTTTTGGTACAGTGATGAGTTGTTAGTAGCAGTAGGTAGCATTGAATATTACAAACATTTTAATCGCAAATACTAAATTATTGAAAACATCAGTGCCGGCCCGGAAGCTTTACCAGTTTTTCATGTTGAGATGTTCCGCCGGATTTATCTGGGGGCTATTTTCCGCGTGTTTTGATTTCTGGGAAATAATTTCCACGGAAGGGGGCATTTCTGGAGTGATCGAGAAACCTATTAGAGATTAAAGTCTTATTCAAATGAAGGGATGCCAAGGAGAATTTTTCAGGCTGAATAGTAAAATTGCGTAAGCAATTTTACAGGGTGGGGAGATTCTCAGCGAGATAGAACTGACTGGAAGGAATTTGACGGGGGAAGGTTTACTTTACGTTGGATGAAATTTCAGCGAAGGGGATTTTCGTGTGGGGGAGGGTCGCTTCTCCATATTTATGAAAGGTGTCCCCCTCCTTAATACCTTGCTCGTTACGCTAAAGTTTGACTGTTTGTCCCTATTTTTAAGAGCGTTTACTGAAAAATGGGGGCTTTTTAATTAGAATAAAATTTTTTTTTAATAGTGCTAACAGTATTAGCGCAAAGAGTAAGGTAATGAGGAGAGGGCAACCCTTTATATAACGAATAAATCTTCCAAAATTAGTTTGCAAATTTGGTTTTAATTTTTCATGTACGGTGAGCCAAGTTCGAGCCTGCATTAGTTGAAAAACGAACAGAAATTAAATGCAAAAACAAGTTTTTTTTCAAAAAGTTCGTGGTAACGAACTGTAAGTAAGGAGCGACCCGGCTCAATGGTAACCGAAACTCTAGAAAACGGGTTTTTGATACCAATAAATACATCAAAAGAATAAAATTTCAGTACTCATTTCAAATATATAACTTACATCAAGTTTAGTGCTACCCATCAAAAGTTACGCGCCTGAGAAAATTTGGCTGATTTTCAAAAAAAGGAGGAAAGACCCCCTAAAAGTTATAGAACCTTAATGAAAATCACACCATCATATTCAGCGTATCAGAGAACCCTATTGTAGATGTTTCAAGCACCTATTTACAAAAATGTGTAATTCTGCATTTTTGGCACGAATGTAGACCACGGATGCGTTGTCATTTGTTTTTGTTTTTTT
Organism: Artemia sp. Qi Xiang Cuo; assembly: GCF_049724085.1. NCBI lineage: Eukaryota > Metazoa > Arthropoda > Branchiopoda > Anostraca > Artemiidae > Artemia > Artemia sp. Qi Xiang Cuo. The sequence goes on from NC_142799.1 coordinate 39,725,206, forward strand.
TTTCCCAGGGGTGATTTTATTGACCCAGTGGTCCTAAAATAGAGTAGGAGAGCTCACTGGAAAGGAAATAAAATTTTTAGTTCCCTTTTTAAGTGACTAAAAAATATGGAGGGCAACTGGGCCCCCTCCCACGCTTATTTTTTTCTCAAAGTCACCCAATCAAAATTTTGAGATAGCCATTTTGTTCAACATGGTCGAAAATATGATAAATATGTCTTTTAGAGTGATTTAATGCCCCGAAATACCCAGAGGGAGGGCTAAAAGTTATGAACTTTACCCAATGTTAACATATAGTATTGGTTATTGGGAAGTATACAGAAGTTTTCAGGAGGTTTTTTTCTCGTAGTGGGAGGGAAGGGTGGGTCGGTGGTTATGTTGGAGGATCTGTTAATGAAGGAAGTTTTCATGGGAGAAGGGAAATTGCCATGAAGGGGGCTCCGGACTTGCCAGCATTATTTATTGGTTATTGGGAAGTATACAACCATTTTCAGGAAGGATTTTTTTCTGGAGGGGGGGGGGGCTAGAGGAGGGGGTTACTCTGGAGAAGATTTCCGTGGAGGATGTTGCTTGGGGGGAAGGGACATTGCCATGAAGGGGGCGCCGAATTTCCAAGAATAATTAAAAAAACGATCAGAAGTCAAATAAAAAAAAAAAAGTTTTTTCAACTGAAATGTAAGAAGGAATATTAGAACTTAAAACGAACCGAAATTATAAAGTATGTGAGGGGGTTCTCCCCCAAGTCAATACCTCGCTCTTTAAGCTACAGTTTTTTTTTAGTGCTTTAAAAAGAGCTACCTATTCTAATTAAACGGCCTTTGTGATTCAGGGGTTTGTGAATCAAATTTTTTTTTAACTTTTAACGTAAAGAGCGTGTTATTGAATAAGGGGAGAACCCCCTAATATACGTAATAACATACACGTAATAAAAAAAAAACAATAAAAAAACAAGCGATACGGCTCAATAGTAATCGAAACTTTTAAAAACGGAATTTTGATGTCAATAAATGTATCAAAAGAATGTGTTTATAATGCTGATTCTAAATATATAAATTTTATTAAGTTTAGTATTACTCATCAAAGGCTACGAGCCTGAGAAAATTTACTCGATTTTTTAAAGAGGGGGAAACACCCCTAAAAGTGAAAGAATTTTAATGAAAATCACACCGTCAGATTCAGCGTATCAGAAAACCCTATTACATAGGTTTCAAGCTCATATCTGCAAAAATCTGCAACTTTGTATTTTTTGCCAGAAGAAAAATATACGATTATAGAAGTTACTTACGTAAGTTAATTTGTAAAGACATCCATTTAGCAAAAGAAAAGTAAAATTTTTATGCAAATAAAAGCTGCATTAACTAAAAAACGATCAGAAATTAAACAAAAAAAACAAGTTTATTTTAACTGAAAGTAAGGAGCGACATTAAAACCTAAAACGAACAGAAATTGTTCCGTATATGAAAGGGGCTGTCCCCTCCTCAACACCTTGCTCTTTACGCTGAAGTTTGACTCTTTCTCACAACTCTTCTTTTCAAAGCAATAAAGAATTTAGCGTAAAGAGCTGGGTGTTGAGTAGGGGACAGCCCCTTTCATATACGGAATAATTTCTGTTTGTTTTAAATTTTAACGTCGTTCTTTACTTTCAGTTGAAAAAACTTGTTTTTTTATCCAACAGTTCGGGGTAACGAACTGAAAGTAAGGAGTAACCCGGCTCAATGGTAACCGAAACTCTAAAAAACGAAATTTTGATACCAGTAGATACATCAAAAGAATCAGGTTTTAATTCTGATTTAAAATATATAAGTTTCATCAAGTTTAATCTTACCTATCAAAAGTTACGTGCCTGAGAAAATTTTGCTGATTTTCGAGAAAAGGTGGAAAGATCCCCTAAAAGTTATAGAAACTTAATAAAAATCACACCATCATATTCAGTGTATTAGAGAACCCTACTGTAGAGGTTTCAAGCTCCTATCTACAAAAATGTGGAATTTTGCATTTTTTACCAGAAGAAAGATCACGGGTGCGTGTTTATTTGTTTTTTTTGTTTTTTGTTTTTTTTTTCCCAGGGGTGATCGTATTTACCCAGTGGTCCTAGAACATTGTAGGAGGGCTCATTGGAACAGAAATTAAAAGTTCTAGCGCCCTTTTTAAGTGACCAAATAATTGGAGTGCAACTAGGCTCCCTCCCACGCTCATTTCTTTCTCAAAGTCACCCGATCAAAATTTTGAGATAACTATTTTGTTCAGCATAGTTTAAAATCTAATAACTATGTCTTTTACGATGACTTAATCCCCCACAGTTCCCAGGGGAAGGGCTCCAAGTTATGAACTTTGCCCATTGCTTACATATTGTATTGGTTATTGGGAAGTATACAGACATTTTCAGGAAGAATTTTTTTGTGGTAGGGGGGGGGGGCTGAAAGAGGGGGTTACTTGGGATAATCTTTCCGTGGAGGATGTTTCTTTGGGGTAAGGGACATTTCTATGAAGGGGGCGCCGGATTTCCAAGCATTATTTAAAAAACGATCAGAAATTAAATTTAAAAAAACAAGTTTTTTCAACTGAAAGTAAGAAGCAACATTAGAACTTAAAATGAACAGAAATTATTACGTATATGAGGGGGTTCTCCCCCTAGTCAATACCTCGTTCTTTAAGCCAAAGATTTTTTAGTACTTTCATAAGAGCTATTTATTCTAATTAACGGCCTTTTTGATTATGGGTCATTTTTAAAGAATTGGAACAAAATTCGAACTTTAGCTTAAAGAACAAGGTATTGATTAGGGGGCGAACCCCCTAATACATATTAATATATATGAATATGGAAGTTCGTTACGTAAGTTATTTCGTAAGTTACGTATATTTATTACTAATAAAAACGTTCGTAAATAAAATTAAACAAGTTTCGAGAAAGCTATTTAACCAAATAAAATTAAATTAATATGCATATTTTGTTTTAATTATTCATGTACGGTGAGCCAAGATCAAAACCTGCATTTATTCAAAAACGTTCAGAAATTAAATAAAAAAAAACAAGTTTTTTAAACTGAAAGTAAGGAGCGACATTAAAACTTAAAACGAACAAAAATTATTCCGTATATGGAAGGGGCTTTCCCCTTCTCAACGCCTCGCTCTTTACGCTAAAGTTTGACTCTGTCTCAAAACTTTATTTTTTTAAACAATAAAAAACTTTAGCGTAAAGAGCGAGGCGTTGAGGTGGGGAAAGCCCCTTCCATATACGGAATAATTTTTGTTCGTTTTAAGTTTTAATGTCGCTCCTTACTTTCAGTTTAAAAAACTTGTTTTTTTTATTTAATAACTGAAAGGAAAGAGCAACATTAAACCTTGAAACGCACAGAAATGCTTCCGTATATGAAAAGGGGTTGTCCCCTTCTCAACGCCTCACTCTTTACGCTAAAGTTTATATTTTTTAAAGTTATTTAAGTTGTAATGTCTCTTCTTTGTTTCAGTTGAAAACTTATTTTTGATATAATTTCTAATTATCACCGATCTAGGGAAGATAAGACACCTCTAGAGAATACTGTAAAGAACCTTGACAGCTAAGAAGAACTTTCAGTCTATAACATAAAGTTCATTATCTATACTCACAAACAATATATGTTTTTCAGAAACTTTTGTTTTTCGATGAGCAAAAAGCTGCTTTTACTCGGCCGACTTTGCCTGAAAAAGCTATAATGAAGACAGGGCTTTATAGATTACCTATTGACTAGGAGAAACTAGAAGACTACTGCAACAAAAGAAAGCTCTTTAAGTGCTCATTTAAAAGCTTATATTTTTACTTAATCGCTTTTTATTAATTTGACTTGACAGCAAATTCCCACAAAGTGCACTTTCAGTTGTTTCCCCAACTTTTTTAAATGAAACAAGTGCCTTGTCCAATGAAATGATCAAAAAAGGTGATCTGAAAACCTCGACAAGAGCAAAAACTAAGGGGGCAAGAACGTCCCTTCCACTCAATTACCGCCGTTAGAACGAGCACACAGGCTTCATCGCAGAGTGAAGTTTGAAGGTTCAATTCAAAACTGTTGATCAATCTAACTTAATGTTTGGTAGATGTTTAGTTGAAAAGTTTTTAGTTTTAGTTAATCTGTTTTCGCAATGATTTTTTACTTTTAAGATGACTAGGAAATTTATGAAACTTACTAAGAGGGTTTGGAGGGGAGTATATCTGAGGGGATCTTATAAACCTCCAATTAAGGGCTTTGGACTATAATTGTTGCAATGGTACCGTTTTATGCTTCCAAACTCTTCCACTTAAGAAATGGTACCAAACTACTACTACTACTAACAACTCATCGCAGCACCAAGCCGCCTGAGGCCAACACAGCTACGCACGCTCCTCCTCCACCCCAATCTATTCAAAGGCTCCCTTTTTACACCCGCCCACGAAGTTCCCATTTCCTTTAAATCTTTCTTTATGACGTCCTCCCACCCCAGACGGGGCAGACCTGCTTTCTGTTTAGCCCTAGATGGCTGGCCGAAAAGAACAATCTTCGGCAATCTGTCATCCTTCATCCGAACAACGTGCCTTAGCCACCTCAACCTTTCTTTCATTATAGACCTAGAAAGCGGTATTGAACCACATTTTTCGTATAGCCTATTGTTTGAAATACGGTCAGTCGGGCGGGTACCCAGAACAATCCTTAAGCAATTTCTCTGGAAAACATCTAGCAAATCTTCATCCGCTTTTCGGAGCGTCCATGCTTCAGAGCCATATTTGACCACTGTCATCACTGTAGCTTCTAAGATTCTAATCTTGGTTTGTAGACTTATCTTCCTATTCTTCCAGACTTTTTTTAACTGTGAAAAAACACCCTCAGCCTTGGTTATTCTATATTTAACATCTTCACTGCTCCCACCTTCTTTACTAATAATACCTGCCCACCTGATCAATCATTTCATTACCCAACGTCACCTTTTCACCTTCACTTATTCCTAGCCTTAGTGACTTGGTCTTCCTAACATTAATTTTCAAACCAATACTAGCACCCTGAACTCGCAAAACCTCTAAAACTTCATTCATTTTGCTCACACTTTCATCTAGGATGCTTAAATCATCAGCATAATCCAAGTCCAGGAGACTTTTTCCTCCCCATTTGATTCCGTGGTCTCCCATTGCCTTTCCTGTGCTCCTTAAAACAAAGTCCATCAAAATAATCCATATAAAGGGGGATAGAACACAATCCTGTTTAACTCCTGATTTAATACCAAACCAGCTTTCTCACTCATGTCCTACCTTAGCAGCAACGGTGTTATTCTCGTGCTTTGAGTTGATCACTTTGTTTTGTTTGTCTGGTGTACCATACATCATTACGAGTTTTGATATAGTTCTTTTATCATTAAAGTTGAAAACTTGTCCATTAACAATAAGACTTAGAGGCAAAGGTGTTTGACAACTTAGCCACTTCTCAATTATTAACCGAAGAGTGAAAGTTTGATCGACACATCCTCTACCTTTTCTAAAACCGCACTGCTCTTCTCTTAAAACTTTGTCTACGGCATCTCTCAGTCTAAAAAGTATCATATTACTAAGCAATTTGCTACCTACAGAGACCAGACTAATGCCTCGATAATTACCACACTCACTTTTATCACCTTTCTTATAAAGTGGCTTAATTAAGGTTTTCCTAAAATCATTAGGTACTTCCCCTTTTTCAAAAATCATATTCATAATCTCCAATAACTTATTTCTAACCTCAGAGCCACCATATTTAAGAAACTCATTTACTACCCTATCAGCACCTGGAGCCTTATTATTCTTTAATCCTTTAAGTACTGTTTCTAATTCCTCCTCACAAAACAAATCTTCCTTCACATCCAAGGTATCACAAACTTTTTCATTTTCCTCTATATTTTTTCCTGCAACTCTATCTCGGTTAAGCAAATTCTCAAAATGTTCGGCCCATCTCGCTTTAGCTTTTGTCTTATCGCTAATTGCCACCCCATTCCTATCTTTAACTGGGACAAGTCCGGATTGACTACTACCTCTCAATTTGTTAACGTGCCAGTACAATATTTTACTATTATGCCGTCTAGCTGCATCTTCTAAATCCTCGGCAATTTTATCCATGGCCTCCACTTCACACCTCCTTAGTTCATATTTCAATGCTTTCCCCACTTTCTTTACATTTCTTTTGTTTTCATGTGATCTATCACTAAGAAAATTCTTGTACAAGTCCTTTCTCCTTTCTATTAAACATAAAGCTTTTTCACTAATATTCTTAGCTGCAGTTCTAGCTTTCTTCCCTAAGACACCATCAGCAACTTCACAATTTTTTTTTCTAAAATTATTCCAACCATCTTCCACATTATCAAATTTTAAACTCTGAAGTTTAGTATTCAACTGTTCCTGGAAAGTTTCTCTCAAATTCTTATCATGGAGTCTACCAACATCATAACTTCCCGGGAGGTAATTACCCTTCCGATATTTCAGCTTGAAATTAATCCTTGAAACTACTAGATGGTGATCTTTACTTTTAACATCAATAACAGCACTCCTATATACCCTAGTATCTTGTATTGATCCAGCCAGTCTTCGATTTACTATAACATAATCAATAAGGTTTGCTGTCTTACCATCACGTGAATACCATGTTAGCTTATGAGCCATTTTATGACCAAACACCGTATTGGTTATAACTAGATTGTTATACCTACAAAATTGCAAAATTCTGTATCCATTACTGTTTTCTTTTCCTACACCAAATTTACCTAAGCTGGGATACCATCTATCCTTATTTCTACCAACCTTGGCGTTAAAATCTCCCAGCAATAACATCATATTTCTACGTGGGACCTTGTCTATTTGCTCCTGTAACTGTAAGTAGAATTCATCTGAGTCACTAGTATCTCCATCAGTCGGTTCTACAGGGGCGTATACTACTATAACTGATACCTTGAACTTTCTAGTCATAAAATGAGAAATTAGTGTTCTATTATTAATACCTTCCCAGCCTAAACAAGACTTAGCAGCTTCCTTATTCATCATGAGCCCTACTCCCTGTCTATGTAACCCATCCTTCCTGCCTGAGTAAACAAATTCTATATCACCTAATTTCATGCTTCCTACCCCTGGGATATGAGTTTCTGAAACTCCTAATGGATCCAGTTCGAATCGTCTGAATTCGTCAGTCAAAATGTCGATACGATAGTCATTTTTTAATGTCGTAACATTCCAAGTTCCAATTTTCATGTTCTTTAAATCATTGAAATTTTTTTCGCCTCAGGAAAAGCAATGATCCCGGATACCAGTGCAGGACGGGTTTAAAATCAGCCTTCGTGAGGTATGCCTTAAAAAATGAGTACATCAAGCTTGCAAAAATAGTGGATTATCTGAAAAGTAATCATAAGAAGAGACAAACCATGATTGAAGATAAAAAAATCAAAGCTGGAATCGAACGCAGGATAATCTAATTTGAAATTCAGCGTTGTACTGACAGAACCATGCCTCTAATAATGTAATTTAATATATTGGTGTTTGCAGGACGTTAGTTGTGTAGCTTTTTAAGGGGGACTGGAGGAGGAAGTTGCAGAAGGTGTTCTTACAAACCTTCAGTTAAGGGTTTTTGACCATAATTATTACAACGATACCGTTTTATGCTTCTAAGATTTTCCACTTCAGAAGTGGCACAAAAAATGTTGTTTTCTGTGCTATATCTCACTTACGAATGGTAGAATTGATAAAAAGCAGGTAGATATGAGCAAAAGTTTTCAAATGAGCCATTAAACATCACTCTAAAAAGTTCTAGTAGCCCACTCAACCTAACTTTTCCACTTAAGATATGGCACCAAAAGTGCCGTTTTTAGTGCTATTTGAAACTTGCAGATGGTGGAATTTATAGGACAAACGTAAATATGAGCAATATTTTTTATATGAGTTATCAAAAATCTACCTAAGATGTTCTGGTAACCCGCTAGCCCCACCCCTCGAGAAACGGCATAAAAAGTGCCTTTTTTCTTGCCATATGGCACTTGCACAAGGCGAAATTTATATAAAATACGTACATACGAGAAATGGCTTTTTAATGAGCTCTTAAGCATCTCTCTATGATGTTCTAGTAACCCGCTATGCCTGGATTTAAGAAGAAAAAACGACCGTTTTAACATTTTTTAACTTTTAGTTACATTGCGCTGTGGTTCGCTGTTTACTAGGTTGCAGCTAATGCTTCAACCATGATCAAGAGTACATTGCAACTTCTCCTCAGAAACTAGTTAACATTAAAATCTAGGAAATCTAATACATGGTAGAGTTTTTAAAAACCTTGTAAATATAAGCAATAGCTTATAATTGGGATATTAAACATCTATCTACGACAGTATGGTAGCCTGCTAATGCTTCAGTAGCTTACTGATGAGCAGTCGATTTATGAAACCTACTAAGGGGGCTGGGAGGGGAGTGTACGGGAGAGGTTCTTCTGAACCTCCAGTCAAGGTTTCTGGAACATAACTATTACAATGATACCTGTTTTGTAATTCAGAGCTTTTCCACTTAAGAAGTGGCACCATAAGTTTTTTTTTCAGTGCTATATCCCACTTGCGAGTGTAAAATTGAAAAAAAAAGAAACAGGTATATAAGAGCAATAGCTTTCAAATGAGTCATTAAATATCACTTTAATAAGTTCTGCTAGCCCAATAGCCCCAGCTTTTCCATATGAGACACGACACCCAAAGTGACGTTTTTAGTATCATTTGGAACTTGATGACGGTGGAATTTATATGAAGGACATAGATATGAGCAATATCTTTTATATGAGCTATAAAAGATCTGTCAACGATGTTCTGGTAGCCTGCTAGTGCCACCCCTTGAGAAATAGCACAAAAAGTGCCATTTTAGTGCCATAATGCACTTGCAGATGGCAAAATTTATAAAAAGCACGTAGATATGAGACATAGCTTTTTAATGAGCCATTAAGCATCTCTCTATGATGTTCTGGTAGCTCGGTAGGTCGATTGACAAAAAACCGGAGACAGATCAGTGCTACCGACGCAAAAAAGTGATTTTCCCTGTAGTTCAGGGAGAGGGACTTGTCAACTAGGCTCACCCATTTTCTTAGTATCAAAGGCGTTATATTTGCATCACGGTATATATATTATAGGCAGTATGATCTTTCCCTATCTCACCCATTATAAAAACCCGGACCGAGGTGCGAGTGTTCCAGAGAACATATAAACATAAGCGACATTAGATCTTTTCACGGGTAGACCGGTCAGATTTCTCTTGAACGCGAAACTTGGCTTCAACGTTGGAACGCTAAATTTTGAAGAAACTAATTTTAAATTAATTTATTCCAATACATATATGAAATCGATAATTAGTTGTGCAATGTTCTTATTAGATGTTTTTAGGAATTAAAAGTAGGTTTCGAAGTCTCAAGTTGGTTTCAAAGGCATTTTGAGAAAGTTTCTGCCAAAATACGTGTTCCAGGGTAATTGGACCGCTGATGGCAGATCAAATGAGAGGAGCTGTTTGTACGCGCTAATGCAAGAATAAGTGGGAGGAGCTGTTTGTTCGCACCGAGAATGAAGAGCCAGAAATTATCTGCGATAAACTTACTGCTATATCTTTATACTGTGGTTTGCATGAATATTTTTAATGTGGAACATATTAGGAAGTGTAATGGACCCCTGTTTTTCGTATTTTTTATATTCAAAATGGGCATGGGTTAAATTATCGAAAGATTTTGTGCTGGAAGTAAAGAGCAAAGTTGAAAGTAAAAAGGAGTATCAGTTTTAAAACTACTTGATAAATTACAGGTTTTTTCCAACTATTGGAGGGGGAAATGCCCCCCTTGCTTCCCAAACGACGCCTATGCTTATAAAATCCATTATTGTTTGGTTTCCTGGTTGTCTTACCACACACAGTTCTACCCGGTGTGGTTTACCACACATTTTTATTGTCTTTACATCTACTCCCTCTAAACACAAAATTACAAATCTTGGGAAAGGCATGGGCAATCAAACGGAAAATTTCAGGGATTTTTTCTTGTGGGGGAGGGGCATATTGGCCTCAAATTTGAGCTTGTGAGGGGTAAAGAAGGGCTAAATATGTCTTATCCCAAGTTTGCCTAAAACTCTTGGCTGTTTGAACCCATATAAAACAAGAACCTACAAGTGACAATGCAAATCGGAAGACACTATTTTCACCCATTTAACAAAATAGGGTATCTACACTATCTGAGAAATGGCTCGAGAGATGTAAAACCTTGAGAAGGTGTTGATGGTGTCACTTGGACCTCAGACGTTGATTTGAGGAAGGGTACAGAGGTGAATATAGAGATATTACGCACATCTAGGCGCTCAGACTAGGGTATTTGCAGCATCTCAGTAGCGGCTTGGGATAGGACAATGCAGTCGATAATTTAAGATACTTTGGGGGAGGGGAGAAAGGGCTTAAAATATTTGATTTGGGGAGGCTAAAAATGTTTCGTCTTCGATCCACATCTGTGCTGGGAGGGGGGAGGGTAGAACTGTTATTTCTCCGATCTTCCTAAACTTTTATACTATAAGCCCCTATGGGAATTAAACTATTTTCACGTATTAGTGGGAAGGTAAATTAAAAAACACGATCTAGCATGAGCTTATCCAAATATTGCCTTAAGATTTGGTTTCTAATATGTTTAAAAAAAAAACAAAAAAAAAAAAACGTCTAATCTGTCTTCGGGATAGAGCTGAAATTTCCAGGGGTTTTGGAAGGTAAAATGGGCCTCGAGCTTTGACTAGGGGGAAGAGGCAGGGGTAAATAAAAAAAGACTTTATGTCAACACGGTAAAAAAAACGTACTTTCAAGTTGACAGCATTATTTCACGTTTGATCAGCGTACTTTCTAGTTGTTGGATTAGCGTGAAAATACACTTTTTTAGTTTATAGGTACTTCTGCCGTATTTTTACATTCCTCGAATATATATTTAAACTCGTTCAGTGTTCTGGGAGGAGCTAATGACAATCAACTCTTCCGCTTATTTTAATTAGAGCATGATACCAGGACAGCAAAATACCACGGGGCATGACCCATTTTCGATGCAAAAATATCGTAAAAGGGGACCGTCCGGGTTTTTGATCTATTGGGATTAAAGGCTACACAAACGAAGACTTTTCAGTTGTGGTTGTGGACTTATTTCTGGAAGGTAATTTCTTTCGATGTTTTTTTTTTTTAGTTTTATATAAGCCTCCTGAACTTTGCAGATAGAATGGTAAAATTCTACTTTAGCTGCTTTGGGCTATCTTGGAAAGAGGGTAGGTTAGGAAAATGAAAGTTTCAGGGATGCGTCTACAGGCTAAAGTATGCCCCGGGAAGGTGTTTTGAAGAATTTACCTCCACTCCTCCCTCTAGAGGGTCCTAACCTTTGATGACCTTTAAAAATCTGTGTGTTATAAAAGTCAAATCTTGCATAATAGATCTTCTGCTTGAATAAAGTACAACGAAGCTTTTTTCAGCTTCACAACTTTGCTCAGCCTCAATTAGCAAGGTTTTAAAGATAAGCAAATGCATTTCCTAAATAAAAAAACAACAACATTGATATGGCTTAAAATTCTACTCAAATAACAGGAATTGCATTTTCAGAACTAAAGCCAGAGACAAAGCAACTGAAAATTAAGGTTAAAAGTTGCTTTGTCAAAATTTCAATTTTGAAAATATATAAAATTTCACCTGTCATGTAGGCAAATTTCAGGAGCCTCTAGAGGCAGAAAGAGTGGAGGTAGGTATTTCAAAATACTTTCCCGGGACATACTTTAGTCTGTAGACCTATCTCTGAAAGTTTCTTTTTTCTAACTTAACCCCTTTCCAAAACAGCCAAAAGTAGCTAAAATAGAATTTTACCAATAGAATTAAACAATGCTCTCTGTGATTCTAGGCCTCCTTGGAAAATACCCTGTGGAAAATACCCAGTGGGGTATAATATTAAACGGGGGGTATTTTCTGGGGGAAGGGGGGGGGGTAAACCGCCGGGGACCACTCTGTACAGTGGCGTCCATTTGTGAAATCAAAAGGGAAAGGGGATTCCAGAGGCGCCATTTCAGCCAAACCTTAGGGTGGGCAAGCAATTGTCCTTAGGAAATTGTCCTAATTGCTTTGCCTTTCCTTCTTTCGCTCTTATGCCATAGGTTCGGAAAAGGCCAGATATCTGAAGAAAGTGGAAACGGTATGTGCAATGTTAAAAAAACAGCTGTTTGGGAATCTTCCACTTTTCTGAACCTATAACTTGACAAAAGCCAAACCTCTGTAGAAACTCACGCTTTGACTAAAGTATATTTTGTAGCCAAATTCTTCAGCTCGCTGCTTACAGTAAATACTTTAGTCCAAGTCGGAGTCCCGCTCCGGCTATGACGATGCAAAACTTTGCTCGATCAAGTATATTTATAAAATCAAAAAATACAATAAAATTTTGAAACAGATCAGTGAACACTCAAGGCAACAAGGGGAACCGTCGTGGTTTTATCTTCGCAAAGTCGTCAACAAGCTGGTTGAAATCCAAGTTTTTGACGAAATTCTTCTATACAAGGATCAAAAGCAGGTGATTAAGACGATCGTTTCCTGTGGTCGAGCGCAGATAGTTCTTCACTATTTCCAGCCCAGAAAACAAGCGTTCATTGCTGGCTGTCGTGACAGGAAGTGTGGCAGCAATATGAAGAACTTTCATAATTTATGAATGGACCACTGGAAGTGTCTCGATATTATCGATGACGTCCATGAAGTTCTTCGGCTTTGCCTCTTCCTCGAGCAAAAACCGCTTGGCAATACCAGCTTGGGCCTCAAGAAGAATCTGGTCAATGTCCATTTCAGAATAAAGTTCAGAGAACTGCTTGAGTCCCAACACCTTCAACGCAGTTTGCAGTGACCAAATTTAGTCTATGCACACGGCAATGAATGTGTATTGCTTGTGGCGCTTTTACTCTCAGTTACGCTTGAACACCAGAGACGGGTCGACTCATGATGCTTTCTCCGTCGCAGCACTGGAAAACATAGTAGTTCCAGTCAAGACTAAGTTTTGTCACTCTGTCTTGAATAAAGATGGCTAAACTGTCAGCATCCAGGCTTTTCATATGGTAGCATCCTATTGGTCTTTCTCGTACTTTTCCCTCGTCGAAATACCTCAGAAGAATGGCGAGCAGTTCTTTCTTCGAATTATCTTTTGTCTCGTCGACAAGAACAGCAAAGTTTTTGGCACGCTTAACTTCTTGCACTATTGTAGACCGAAGCCTAGATCCGATAACTGAAATTAGATCGTTCTGGTATTCGTGGGGCGTATAGAGGCCGTATCGTCTTTGCAGCTTGTTGAAAAGCGTGGGAGAATACTCGGCGAGAAGATTGCAAGTCTCGACGAAATGTCCTTTGTTTGCCGAAGATTTAGTCTCATCGTGGCCGCGAAAGGCTGTACCCAGTCACTCCAGTAGGGCCGTTACTTTCAGTAAAGCCTTTACGTGTTCCCTGTTTTCATTCACCTCCTTATTCCTGTCTGTTGACAAAACAGATGCGATGGGTTGCATCTCCTTGGCTTGCATAGCTTTGAGCCTCGTCCACGAAACTGCACTGTCCCTGTGGCGGTCACTTTTCGCATGCTCTTCTAGAACACTTGAGAGGTCCTTCCATCTTCTAACGTCAGTCTTGATGAAAGGCCTCACCCCGTATCTTTGTCTGTGAAGGGTTAACGTGCCGCCAAAGTGTCTGCAGCAGAAACAAAAAACCGACTTTTCCTTAACTGAGTACTCAAGCCAAGGATGCTTTCCATAATACGAAATATTAAATGACCGTCTTAGCTTGCCGTTTGCTGAAACCTGTGCAGGGTAATGTAGCAGCTGTGGTTGACATGGATGGTCGTGGGAGGATGAAGAAATATCAATAGGACCACTTGAACGATGGTGCTCTTCATCTCGAGTCGTATCTCGTCCAGATTGTGCCTCTTCAGCAGTGACAGGCGCAGTGTCTCTTTGAGTCGTCTCGTTTTCTACTAGCTTGGTCTGACCGACCACCACGTCCTTCGAAGGACCTAAAGCGATGGCAATGGACTGTTCGGGTACTGAGTCAGGCACCTGAAAGATATACCCAATGGTTAAAAACCACTCTTGTACTTTGAAGCACTATTGAACTCATTTTCAACATTTAAACAGTTGCTTTTTTTTAGTATGTTAAGTCCAAACTGCGTAGCAGTTTCCGCTTTCGGTACAGCAGTTCGGGAAAAATAGTGCTAGAACTCCTCCATGGTGTGAAAGTTTACTAAAGTATATTGAACTTCGGAAAAAACAGGAAATTTCAGCAAGGCCAAAGAGGGCGTTTTTCGGATGATTATACATGCGTTGATCCTTATCTACCCGTAAAGACAATAATAGAAACTTTGGGCTTAATGCAATAGCAACCCAAATCGCAAAAAGCCTTTGCAGTAGTCCTTGAATGAATGATTTGGGTGTCATGACAGATCGCAAATAAGCTAAAGGCGCGTTTGATTTGCTGTAGTTTCAGTTACGTCCTTCTTCGTTGTGGGCTTATTTGCATTTTTTCTGCGACGTTCTCCCATTTAGCCTGAAGAACTACTGATAATGTGACCGCCAAACAGGTTCCTAATTTTGGACCAAATGGCGAAACGTGAAGCGTGACTACAGCAAATCAAATGCGGCTTCATACCACCAGTCGGCATTGTAGCAAATCTATTGATATAAGCACTGCAAAACTGTGTGGTTCCATAATTGAAAAAAAAAAGAAAAAAAAAAAAACGACAATCTTTGGCTTATGGCCCTCAACCCATGTAGCATTGTTATCCATAAAATTAACAGCACTTTGCAGAAGAAAAAAGAACAAAACAAAACAACATAGAGGTAATCTTAATCAAACAGTTCGTGGTAACGAATTGTGAGTAAGGAGCGACCCGGCTCAATGGTAACCGAAACTGTAAAAAAAGGATTTTTGATACCAATAGATACATCAAAAGAATCAAATTTTAATGCTGATCTCAAATATACAACTTTCATCAAGTTTAGTGCTACCCATCAAAAGTTACGCGCCTGAGAAAATTTGGCTGATTTTTTAAAAAAGGGGGAAAGACCCCCTAATAGCTATAGAACCTTAATGAAAATCACACCATCATATTCAGCGTATCAGAGAACCCTACTGTAGATATTTCAAGCTCCTATATACAAAAATGTGGAATTTTGCATTTTTTTGCCAGAAGAAAGATCACGGATGCGTGTTTATTTGTTTTTTTTCCCTGGGGTGATCGTATCGACGCAGTGGTCCTAGAATATCGTGAAAGGACTCATTGGAACGGAAATTGAAAATTCGAGTGCCCTTTTTAAGTGACCAAAAAAAATGGAGGGCAACTAGGCCCCCTCCTACGCTCATTTGTTTCCCAAAGTCACCCAATCAAAATTTTGAGATAGCCATTTTGTTCAGCATGGTCGAAAATATGATAATAATGTCTTTTAGGA
This sequence comes from Artemia sp. Qi Xiang Cuo, assembly GCF_049724085.1. Taxonomy (NCBI): domain Eukaryota; kingdom Metazoa; phylum Arthropoda; class Branchiopoda; order Anostraca; family Artemiidae; genus Artemia; species Artemia sp. Qi Xiang Cuo. Next base: position 39,740,638 of record NC_142799.1, read on the forward strand.
TGACTTAGGGGAGGGCTAAAAGTTATGAGCTTTACCCAATGTTAACATATAGTATTGGTTATTGGGAAGTATACAGAAGTTTTCAGGAGGGTTTTTTTCTGGTAGGGGGGGGGGGGGGGCGGGAGTTATGTTGGAGGATCTGTCCATGAAGGAAGTTTTCATGGGGGAAGGGGAAGTGCCATGAAGGGGGCGCCGGACTTGCCAGCATTATTTATTGGTTATTGGGAAGTATACAGACATTTTCAGGAAGGATTTTCTTCTGGAGGGGGGGGGGGGGTAAATCGGGAGAATCTTTCCGTAGAGGATGTTTCCTTGGGGTAAGAGACATTTCTATGAACGGGGCGCCGGATTTCCAAGCATTATTTAAAAAACGATCAGAAATTAAATTTAAAAAAAACAAGTTTTTTCAACTGAAAGTAAGAAGCAACATTAGAACTTAAAACGAACAGAAATTATAAAGTATATGAGGGGGTTCTCCCCCAAGTCAATACCTCGCTCTTTACGCTACAGTTTTTTTTTTAGTGCTTTCAGAAGAGCTATCTATTCTAATTAAACGACCTTTTTGATTCAGGGCTTGTGAATTAAAATTTCTTTTAACTTTTAACGTAAAGAGCGTGGCATTGACTAAGGGGAGAACCTCCTCATATATGTAATAACAGATAAGTAATAAAAAAAACAATAAAAAAAAACAAGCGATACGGCTCAATAGTGATCGAAACTTTTAAAAACGGAATTTTGATGTCAATAAATGTAACAAAAGAATGGGTTTATAATGCTGATTCTAAATATATAAATTTTATTAAGTTTAGTACTACTCATCAAAGGCTACGAGCCTGAGAAAATTTACCCGATTTTTTAAAGAGGGGGGAAACATCCCCTACAAATGAAAGAATTTTAATGAAAATCACACCGTCAGATTCAGCGTATCAAAAAACCCTATTAAATAGGTCTCCAGCTCATATCTGCAAAAATCTGCAACTTTGTATTTTTGCCTGAAGAAAAATATACGAATATAGAAGTTAGTTACGTAAGTTAATTTGTAAATTACGTCATAACCAAATTTAGAGACATCCATTTAGCAAAAGGAAAGTAAAATTTTTATGCAAATTTTGTTTACTTATTCAATGACGGTGAGCCAAAATAAAAGCTGCATTAACTAAAAAACGATCAGAAATTAAGTAAAAAAAAAACAACAAGTTTTTTAAACTGAAAGTAAGGAGCGACATTAAAACTTAAAACGATCAAAAATTATTCCGTATATGAAAGGGGCTGTCCCCTCCTCAACGCCTCGCTCTTTACGCTAAAGTTTGACTCTGTCTCACAACTTTATTGTTTAAAACAATAAAAAACTTTAGCGTAAAGAGCGAAGCGTTGAGGAGGGGACAGCCCCTTTCATATACGGAATAATTTCTGTTCGTTTTAAGTTTTAATGTCGCTCCTTACTGTCAGTTTAAAAAACTTGTTTTTTTATTTAATTTATTGGAAACCAGGTCTACTGCATATCCAGTATTATTTTGTATTTATTATTTTTCAGTAAAAGTCTAGTTAATTTTAAAGATAACTATACTTCATTGGTTGAGGGGCTATTTTTCTTTTATTAAAGAAGAATTAAATGACAGAAAAAAAGGAAAGATCTAAGAAAAAAACTAGAAAGTAAAAGAGGCTACCTAACTTCTAAATTAGCTTTTTTACAACAGTAAAAAAGATTTAGCTTTTTTTAGCACCATAGGGAGTTCCCAAAGGGACCAATCTGGTCAACTGATAATTCCTTTGAGGTGATGTTCGGCGTTTTCCTAGCAGGTATGCTGGAACATTTTGAGGGACTGTCCTTTCCTGAACTTTAAGAAGAAAATTTATTCCGATTAATAGAAAAAATAAAAAATAGGCTTTCCGATGATACATGTTTCATTAAAACTGAACATCTCTATCTCCGGGACAAACCGCGAGAAGTCATATTTTCTAAGATTTCCGGGAAAGTAGGTGTCGGCTTTTAGTTTTGTGTCGATTATTTGAATCTGTTATCCAAGCTCTACAAGCCAGGGCAAGACTGCCCAATCAATTCTAAATAGTTTGGCCAGAAGAACTAATAAAGTCTATAATGGGCGAGATAGGGTGAACATTTATGGTATCGAATCCCCTTAACACCATATAAACTACCCAGCGCGGTTCAGAATAGTAAATTTGTTCAACCAGATCACGAAAAAAATAAACGACTTAATAAAACACAAGTAATATAGGTTACTTACTTGCCGAGCCGGTTCACTTGGCTTTTGCTTCTTAATCCATCTGTTCAGAGAAACTTGATTTTCTGCTTCTTTCTCCTTCTTCAATGATGCCAATTTACGCTTTTGAGCTCCTGACAAACTCATGAATTCTCAATGGCTCTTCAGCTGCTGATATTAGATAGTAAACTGGTGAACTGGGTGAATAATACATGGGCTATATATGGTTGGCCTTACAGTTTCAAACAAATTCATTCATTTAAACTGATCTTTATAATTTGTCGAATTTCGGTTTTGCCACTCCGAACAAAGATTCCGCTCCCGACAAAGATGCCGCTTCTAAAAACAATTGCTCCCTTCCATTCTATAAGACATTATAGGATTACAATTCAACGGAATCAAAACTAAAATACTTGGCCGGCACGAAAACTTAAGCCTCCAAAAATAAGTAGAAAGTAAGTAGATAAGTAGATTTAATATTTGGAAGTAGAATAGTCCAAAAATAAGTATTCTACTACCAAAATAAGTAGAAGTGGAAACACTGCTCATGATAGCACACAAGAAAGATGTTGAATCAATAAAATCAGAAACTGATCTGTCACTTCAACCCTTGCACGACCCAGTTACACTATTAATCTCACTATTATCAAAGTTAATCTACATATAAATGTAGCAGTTTCAAAATTTTGACTAATTGCTAATTGTAATTTTGTTCCTGTATATTTTGTAAAAGAAAAAAAGGCGTTTTTGGGAGGAAGCTTTCCCCCCCAGAAAAATTAGGGTGGGCAATCGCCCACCCCTGCCACCCCCCCAAATGGTGCCCCGGGGGGATTCCTATCAGAAAACACTTTTATAATACACTATTAATATACATAAAATTCTATTAATAAGATTTTCATGTTTCTTTCCATTTTTATACATGTTGTCAAATAGTAATTAGATAATATATTTATCCGACTTCAAAAAGATTGTAGGATTATACTAATAAAAAATTAAGTGACATTTGAGTTTTGTGTTAGCTTCAAGAGGAGGGACGGGATAAAAGTCATATACAAAGGAGCGTTGGCCTTTGGGTCCCGGCTCCTTCCAATGTCAAATTTTCGGATAATCGAATCCGATATTTTACGGGTGGCGCCTCATCTTCGCAGAGAAGTGTAACATAATGGAAATGTCTTATTTTTCATTCTTAAAAAAAATCATGTGATTCAGAATTGAATCCTCCATTTGAATGTAACAGCCACTTCCTCTGGAAGCTCCGGTCAGAAAATTAGAAAATTCTGGAATTTCCAGATTGCATCCCACAGTGAACCACGAAATTGCAAAAGTTTTCACATGCTTTAGTACATTAGAAGTATTCTAGTAGTTAAGTCAAAATTCAGAAATTCTTGTTCACTAAAATTTTTTCTGCACCTTTATTTGTATGTCAAAATTGAAACACGTGAAAGGTGTTTTGGCTTTTACAGTACTAATGGGAGTTGTTCTGTCTTTATGTTTTAGCCTAACTTCCAAGAAAATGGCTGAAATACATTACTTTGTTGACTTATTATTATTATTTTTTTATTTAGAATGGGCTTTAGCTTAGTTTAACAGGTTGGGCCTCAATTCAGCATACAGAAGTAAACTAACTATGTTTCTTTCAGAAACACTTTATTCATAGAACATGCTCTGTATGGTTATCAATATTTGGATGTGCATTACAATATTGTGTCATACGCTGGATGAACATAAATTATCAAACCATGATCTGCTGCAAAAATATAAGCATTTATTCTATTTGCTTTATTACTTGTTCATTCATGCCTAAGTTTCTACTCAAAAGAGCGTGAGAGGAATATTAAGCTACAAATTACAGACGTGATTCGCTATGGAGCAGGGGGGGGGGGTGCGCACCTAGGATTTTATAAAGCCATCTTTTACAGTTTTTTATATTGTCAAACTTCATTGCAGATCTGATCTTGATGGCACCAAATAACAGAAATTCATGGCAAATCCTAGTTTGTTCATTTTGTTCATTCGAACTTCACATCGTGCGAGAATATACAGTTCATGTTAAACAGCATGCCAGTCTGTTCGCCTCTCGTCTTGCCATATGCCCCATACCCAACTGCTATAAGGCATTCAGTTGGCACAAAAAACTTGCTACTCATCTAAATTCCCACTCAGAAACTGAAAAGGCTGCTATTACACTAGTGCCTAGTGAGACTGCAATCAGATTTTCCTGCAGTATAAGTTGCTGTCAATCAGAGTTCTATTAATGATAAAATTAAACTTGATGAAACCTATATATTTAAAATCAGCATAAAATCCAATTCTTTTGAAGTGTCAATTGAGAATAAAAATCTGTTATTAGCGCTTTGATTATTATTGAGACGAGTCGCTCTTACTTTACAATTAGTCAAACAACCCCCATTCTGGGTAGTGGTGTTTGTAGAATTCCTTGTTCTTGTGGCTGTTTTTATGTTGGTAGAACCCAACAGCAATAGGGGGAGAGGTTATCTGAATATAGGTCCTCAATCGACAAGGCCATGAGGCTACGTCAAAGGCCTCAGGTTTTTGATTCTGCCTTGGCTCAAATATGTATGAGAGTCCACACCATTTCATTTTGTTTGACGAAACTTCCATTGTTGCCCCCGTTAAAGGTCTCACGCAAGTTTTCAGGGAGGCAGTTGAAATGAAAAAGCACATTCACCAAAAGGTAGCTCTCAATAGAGACACTGGAGTCCCACTTATGATGGAATTATTAATTCTGACCGTTTTTACATACATCCACAAAATTATATTGTGCAATCAAATAAAATCTCTGATAATAATCTAACTGGAAAGCGATTGGCCTTTAAGAGTGCTTTACGTAAAATAAAATTGTGAAATGCCATTTAGACTTGTGTTTTTTATTCAGTTACCCTTTCACCGTTACTGAGAAAGGGTCGTCCAATTTTAGTTTTTTGTTTTTATTTTAAGGTTTGGTTTTTTATATTTTTATCAGTTTTATTCTGCACTAGCGACAGTCAAGCGGAGGTCTTTACCGAAATATTTGCATAATTTTTCGCTGGCTGTTAATTGTCTTCGTTTTCTTCCTTTCTTCGCGATTTTATGTTGTATAATGGTAAAACAGGTTCTATTGCCCTTTAGGTTTTTCCTTCATAAGGTTTTTAGGGTAAAGAACGTTTACCCCTGTTGCCATCTCTGTTTAAAGCTTGGGAGACGGTCCATGATCGTCGTTTATGTTGACCTGGTCGAGATCTGCGAATGCAACACAATGCTGGAGGCCCTACTTACCTGGTACATGTCTTACTGGGTTTTCGGCATCAAGTACGGCAATCAAAAAGGCTTACTCGCCGTAATGGAGAGGTTTGTTACATGAATTTAGTTGAATAGAATAAATTTCATCTATGAACGTACAATTTTTTCTTCAAGCAAGTTTTCCAGCCTACTCAAATACTGCTCATACCTCTAAAAAGCAAATTTGGTCGAATTATGCATTTTTCTAAATTTTGAATCTACCAATAGCGACAAGATGGGCTTCCACTTCGAAGTTTGACCGTTTTTGCCAAGGAGTAAGCTTTTTTTTTACATCTTATTGATCAGTTTTAGGTTCCTTCAAATTTTGCAAGTTGTAATTTTTGTTTCGAGCATGCAATCCTTTGCTTGTAAGCAAGACCTTAACTCCACCCAAAACTTTGATAAATAATTCATAAGTCCGACCTTAAAATAAAAGCCCTCACCCCACTCCTTCTGACTCCTGCATGAAACTTCAGGGAAACTGAGCTATCTTTTCGGGTCTATTATGTCTGTATTTCCTGGCCTCCTTAAACTCTACTGAACTAATTTTGCAACCTGTTCTACCTCTATCTTGCTAAAACTAACCTAGCCCACAATAATTGTAAATCACTTTTACTTGAGGTGACCAAGGAGTCATCCCTCTTTTATATTCTAGGCCTTCCTCCGAAAATAACGTCCTGTCTACACTACTGCGGTTGCTAGAGATTTCTATCGTAATTGTCAAAGTAATATTGTTAATAACAGCTTGACCTAACCTGAATGCTATACATACTGACATTATTCTCCCACTGAATAATTACTTATTGTTACGAAAAACCCTTCCTGATTGTAGTAACCTTATGAACTATCTTTGCAGGGATGTTGCCAAGATGGAACCAGTGAAGAAAGCTCTCCAACAGCAAGAGTCAGAGTATTTTTAAGCAACCTTAAAAATATTTTTTCTTGTTTTTATTGTAATTTATTTTTCAAATATTTGAGATGTTTATTATATTGAGTTATATAATTATATTGAATAATAAAGAAATAATTGGATTCGTTTGTCTTTTTCCGTAGTGTTTGGCCTGGTGGTCGGGTTTTTAAGTTAATACCAATTAGACAAAAGTGATAGGCCGCGACTGTTTATGCTTTTTTCTCGTTATGTAGTTGGTTTTCATTTACAGTTTTTAGTATACCGGGAGGGAGCAACTGCGCTGGACATAGTAGAGGTTTCGCTTGGCAAGTTTCCCTTTGAATTCAAACTTTGTATGGTACGATGGATCAAGGTCTTTTCGCACTTTTTTTCTACTGCCATTTGACTTGATATTTTCCCCAGAAATCTGGATCTGTGTTTAAATCCAGCCTTTCAAACAGTTCGTGGTAACGAACTGTAAGTAAGGAGCGACCCGGCTCAATAGTCTCTGAAACTCAAAAAAATTGAATTTTGATACCAATAGAGACATGAAAAGAATTGGATTTTTTCTGCTGATTTCAAATATATAAGTTTCATCAAGTTTAGTCTTGCTCGTAAAAAGTTTCGAGCCTGAAAAAAATTGCCTTATTTTCGAAAAAAGGTGAATCACCCCCTAAAAGTGATAAAATCTTAATGAAAATTACACCATCAGATTCAGCGTATCAGAAAACCCTTCTGTAGAGGTTTTAAGCTTCTATATGCAAAAATGTGGAATTTTGTATGTTTGGCCAGAAGAAAGATCACGGATGCGTGTTTATTTGTTTTTTGTTTTTTTTGTTTTCTCCAGGGGTGATCGTATCGATCCAGTGGTCCTAGAGTATCGCGAGAGGGCTCATTCGAGCGGAAATTAAAAATTTTAGTGCCTTTTTAAATTACTAAGAATCTGGAGGCCAACTAGGCCCCCTCCCACGCTCATTTTTTTCTCAAAGTAACCCGATCAAGATTTTGAAATAACTATTTGATTCAGTATAGTCGAAAATTTAATAATTATGTCTTTAAAGATGACTTAATCCCCCGGAGACCCCGGGGGAAGGGCTGCAAGTTATGAACTTTGCCCATTGTTTACACACAGTATTGGTTATTGGGAAGTATACAGACGTTTTCAGGAGGGATTTTTTAGTAGGGGGGGGGGAGTTGGGGGAAGTGGATTACGTGGAAGGACATTTTCATGGGGGGTGGGATATTTATATGAAGGGGGTTCCGGATTTCCTAGCATTATTAAAAAACAATCAGAAATTAAATAAAAAACAACTTTTTTAACTTAAAGTAAGGAGCAACATTAAAACTTAAAATGAACATAAATTATTAAGTATATGAGGGGGTTTGCCCCCTAGTCAATACCTCGCTCTTTACACTAATTTTTTTTTAGTACTTTCAAAAAAGCTATCTATTCTAATTAAACGGCCTTTGTGCTTCAAGGGTCATTCTTAAAGAATTGGGACAACATTCGAACTTTAGCGTAAAGAGCGATGTATTGACTAGGGGATAAACTCCATCATATAGGTAATAATTTCGGTTCGTTTTAAGTTTTAATGTTGCTCCCTACTTTCAGTTGAAAAAGCTGGGTTTTTTATTTAATGCATTAGAATTGGATTGTGGTACACCTGTCGAACTACTGTTTTCCAGTCGTTTGACAACCTATTTGCAACTGGAAACGATGTAATTGTAATACAGCTGTTAGATTATAGACTATTTTTACCAATTGTTGAACAATAATGTTGGTTTGAATAATACTTGTACATATTCCTAATATACACTATATTAATTTTACAATTAATCAAATTGTAAAAGCTGCAATTTAAAATTTCAACTCGGGACCCTCCCCACTCCAAAAAAAATATTTTGTCCCGACCACACAAAATCACATGCAGCCCCCTCCATAAAAACCTGTATGGGCTGCCCCGTCCTTAACAGCTAATCATTATCCATTTACGCCAAAGAAATGTAATTGTAGGCCAAAAAAGCGAGACGCGGAGGCTTCTTTGATAGGTAGAAATGAAACTGGAAGGCCACGCCTCTCGCACCAAACCAACGAAAAATTATGCTAAATGACTGTAGTTTCGCAACAGAAAAGGGTCATTTTATGTTGAAAATTTTTAATTTCAGGATCACAGGGATTGGCTGTGACGAATACAGTGGGTCCGCCCATAACGTTAAATCAGTCACAATGTACGCTAGAAGACCTTATTTTTAACCCTCCTACTGAAAACGCTGAATTAGCGTCCGTTAGTAAAAGTACGCTTTTTTAGCATAAGGCCTACTTGCTGTACCATAATTTAGCGTAAAAGAACGAACGGATTTTTTACCGTGAATGTTATCAAGATGTTCTATTTGCACTGTCTCAGGAACAGCGTGTGGGGATTTAGCTCGAACTTTTGAAATGATAGTGGAAGGAAGGAGGCGAGGGTCTCTCATATTTTGTGTTTAGAGGGAGTAGATGTGAAGACAATAAAAGTATGTGGTAAACCACGCCGGGTAGAACTGTGTGTGGTAAGACAACCAGGAAGCAAAACAATAATGGATCTTATAAGCATAGGCGTCATTTGGGAAGCAAGGGGGTGCGTTTCCCCCTCCAATAGTTGGAAAAAAACTGTAGTTTATCAAGTAGCTTTAAAACTGTTGCTCGTTTTTAATTTCAACTTTGCTCTTTACTTCCAGCACAACATTTTTCGATAAATTAACCCATGCCCATTTTTAATATAAAAAGATACGGAAAACAGGGGTCCATTATACTTCCTAATGTGTTCTACATTAAAAATATTCATGCAAATACAACGCCTTTGATACTAAGAAAATAGGTGAGCCTAGTTGATCGCTAAAATCACAAAACTTTTGCGCTGGTCAAATTTTTTGCCTGATAGTTAAGGTTCTTTTACTCCTTAGAATCTATCAGTTCAAGATTATATGTTCTTGTTTTAAAGCTTTAGAAAGTCGAAATGAATGAAAGCCCTACATCTGCAAATAGAAAAGAAATAAAACCATAGAAAAATTCAGAAAGAAATGAAAAAACGAACAGAATTGGAATCGTTGAAAAATAATTAAATCGATGAGAAAAGGGCATTTGAGACATAAAACGGTATTCAGTGAATCCCCCCCCCTCCGAAAATTTGTACCCCCATACCCTGATTCACACAAGAAGTTTTTTTTAAACAAAAATACAAAGGGGAAGGTAATTTTAGAACTCTAATGTGTCAATTTTTCCCTCCGATTGATATCCCTTGCAAGTTTAAATTTATCCAACGTTTCTGTCGCAAATCGCAATGCTGCCAAGAATTATTTTGATCTAATGGGTACTCTTTATCAAACAATGCCCGATGGCTAAATTAATAATCCTAATTTTATTTTTCGAATGCTTTTAAATTAAAAATACGATCGTTGTTTTAAATGTGGGATAAATCACCAGATTTTTAGTGGAGGAGAATTTCCACAGGGTTGGGGGGGGGGAGATTTTCCAGGGGAAATTTGCCTGCGGAGTTCTATTTGGCAAGGCCCTTTTTTGTTATTTTCACTTAAAAAACTGGAAAAGGAATCTAAAGTGCACTTCCGGATGCCACACTACACTTAATATTTGTCCTATTAACTTGAATTAATGAAAAGCGATCAAATATAAAATATAGTCTTTAAATGAGCGCATTGTTAGCTCTCTATGATCTCTATGTGTCCGGCTTAGTTTTTTCATTCCAGAAATGTCACTCAAATTGTGTTTTTGGATAGCATATGACACTTTATGATGGCTTTGTCGAGTCGAATTTATAAAAAAACGATAAAATATAAGAATTAGCCTTTAAATGAACCCTTAAACAGCTCTCTATGATGCTCCAGTGCCTCGATAGGGACAAAGGAAAAAAAACAGGACATAAAAATTACATATCAGTGCTGCCCATACACAAAAGTGAATTTCTTTCTTCTTCAAGGAGGGTGAATCTAATTTTCCTGTATAAGCTTTTGACGATGGTGATTCAAAGGGTGAATTTTTGGTTTGCTGCGACGCCATTTTCAACTAGCATGCAACTGAATGACGGGATGCAAGGGGCTGTTGAAATAGCGCATACTTCAGTTGCGATATTTGGTCTCTTGTGCTGGGTGCGGGAGTCAAGGGAAGTGGAAGGGGTACAGGCACTTCAAAACTAGCGGTGAAGCTGGCAAAAAAAGACTAGCTTATATTAAACTCGCTATCACCCACCCAAGAGCTTGTTTACACTACACCTAGTGTCGTCGGTAGCAACTCATTGCTGACAATTTTAGCAAAACCTGAGCACCAGTACTTAATGTTATGTTTGTTTGATGTGTGTCTGTTGTTTATTATGCATTGTACTTTTGTTTTGAAGTTAACCGAGTAATGTCTTTTCTTCAATACTGCTAAAAGACAATGTGCTCTTGAAGACATAGACCCCTAACAATCCAATGTCCCCTGACTCCCCAGATGTGAACCTCCTCCTACCCCTCCCCCTCCAATAAAAATACTAGAGATACGCTCGTGTTTGTGAGGCATGGGCTTTGAACCGGAAAGAAATGTATTCAAATGTTAGCAATAAGAGGAAGTTTCTTGCAAAGAACTATTTAAGATCCCTTTTCTCTTTCTTCGAAAATTGGTAAAAATTATACTAAATCGCACAAAATTGTACGTATTCGGTATCTTTTCGTCATGCTTCAAAGCTTTCCGCCATAATATCAGAACTATCACGATAGCCTCGTAATTTTAAAAATTCGTGAATAATACGCTTGTCTTTTTTCTAATTTACTCACCATCCCTGGAATAAACTCCTCAGTGCATGCCCCCTAAAATAAGACTATGTTGACTTATTTTTCAAAGTAGTCCCCCCCAATAAATAATGGAGGTCCTATCCCTGAAATATAGAATGTATATACATGTGACTGTTCGTATACTAAAAATTGATGCTCTTTTACCTCCTGCGAAGTGCACAAGACATTTCTGTAAAGTGTTGTCTTGAACATGTAACCAATTAGCATGAAATGTTTATTTATCATATGGTGTCACTGATTAGCTTCAAACTATTCAGCACAAGAACTTTATTTTGAATTAAGATCATGTTGCTTTAGCTAAAGGACTTCCGTTCCAAAACCAAGCCCCTTTTCATGAATCAGCAAGGAGTACTCCACCGGTTTTGTAACTGTTATAATTTGAATACTAAGTTACCAAGCTTTGAAGCAAAAGTAAATGTTTATCGATGTCTCTTTAAAAGTATAAGATAATCAACACAGGGGTGGATCCAGGATTTAGTTAGGGGGGGGGCAAAATAGGTTGATCCGATAAAAAAAATTAGGGGGGGGGGCAAAATAGGTTGATCCGGAAAACTTTCGTCTGGATCAAGTTTAATTAACGCAAACTTGAGTTCATTAAGTAAATTACGCTAGAAAGGGCCCCCTCACGCCCTGGATCCGCCACTGAATCAACAGCATACCAAGCACAAAGTAGCAAAAAAGCAAAGAAGAAAGAAATATAGGCTTGGCGGATCATGAAAAACTCTTCACTCTTGTGCATCTATCACTTTTGAATATAAGAGTTTTTTTTGTATGTAATATTCATTTCTTACGCAGTACTAAGTAAGAAAAAAAGATTCAGGGTTGTTACATTTTCGGTGCATTTGCATACATCAATAAAGGGATCGATTTGTAATGGTTCCCATACAAACACCTTTTATTAACCTTTTGTTCATTTTTGATCCGTTCGTAAATATGGTTCAAAAACGAAATAAACATTTTCGTCTCCTTATAACAATCTTTGTGTTTAACTTCTCTATTGTCTCCTAGTATATCTGTAAATGTGGTCCTCGACAGTTCAAGTAGCATACAATTGATTTGAATTAATGGTGTAGAAACATGTCCTGTGTTCAATTGGAATTTTTATGTAAAATATAAAAATTCACTAGTGTATTTCTTATACTTGCATTATATACTGATCGGTACAGAGCCAACATCAGAAAATGAGTATTTTCTTTCAAATCTACTTTTTCTTATCAGAGATTTCTGAAAGGATTTGAAGTTTGAAACGGACTTTCAATTACTTATAAACTTTTCTTAATGATAGTTTTCTTGCTGGATTAAAAAACATGGTTAGCCGTTTTTAATGTCACCAATTTCTGCTTAATTTTATTTTTTTTTAATTCAAAAAAGCGATTGATTTAAAAAGAAAAAAAATAGAACTACTACATCAATACTTCCACAAAACTTCCAAAAATCTTTAAGTAAAAACTATGGGTGCTTGAATAATCTGTTTTGAATAATCTATCTTGAATAACTTATTTTGAACGGGTCATTACCTAAAAAAAAAAAAAAAAACTAACTAAACGACAAGGAAGTTGTTTCAGCATCTTTGATGAAAATTCAGCCATGGACACCCGTAGGGTGGCAGGGCCATGTCCCCTGAAATTGGGGACTATATAGTAATTATGAGAAAAGAGAAGAGAGCAGAGTAGGGAAAAAACATGAAAAAATGGGTGTTGGCCCATGGTTGGCTACCTGCCAATAGGTTTTACCCTTAATGGGGATAATATGAATTCTTATTTGTGAAGAAATTATCCCTTTCCAGTTTTTCACAGACATTTTTTTTAAATGATTTGGTTGGAGTAAAAAATAAGAAATAAAAAAGAATTCTTTATGGTAAAAAATGGTAAGTAAATAACGATTAATCACGGAAGCATAACAGCCTTAATTTTGATAACATTAAATCAAAGAATCATCTTTTTCTAGATGAACTGAATTGATCCCTTTTCTAGGAATCTTCGCCGTTTGAAATTTACTTCTGATTTTAGAACTTGTATTCTGATTTCCGGTTGCCGTGGCAAAAGTTGCCTCACATACTCCAAAATTTTCATGATGAGCGAAAAAATGAGTTCCAAATTTATCGGTACAAAAATTGATAAACTTGAAAACCCAAAAATCGATTCCCCTAGATTTAGTCTACTCAGTTACTCAAACTGAAAGCTAATTATCAATTGGAGAAAATGAACTTCTGGTTCATTTCGCGATGTCAAGAACCGATGTAGCCGAAATTGATTCAAAACTTTTTAGTTAAGACATTATGCACGCTTTCTTTAAATTAATTAAACAGATCAAAATCAACAAGAAGAAAAACAATAGGGATCTTTTTTTCACAAGACAGTGTAATTAATATTTCGACCCTATGTCCAAGGGCCATCCTCAGCAAAACATAAATACATAAAAGAAAAGTTTTATTGGGCATAGGGTCGTAACATTCTTTCAAATATAAAATTACACTGTCTTGTGAAAAGAATTCATTATTTTTCTTCTTGTTGTTGATGTTTATGATGGAAAGGCAGTATGGTCTTCATCGGTATTTAATTAAAAAGATTTTTCCGAAAAGGAGTTTTTCAAAGAAAAGTAAAGGGCCATATTGGAATCAAGATTAGCAGAAGTGAATTTATTTAACAATTCAAATTTAAAACGACCTGAAATTACTATTAAAGAATAACTGAAACCCAAAACGAACAGGAAGCAAAATTAACAATAATAATAATAATTATAATTTAATTACCCACCATCTACAAAAAGATTATAGTGGAGCACAGCAAAAAGAAAAGGAAACCAACTTAAAAAAAAATAAATAAAAATAAAGATACGAAATTCAAACAAATGCAGATGGAAAACGACGTCTCATCAATCTGACTTTGAACACTGAATTGTCCCGAATGGTCGACCATTGCTTGGATGGCTCCGTAAGTCTATATTTTTCCAGTCGAGAATTCCGGTTTCGCTTGGATATATACAGTAAAAATTTTGCATACTTATAGCAGCACTTTCGGGTTTTTTCACAGTCTCTCACTGTCAGCACATGCGATGCACCGGCAAGGTAGATTACATGTGGCTGGCAAACTGAACGATAAATTGAGGCTAGAGATTTCCTGGAGTAGCGTCCGCGATTTGGCACTACAGACCCGTAAGCATATTTAATGGCGGTGGTTGTTTGCTTGACGATAGATTGCCTGGATTTGCCGATCGTTTCTACAATCATGATACCCAGATATCGTAGCTCAGACACTGCAGGGACTGCATGATTGCTGAGGGTCACAGATTCACTTTTAGGTGTGTTGAAGGTTAAAAACTCGCACTTCTCTATATTGATAGAGAGCCCGATAGAAAGAAAGTCATTGTGGAGTCGACTCAGGTTATCTTGTAAGTCTGCTTTCGATCTACTGAGCAGAAGGACGTCGTCAGCCTATGCAAGGTAAGACAGGTCGGTACCATGAAGTAGAAGGGAGGGCGAGATGCGGTCCAGAATCTTGGAAATCGCATGTTTGAAAATGAGAGGGCTAAGAACGCTCCCTTGCCTCACGCCTCTTTTGATTTTGGCGGGATCTCATGTTCTATCTTTCCATTTGGAAGAACTTTTGGATTTTCGTACCAGAATTTCAATGTTTTCACTATGCTCGCACTTACACAACTCAGCAGTAGAGCATTCATTGCTTGCATGTGGTTGACGCTGTCGAACACTTTTGAAATATCAATAGTACACATATAGAGAGGTGACTTGTTTCTCTCTGAGTCCATAAGTACGTTAGCAAGAAGGCGATGAGCCTCTGGACAACCGAGACTTTTCTGGAATCCAAGTTGATTGTCCCCGAAATCTCCAGTATCCAGCTCGGAGAAGATCACATACTCAAACACTTTGCTCAGGATGCAAGAGACTGTTATGGGTCTGTAAGATTTACAGTCATTGGGATCTTTTCCTTTCTTGGCGATAGAAGTGATGACTCCTTTCAGGAAACTGTTTGGTACAAAACCACTGGTGATGCACATTTGGAAGATAAGCTGAAGGTGGGAATAGAAACTTTCAGGTAAGTGCTTGAGATGTCTTGTTGTGAGGTCGTCACCATCTGTCCCGTTTTTCCTTTCGAAAGTACCTTTTTGACCGCGATTTTGATTTTTTCCAGGGATATGGGAACAACACAGCGCTGTCCCGAGAAGCGCGCAAGCCAGCTGGAGACTTCCTTTTCATACTGGTTGGTTATCGCAAGATGTTCGTCTCCGTATACCGAAGTATAGTAAGAGTGCTAGTCATGCAGTGTCAGGGAAGCATCAGGTGCACGGCCGTCCGGTCTAATTAGACTTCGCCATGATTTCTTGTTCTCAGTGAACTGTTGCCCGATAAAACGTTACTTTTTCATCTCAACTTTGTATTTGCGTTTTGTACTCTGTTTCAGCTCGAATACAGTCCCGCGTAACGGTCTTCCGCAAGCAATCAAAATGTTTAGCCACATTTTAGCACGTCTTTTAGCCGTCTGGAGTTCAATGGAATCGGACCACATCGGTTTCTCTGTCCCAATTTTGACTCTTCTTGTAGGAACCACTTTCAATTCGGCAGCTTTCAGAGCGTGGGTAACTTGATGATAGTAAGTGTTGAGTTCAATAGAGGCTGCCATGTTGGAAGGACCAGTACAGAGTAGATGAAACGGAACTTTTATGCAACTAAGGACTGAAGCAACAGTGGCAATATATAGGGCAATATTACACTTCTGCCAGTTTTGCTTGTAGACCCACCTTCTGGAACAGGCGTTATTAGTGCATCTGTGCTGAATGCAGGTGGAACAAAATTCCGGCATGGTCACTAATCGGATCGTCAGTACACACTAAAACTGGGAGACCAGGGATGGATGTGGAAGAAAGTACATGGTCAATATTTGACGTATGACCACTAGTATGGGTGTACGTAAAATCCAGGGACTTCGGCCAGATATTGTAAGAGGTTGAGAGGCAGTTTAGAAAGATATCAGACAGGATATGGTCCTTGATAGGGTCGCAGTTGAGGTCCCCAGCTATTAGCCACTTACTCACACTACGCTCAAAAGACTCCAAATGTCGTCCAAGGGCATCTGCTGCTTTTGAGGATTTCGTTAGAGAGACAGCATTGTTGTAGTTAGTGGGCATGTATACATTGATGAACTCGATTCCTTCATCAGAGACACATAATAGATTACTGCTTCTAATCGACGGCTTAGGCGATAGTTCCTTCCTAGCGTATATTGCCAGGCCTCCGGACGGACGCCCTGCTGTAGATCTTGCGAGTTGTATGAAGACATCGTGAGACCGGGATCTGTTTAGGAAGTTTGTATTCAGTCCAGAAAGCATATGCTCCTGGATAATTATTACGTCATAAATCTGGAGAAGATATGGCTTTTTCTTTATTGCGACAACCGTTGATATTCAGACTAAGAGCTTTAAGAGACCTATTCATTGTTTACTCTTGTTTTTCAGAATCTCTCTTAATTTAGGGCATGTTAGGCTGAAGCAGACATGATATTCTTCGCAAGAAACGCATTTTGGGTCTTCGTTGAAGGGTGTGTCTTTGTTACTGGTTTGAGGTCCAGCACATCTAGAGCATCTGGGACTGTTCTTGCAGTTTTCAATGAGATGGTCATAGCTTTGACATCTGAAACATCTTCTTGGGGCCTCCCTATACTTCGTTACCCGGAAAAAGTCGTATCCAAGCTTGATTCCGTTAGACATGGCAAAGCTCATGGTCAGTTTATTTTTGAAAGTCAGTCTGACCGTTTTGCTTTGTCCGAAGTGGAGAGCTTCCTCTACAAGGCCTGGATTATGCTTTACCAGTTCATTAGCATCCACATCAACGGAAAGTCCTCTTATTATGCCAAACAATTTTTATTCCCTCAGTTTGCACTTTATGCTGTTTTGGCTGCCATTTGGCAATTTTGTAGAAAGGACGCTAGGGGCCTCACTACAAAAAGCTTTGGCTTTTACAACGTCACTGAATTTGACTTGAACCTTATTATTTCTCAGTTGCCTAACCCTTTGTATGCCATCTTCAGACTCCAGTTGAACCAAATGTTTGTAGTCTAGTCAGGGGGTCCATACATGGAGCGGGTTCGACGATTACAGTACAAATCGGTTGCTCGTTGTTTGCTGCTGCTGTAGCGCCAGTGTCTGGGGAGGCAGTCAATTTAACACCAGTCGTATACTGCTTGACCACGGACATAGTGCTCTTCAGATCCCGTATTTCTCCTAGCAGGATAGAGAAATTGCTCTCGGGGACCTGTGGGACTTGGGAAGGGTGAGTGATGACAAAAGTTGGAAGTCGAATGTTGTTCCGGTCGCTTTCAGCTAGCAAATCCAGGATTTCTGATGTCGCTGAATCTTTTATTCGGCTTTTCGTAGCTTGAGAGGCTCTTGCAGGGAATGTTATCTGAATGAGCTCCAATTTAGCGTCGCGTAATACTGTTAACTCGAAGAAATCGCAAGTCATTTTCGGCAGCAACGCTAGATCCAGCTTTCTGTTTGACTGGAGAAACTTCAGGATTGGATTGAGATGTAAATTCGTCTGTGCAATATTCAGCGCCGATAAGCAAGGGAAGCGTAGGTTCTTGCTACCTATTCCCCGCAGTTTAAGGGAGACCCCACTCCTGGCAGGTACGACGGCACTTGCAACAATAGTAAAAACCATGGAGGTTTCGATGGTTTTGATGTAAACAGAAAACATGCGGTTATAGGGGGTTTTGTCATCCCTGAAAGAGTAGTTATTTGACTTTTAAACTATCTTGTGCAAGATGGCAGGGTATGTGAGGCGTTTGGCTGCCCTATAATCGCTTTGTTTTAAGTTTCCCAAATGACTCCTATAAAACTGTCAATTGGTGGAAAAATCAGATAAGTTCAAGCTCCGGGACTTCGAATTTACTAATGATGAAAAATGAAACTTAATTCTTGTTCCCTGTCTAAATCTTAACTACTCAAAAAAAAAAAAACGTAATAAGTACATGGAACAGAATTGTACCAGATGCAACGCTATAACGTTGCTTATACTAAAGAGCCATTAGGCTTAAATGACTTATTATTATTATATTATTTTTCCCAGACTTACTTCATATGGAAAAGGTGGTCGTGGAAATTTAGGAGGGGGCTTATTCGAAATTTTTTACATAGCTATTTTGTTCAATATAGTCCGAAAACTAAAAAAAATGCCTTTGGGATTGACAAATCCCCCACAGCCCACGGAACAAGGGCTGTAAGTTATACAAGTTGGCCATTGTTTACATATAAGGTTTTTAATGGTCGTATAAACTTTAGAGGAGGCTTAGTCGATTGGAAATAGAAAGCTTTAGTTCACTTTTTAAGAATCAAAAGTAGCTGGAGGGCAACCAGTCCCTCTCCCCCCACGCCATCATTTGACTTGAAATCAAAAGTTCAAGTGCGTTTTTTAAGAGTCAAAAGTGATCGAAAGTAGTAAGTACATATGGAATTCTGGACATTTATGTTCCCTGGCAGCTTTCCATGGTTGATTACCAGACTATTTAATGCTATTGATGTCAATTGCATATGGAATTATACAAAACCTACCAGACAGGTTTCCGGGCCAACCAGACAAGTTTCTGGGCCAACCAGACAAGTTTCTGGGCCAAGCAGACAAGTTTCTGGGTCAACTATAAGTTTCTGGGCATTTATGTTCCATGGCTCCTTTCCAGAGCATGCACCTATGGATTTGGGGCCTTTGCATTCCTTCCTTTGCCATAGAAAACCGGTGCGTCTTGTTTAGCTGCCAATATATATCAATTATTTTTTTGTATATATTTTTATTTCAGATTAGGATTTTCTACAGTTTGAATAGTTCATTCATTCTACCAATATCAATATTTTTTGCAATCATTTACATAGATATGGAATATTCTAAGCGACTTCTGGTGAGTAAAATTTTCTCATTATTATAATAAAAAGAAATTGTCTCGCCATTAAATTAAGGAAGAATTTCCTTCCTTACGCTTTTTTTTCACCGTGTTGTTAGCTCTTTTAAAAAGCATTTCGCTAAATATTTAAAACAGGATCAATCAGTTTCACTATAATAAAAAGAAATCTATTTTTTGTCTGGCCATTAAGTTAAGGAAGAATTTCCTTCCTTACGCTTTTTTTCACTGTGTTGTTAGCTCTTTTAAAAAGCATTTCACTAAATATTTAAAACAGGATCAATCAGTTTCACTATAATAAAAAGAAATCTATTTTTTGTCTCGCTATTAAGTTAAGGAAGAATTTCCTTCCTTACCCTTGTTTTTCACTGTGTTGTTAGCTCTTTTAAAAAGCATTTCGCTAAATATTTAAAACAGGATCAATCAGTTTTGCTATAATAAAAAGAAATCTATTTTTTGTCTCGCCATTAAGTTAAGGAAGAATTTCCTTCCTTACGCTTTTTTTTCACCGTGTTGTTAGCTCTTTTAAAAAGCATTTCGCTAAATATTTAAAAACAGGATCAGTCAGTTTCACTATAATAAAAAGAAATCTATTTTTTGTCTCGCCATTAAGTTAAGGAAGAATTTCCTTCCTTACGCTTTTTTTTCACCGTGTTGTTAGCTCTTTTAAAAAGCATTTCGCTAAATATTTAAAACGGGATCAGTCAGTTTCGCTATAATAAAAAGAAATCTATTTTTTGTCTCGCTATTAAGTTAAGGAAGAATTTCCTTCCTTACGCTTTTTTTTCACCGTGTTGTTAGCTCTTTTAAAAAACATTTCGCTAAATATTTAAAAACAGGATCAGTCAGTTTCGCTCTAATAAAAAGAAATCTATTTTTTGTCTCGCCATTAAGTTAAGGAAGAATTTCCTTCCTTACGCTTTTTTTTCACTGTGTTGTTAGCTCTTTTAAAAAGCATTTCGCTAAATATTTAAAACAGGATCAATCAGTTTCGCTATAATAAAAAGAAATCTATTTTTTGTCTCGCCATTAAGTTAAGGAAGAATTTCCTTCCTTACGCTTTTTTTTCACCGTGTTGTTAGTTCTTTTAAAAAGTATTTCGCTAAATATTTAAAACTGGATCAGTCAGTTTCGCTATAATAAAAAGAAATCCATTTTTTTGTCTCGTCATTAAGTTTGGTGGGGGGTTTGATATTGAAGGGTAGTACTTTCCCGTAAGCTAAATAATTTGAAAACTGAAAATTATTTTTATTTTAGAACGCTGTTGATCAATCATCAAAGCAAAAACGAGCAAAATTGAATAATATTACATCTATGCAAGCTGCAAGACCATCAGTGATTAGATATGCTAGCCCCAATACAAATTCGATGGACCAGCCAGGAGCCTCTAAGCAACCTAACAGGAAATTCAAGTCAGCCTCATCTGATCAAGATGGAGGGAACAACCCTCTTCATGCTTTACCAGGGACTTCGCATGTACAAGTGCAGCCAGAATTTGTAAATGTATATATTTTTTTTTTCTTTCCGTATTTTCAAGAATAAGATAACTTTTCTCAAGAGCATAACTTTTGATGAGTAAAACTTAAATTCGTTTCTAAACTATTCTATAATAATCCTATTTCATTAGCATTAACCAAATTAACAGTATATAAAAGAGTGATTATAACACAGAAGTAGCAAATAGCTTATCATACTTTTCTATAGATTTATAAACCTTACCTCTAATTTCTCTTTTAAGCAAGATGTTTTCTAATGCAAAAATCCAATTATTTCTTTAAATAAACTCTATATAAACAAATAACTATTATTTCACAGTTGAAAATTGAACAACCGTTCTTAAACTGAGATGTGTTTTGCACTTAGCTTTGTGCGTATTTAATCCTTTTATCAAAATAACCTATCGGGAAGGTCGAATATTAAACCGACAGGTATAATTTGAATGTTAATCGCTCGCTGCAAAGTGGGGTTTCAAATAAACTGATGTTTTTATCTTAGATGAAAAAAGATATTAACACAGCAAAAATCTCATAAATTGTTTCCATAGCACATTTCTATCTGAGGCTGTTTCCGCAGCACGCTATAGGCTAATTGAATATAGGCTAAGGGGTTAGAAACGCAATTTCAACCTGTAAAAATATTTCAGCGTGTGTGTGTGTGTGTGTGTGTGTGTGTGTGTGCGTGTGTGTGTGTGTGCATGCATGTGCGCGTGTGTATGTGTGTTATTAACAAAATTTGTAATTTATTATGCATTAAGAAAGAAAAACGAGCAAAAATGGGGTTTTTATAGGCCAAATGACGATACTGAAAAAACAAAGCGAATATTTTGAGAGGACAAACGCCTCTCTTCTTCAGCGCGAAACGAAACGATGTATCAATAAAAGCAAAAAATTAAAAGAATTAAAACCAACTACCTAACAACCATAAAAGCGAGTTATTCGCCAATATCCGCGATTTGCACAAAATCCAAAAAAAACATGAACTGCCATCGACGGATACTATCGAGCAACTGACAAATGAAAGGAATCAATTCATTCACTAGAAAAAATAAAACGAACCTGCAATTAAATAAGTTGGAAAACTATGTCGTTTGATTTTGGATTTTAATTAAAGCATTTCTTGCAGACACCCTTTGAGACCTAAGGGGCTGTTCATGTATTTGATTAGATAACTGGGAAAGTGGTTCAAGGTTTATTTCAGGGATTACTAACGTATCGGCTTCTCTTTTGAGAAAACCGAAATATGACTCGTTTATTCTTAAATCACCGGAAATATTCGCTTTGTTTTTTCAGTATCGTCATTTGGCCTATAAAAACCCCATTTTTGCTCGTTTTTCTTTCTTTATGTGTTGTCAGGCCAATGTGGTTTAAGAAATTATCTTTATTATGCATTGTTTTGTAAATAATGCTATAATCAAAAATTTGTAACTTATTATGCATTTTTTTTATAAATTCGAATCCAATTAAGAAAAAAAAAATTGTTTGATAAAAAAAAAGAAAAAAAAAAGAAAAGTGTTTTATAATTGTGATAAGACTTTCGTCAAAGAAAAAAAACCTAATCCATTCATTTTCTAGTTTCAGGGGGAAGCTGTGAAAACTTCTGCCTTTCCTGGTCCAGGACTTCAAAGTATCACGGGTAATTGTCCCCTCTCGCCAGATGATGTTAGTGAAGGTACGTTATTTGATTACCCCCTGGATTTTCAATTTACAGCTGAAGAAAATGGATAGTCTTATGCAAATTGTTGGGCCTAATTTTTCCGGGGACACTTTTAACGATAACTTTACTATTAGTGAATTGGATCATGTACCAGTAGGTACAGGACATGAAAATAGTGCTATGTCCCCGGAACTACGTGAATTTTATTTGTTAGAGTCTGCTCTAGGTCACTTGCAAACATACAGGGTAGATTTTAACCCTCCCGAGGAAAACGCGATTGACGGGAGCATTATTTTAACTGACCATTATTTTAACTGTAACTTATTACGCATTTGTTTGATAAATTCGAATTCAATTAAGAAAAAAAAATTGTTTGATAAAAAAAAGAAAAAAAAAGAAAAGTGTGTTATAATTGTGAAAAAAATTTCGTCAAAGAAAAAAAAACTTAATCCATTCATTTTCTAGTTTTAGGGGGAAGCTGTGAAAACTTCTGCCTTCCCTGGTCCGGGACTTCAAAGTATCATGGGTAATTGTCCCCTCTCGCCAGATGATGTTAGTGAAGGTACGTTATTTGATTACCCCCTGGATTTTCAATTTACAGCTGAAGAAAATGGATAGTCTTATGCAAATTGTTGGGCCTAATTTTTCCGGGGACACTTTTAACGATAACTTTACTATTAGTGAATTGGATCATGTACCAGTAGGTGCAGGACATGAAAATAGTGCTATGTCCTCGGAATTACGTGAATTTTATTTGTTAGAATCTGCTCTAGGTCACTTGCAAACATATAGGGTAGATTTGGACCCCCCTATGAAAACGTGGTTGACACAGGCATTATTTTCACTGCCCATTTAACTGTTCTCACGCTCTACCTCTGCCTAATTTACGCACAATTTGACATTCAGATTCATAACTGGGGGGGTCACGGAGTATTTAAAGCATTAGTGAATCAGAAATCTAATTTACAAAAAGAGATATCCGAGGAAATTTCTTATTTTCATTTTTCAACTGGCAACCAAACTTTTTACCCTGGTCTAAACAAACTTGAGGACAACTTTTTCAACTGGGTTAATAAATTGATATCAACTTTGGACACGTTTAATGAGAGGGGAAGCGGGTCCACAATTTTATACATTGAATACATGGATCTGAGTCCTAGTAGATTTAAAAAAAACTTTATTTAAAGAGGGGCAGATAATCAAAAACTAAAATGCCACCCAGATTTGTCGGCTACTAAGGGGGTTGAAAGTTTCTATTTTGCAAGGGGGCTGCAATGTTTTAAATACGCATTTTTAGCAGCTGCCCATAAAACATTAAAAATGATTAAACAATGAAAAATTTCGACGTACTTACTCGTAATGGTTTAAAATATTTCCCTAAAGTAAATTTTGATTGTTTGGAGGGAAAGTATCGGGTGTCCTTTAAAGAAATAAGCATCGGTACAGACTCAACTGAAAATCGTGGGTAGGGGGTGGTTGTTCTCGGGTACGACACTGAATATGTATATGGGGGAAAAAAACCAAATAAAAAAGGAGTGTTGTACTGGGTTAGGACACCGATGGTGGATAATTTTAAAAATCGGGTATCCATTATTTACAAGCACCCCAAAGATGTAACTTCCTCTGGTCATTTTTTCCCCGTTACTGCAATAAGTCGACTCTTATCCCAAGGCACGAAGAAAGGAGAATGTTTCTATTGCCCCATGTGTCTTTCCCCATTTCAATATGAGCGGACGTTATCAGATCACATGAGCCATTGCAAAACTCATGTCAATCAAAGAATTGAAATGCCGGTAGAAGGTAAAGACACTTTACAATTTAAAAATTTCCAAAATTCCCTGATACAAGTTGATAAAGTGTCTTTGGATTGTGAAACAAGACTGGTTGAGGTATCAGACCCATCAATGCCAAATATAGTCAAGGAACACAAACTAGTTGCGTGTTCCTACGCGCATGCCCGTCGCGATTCCAACAATAAAATGCAGTTGGAAGAGTTTTTTTGGCTATGGATGAGGAGGGTAGCATGGAAAAGTTATTGATATCTTTAATAAAAACAGCAAACAGCGCAATTTCACGATTACGTCACACCAACTACCCAATGACATTGTCAGATAAAGAGCAACTGGCGCTGGAAAAGGGGACAATTTGCTGGGTTTGTAGGGATGTTCTTGCCCCAAAAGACGCGGTGCAGGATCATGACCACCTTATTGACCCCAATTCTACGGGAAAACGGAACTTTCGGGGGTGGGCTCACAATTCATGTAATTTAAAAATTAAACAGCAACTATTTCTTCCGGTTTCTATACATAACTCTAACTATGATCTGAAGTATGTGCTACCAGCATTGGCGCATCTTCAAAGAAATGGAACAGTGGATGATGATGCATGGGTGATAGACAGCTTTTCCTACAAAATCATACCTAAATAATCGGAAAAGTTGCTTGTTTCGGAATTTATGTGGAAATTTGTTGAAGCCGACGTTGAGTACACGAATAAAATTCGCTTTTTAGATTCCTACAGTTTTTTTCCCCAAATCATTGAGCGAATTAATTCAAGTGCAGAAAAACGATGACGGTTGCAATGCTTTCCCCCTTCTCAAGCAACAATTTCCAAATGATTTATATGATTTGTTGACGGTCAAGGCCATATATCCTTATGACTATTATTGTTCCATGTCGAAATTCGCTGAGGAAACTATTCCCTCGATTGGATCGTTTTACGACAGTCTACATGACCGTAGTTGCACCCCCGAGGAATACAGTTTTGCTAAAAAAGTTTGGGCAGAGGGAGGGTGTAAAAATGGGTTTGACTACTGCAAGCTGTATTTGTCGAGTGACGTGTTAACTCTGTTAGACATTTTGTGTAAAAACACGGACAAAATCTATTAGGAATTTAATCTTGATTTGGGCTATTATTTTTCATCTCCTCATCTAGTGATGGACCTCATCCTAAAAATTAGTGGAGAAAAAATTGGGCTAATCACAGACATTGATCAGCATCTGTTCATCGAAAGATCAATGAGGGGGGGGTTTGTTTTTCACGGGGATTGTATTTTGGAAAATGATCCAACAGGAGAGAAGACGGGGACAAAATCAGATGCAGTTTTCCTTGATATAAATTCTCTCTACCCCTCGGCCATGTCCCATTATTCGCTACCTTGCGGTGACTATAAATGGCTCAATGACCCTCAAGCTCCCAATTTCCCCAACATTGACAGTGTTGAGGAGAATGGGCCGGTTGGATGGTTTTTTGAAATTGATGGGGAGATACCAGTCGAGCTTCACGATTCAGTAAAGGATTTTGTTTTCCCGTGCATCAATAGACCTGTGACTAAGGACTCTTTGAGTCCTCGCAATAGGCGTTTAGTCGAGGTAGACGGATTGCATTGGACACCTTCAAAACAAACTCATTTCTGATCTTCTACCAAAAAAAAACAGAGTTCAAAATATGGCGTTAGCGTGGACGTGCAAAAATTTCTTCACCGCCAAACATGTTCAACAATCGATTTGGTTTAGCCAAAACTCTTATTTGAAAATGTATTTTGACAGTTTTGGCAACAAACGTTCTGAAGCAGAAACGAAGGCTGAAAATGAAATTTATAAACTCATTTTGAATTCGGCTTTCGGCAAAATATGTGAGTGTTCGCAATAGGAATCGTTGTGACGTCGTGACCGATACTGAACAATGTGCTAGAATTATTGCCGATCCAAATTACACTTCCTTCACGATCATTGGCCCGGACATGGTACTATTGAATAGGAAAAGAAGACGCATTGTCCTGAATAAAAATATTGCTGCTGGCAGTGCTATATTGGAGATCTCTAAAAAGCTCATGTTAGAATTCTACTACAATATGGCTAGGGTACAGTGGCCGGAGAAGGGGTAAGTAGAGGTTTGCTACGGTGACACAGATTATCTACTGTTAAAATAAAAAACTACAAATCTAATTGATAATTTAGTGCACGGTGAAATTATCAGCTCACGGATGGACTACACCAATTGGAGTAGGCTTTACCCAGAGCTACTGAAACGTCGGGCACCAAATCAGCTTTTATTTTTTAAATCTGAAACGGGAAGCAACATGATTTCCCGTGGTATGTTTGTAAGTCCGAAGGTGTACTTTATACAGACACACGACGAGGAAATCAAGAAACGGTGCAAAAGAGTGCCCGCGCGCTATGTGGATAAGAATTTCGACATGAACATTTATAGGAATTGTATTGTTCAAAATATAATTCCACAAGCCAAATTGTAGGTAATTCGTTCTCTCGACTACAGGAACTTTAATGTAAATGTAGAAAAAATTGCCATGAGTACCATTTCTGACATGGTCTATGCTTGTCAAGCTGGTGTGACCACCCTACCTCGTGGTCAATATTTAACTTCAAACCAAGTCGAATGTGTTATCCATAGGGAAAGTCTCAATTTGAATAAAGTCCTGTAAATTATTTCCTAAAACCTTTGGGGGGGGCCTCGCGGCCTTTGGGGGGGGGGGCTCGGGGCCTGGGGGGGGGAGGCCGCCAGCGAGGGGCGCACCGCCACTATCAAAGTTATCTTTTTTTTTACTTAGAGCAGATTTTTTTTTGTAAATGTTTCATTAAAAAAAGTGATATTTTTTTCAAGTGCTTTAATCTAATGTTGTATTTTTTCTTTATAAATAAACAAAAAAAAGTGTATTTGTTTATGTGTTTTTTCTCTGTGTGCCTACATAAATGTTGTATTTTTTTTATAAATAAATTTAAAAAGAAGTGTATTTTTTCATGTTTAATGTGCTTTTTTTTCAATGTATTGTTACATTGTATTGTTACAAGTAACAATGTATTGTTACTTATGCATATAATAAAAGAAAATATGATTCTTTATTCGTCTTCTTCTTATTCTTGAACAGAGTAGTAGTAGTAGTAGGGAAATTATTTAGTCATTAGACAATTATGGTCTACAGTTAGTTGTCCAGGTGAACTGTTGAAGGGAACATGTATCAATTTAAAACACCATTCAGATCGTTTCTGTGTGGACCGTCAATGTCGGGCAAAACAACACTCTTAACTAAAATAATTAAAAATTGCGATAAAATGTTTGTGGGAAAGCCGAAAAAAATCTACAATTGCAATAGTATTTGGCAGGAGTCATACGATAAAATAAAAGCAATTGCTGCCACCACCATGGGATTGGTGCAGATACAATTCATACAGGGACTTGATGTTTTCAGCATTATTGAACCAAACTCTTGGCTCATCATTGATGATCTGGCTGAATCTATTGAACAATGGTCCCAGGAAATGCTGCAATTGTTCACTGTTCGCTCTCATCATGAACATATTTCCGTTACTCTGGTTCAACACACTCTCTTTCATCAGAGCAAATGTATGCAAACATTTGCTTTGAACTACACCTACTATATCATCTACAGAGTTGTTCGTGATTCTAGCTCGCTAATAACCCTCAATAAACAAATCTATCCAGGTGCCCCTAAATTTCTGCTCTCAGCATACAATCAGGCAACCAATAAACCCCACGGTTATATTCTTTTGGATCTTAATCAAAATACACCCGAGGATCTGCGTGCAGTCACATATATTTTCGACAATGAAATTACAGTATATCTCCCTGTGAAAACTAAAAAGACCTATTAGTCGCTATCATAACACTGAACAAACTACATGAAAATACACATTTAGTTTCAATTCTAAGCACTTCAAAACATCCGCTTAGGAAAGACACACTGAAACATGGTATTGACAATGACTTCATTAGTATAATATCTTAATTTTGTTTAAATTTGACAGCGGTTATTTTTCACCTGCCATAATCATTTAAGCAACCGAAAAATAAACATCGTTCATCTTTACTCATTTGGGACTATAAAAAGAAAGTAAATAATTTTAAACGTACACGACTTCTTCAGGCAGGCGGTAGCTTTTTCACACTTTTACTGCCAATAATTGCAGGACTTGTAAACAGTTTTCTCTAGTGAGAATAGAAAAACCCTATAAATAGACTCCAATAGAACTCGCTCTCTCACCCGTGGAACACTTTGAGGCCAATCTGATTAAATTCATTGACAATGAAAATATTGAGGATGATAAAAAACTGCTTTTACTTCAAGATACACTTCGCCGAGTGGAAAAACACAGGTCCTATCGGTCGAAGCCCACTGCTGCTGCTGGTAATGATCCCAAAAAATAATCATCTTCTCAAGAGTCTGCTGCTGTAACAAAATAAACGAAGGTGTATTTGGATAAATTTGTATTTAAATTGGGAAATATAAGCCCCAGAAAATAGGTTGAACAACGTAAGCGACTCCTAAACTATCTCATGGAAAGTGATCAAGATCATATTCAAGTTTTGAGCAATGGGGAAGGGATTATAATTCAGGGCAAGAGCTATAATCTGCTTGATTTAATGTATGACATGGTTACAAATCGTAAAGGACTATTATCATTTGACGCTCATCTATACAATTTTCTAAATACATTAAACTTCCCCAAAAGTCTTATTGGCAATAGACAAATTTTAAAAAAAGTAGATGAACATGCATCATCATCATCATCAACAACATTGACACCATTAAAATATGAACTTGAAGAAGAAGAAAATTTTAAATCAATTTTGGAAAATACTAGAACACCACTGATAGCTAGACAAAAGCGAAGACGTATCAATTCAACGTCACCATTACCAACACCACTAACAGCCAGTTTACAAAAGGGTAGCGGACGTTACACGACATGTTTACGTTCAAAATGGTTAAAGTTCTTAAAGGTGCTTACGAAAATATTTGTGAGGCGGGGAGTTTAAGTTCCCCCACCACTCTTTCCAAAGTCACGGATGTTCACACTAAAAGTGTACAAGACTATCTACAAAATGAATCAAGTTACACTCTGCATAGAAATCATAGACTTCGTGCCAATCAATATCGAAATCATAGTCTGCTCTATCTAGTCTGCTAGTCTGCTAGTCACAGTCTGCTAGTCACAGTCCTATAAAGGCTGCATTGGCCGAAGAATTGATAAGAACTATTCGACTTTTAATTTCACGATATTGTACATTGAAAAATACACCTGGTTTTATTCATGATTTAGATAAAATCATGTTGATTTATAATCAACGACCCCATCGATCATTGTCCAACTCTACACCAACGGAAGTTCACTATTCTGATCATGATACAATTGACACCTCTCTTAAACAATATTCCAATGAAACGATCGTCAAGAATAAAAATAAATTCAATGTTGGTGATACTGTTCGAATTAATAGAACAACTAATTTTTTTGAAAAGGGGAATTACTTGTGGTCCATCGAACTTTTTAAAGTGGCAAAAATCCTAGACACTAAACCGATAACTTATCGCCTGCGTGATACCAAAGATGAAGAGATTATCGGTGGCTTTTATGACTATGAATTGCAAAAAGTTAAAAATGCTAGTGAAATCTAGCAAATTGAAAAGATATTAAAGACACGTACTCACAGGGGTAAGAAACAGTTACTTGTTCGGTGGCTAGGATACAATTCTGATTTTGATTCTTGGATCGGTGTTGAAGATATTGACAATGCCCAATGATTTCTATGTAACTTTCATGTCCAATGTTTCCGATCCTCTCTACAACGACACGACAAGTGATTTTTGGACAAAACTCTCCCCTATCATAGAATTTGACGGTGCATATGAAGTGGCTCTTGTCGACTGTATTCTCAAAAATACCTATGACATCCTGAGAAAGGATTGTATGTATGATATAAAAGTTATACCATTCGATTGGACTATGAATGGGTTGGGCTATGTCGACTATGAATGGGTTGAAGCACTTAAACCTAGTGACTATCCACATGCCAAATTGAAATATATTGAATATGATGATATGACAGATTTGTGTCGTACAATCAATAGAAAAATCTCATATCGCAGGAATGGTAAATTCCATTTTAATTATTCATTGGAACATGATAGGATTTACATTAGCTGACCTGTTGACACTGAAATAATTATTCTCAATGATAATCTGAGAGATGTTCTTGGCTTTAAACAGAATATGATCAATGGGAAAAATGCTGGTACCGTTTACGGGATGGATCAAGTTATTTTTGCTGATTATCCACCTGGTTTCGCCTCAGACTCTTGCATATTTCTCTATGCATCCTTTGTGGAAACACCGAGAGTCGGTAATTCAAATGTCCCCCTCCTACGTGTTCTTGAGCGAAAAAAAACTCATGAACTTGTTCATCACTATAATATAAAGTTTTTTCAGTATGGTCCCGTATAAGCTTCATATTTGTAACTTTGTCAGTTAACACTGAGAAGTGAATTGGATGATTCTCTAGCAATAACCAAAGGATTAGCAGTGATTACATTTCACTTTCGCCCAATTGTCAACGACGGTACAATCACCTAAAGTTAAAAATACGAGAATTCCATTTTTCCATCATGATATCGAATGTTATGTTTGTGCTTTCAGCCCACGTCAAATAGGCAGTGGAATCGGACTACTACATGAGACATTTTACAATGTCTGGGTCTGTTTTTGGTAGCTGGTATGCTAGGCTATTTCGTTCTGCACTACCCCTTGCCAGAAAATATCTTGTGCCCGCTGCATCAAATTTTGCTGCCTTAACACTAGAGAACTGGGGTTTGGGCAGGAATTTCAATGAGAGTGTTAAGGAAAATATTAGATCTTCAGCAAGAGCCGTTGGTGAGCAACTAAAACCTCGACAAAATGGGGAGGGATTGAAAAGGATGCGTTCACGTCATTCACTCATCAGTTTCAGGCAGGAAGCGAGGGACATCAACAAGGACTTTGAGGAATAAAACAAGGAAGACCAATAAGCAGAAGAAGAAAGAGAAAAAGATTGTTAGATCAAAGAAGGATTTCTTCTCTTAAGAGGGCTGATCTCCCCAACAAGGAATGATTTCAATCAATCACTTCCTCATTGAATCTATTCAATTCTGAAAATGTTGATGTCAGTGTCAAGTATTGCTACTATGAACAATTTCACCCCCAACAACCCCTCTCGGAAAATATACAATTTCAAATATTTTCCAATGAAGACTATTTCATTGATTTGTCGTCAACATTTATTGATTTAAATGTTGTGGTGAAGAAAAAGTCAGATAATACAACTCCAAATGCTGGCGATGGTCTTTCCTATAAAAACTGTATTCTTCACAACCTATTCAAACAAATTAATGTATTTATTAACGGAACATTGGTGAGCACTAGCCATAATCTATCAAACTATGCAAGCTACTTACAGTTTATGATGATGACGCCAAAGACGTACAAGGAGTTGAGAGGACAATCATTGGGATATGAACATCGATCAGGTGTTGATAATGATAATGAGTTGACTACTGCAGTGACCCAGGAGCATCATTTGGTTGGAAAATTAAATCATGAGATATTCAATATATCCCAATGGCAACCCCCCAATGTCAAGATTGACATAAAGTTACAGATGGCCCCATCGAATTTGATTTTGAGAAAAACACTTGCTGCAGCACCCGATGCAAATGTCATTATCACATCGGCAATTCTCCACGTCCGAAAACAACAGGTTATGAGCTCTGTTGCATTGCCAGTTGAAAAGCTAAGAGCCAATGGTAACAACATTAAACTTCTTGTCCCCCATACGATCACCAATCAACGTCACATTGCAACCGGCTTTCGTAGCTATAGCGATTCATCATTTATCAATGGAGAAATCCCATCAAAATTGGGTTCGGCCTTTGTGAAGAGTGGCAGTGCCGTTGGATCCTGGACTGAATCCCCCCATGATTTTAATTTTTTCAGTCTATCTAGCCTTGTGTGCAAAGTGAATGGTATTCCACTGTACACTCTATCATTTGACAAAAAATCCTATCGAAATCTGTACGAGTTGACCATGCAATCCCTATATCATGACTCTCAACTATTTGAAAATTGAATAATCGATTCAATGTTTTCAAAAAATCATGGGGTTATTGTTTTGGACTTGTCAGGCACACATGATATGAGCATAGTACGAACAGGGAATGTACGTTTAGAGTGTACATTTGCCGATGCTCTGACTGAGAGTATCACACTAATATCACTGAGTCAATTTGAAACCTATTGGGAAATCACATCCGACGGCAGTGTTCTACTAGACTTAGCACCATGAACACAAACCAAATAATCAACATATTTAGTATGAATCCGTACATGTCCCAGTACAAGTCCTATTGCATACCTTCGGACTTCATTGAAAAAATTCCAAGTGTTAACAATACCCTTATCATTGTTAATAGCAGTCTATCGACTTTAAAGACCGGTCATTGGCTATGCATCTTTCAGACAGCGAAGAATATTGAATTTTTTGATCCTCTTGGCCTATCATATAAATTCTACGCTCCATACATCAGCAACTTTATTGAAAGCAGTGGGAAAACCATTATTCAAAATCAACGAAGAGTACAGGATTTAACAACTAAGACATATGGCTTTCTTGTACTACTCTTTTTCATGTTCAGATGCCGTGGCTATACCTACAAGCAGTTTTTCGACATCTACGTTGACGTAACTTGATTGAATGGCTTTCGAGTGGAGAATATGCTTACAAGTTTATTTAATATTTATTTTAGTTCCATGATAATACAATGCAACAAAGATTTATTTTAATTTGTTTATTAATAAAAAAAATTATATACATTATAAAACGACTCTTCTAATATTTAGATTTCATCCAATACTAGGAATTTGTCTAAGACAACTAGTGAAGGTAGATTATCTGAATTCACTGTGTACTGATCCTGATGTACTGCAAAGTCAGGGTCACGTTTTCTACAGTAGAGCGTGACTTCACTCTTGTCATATCTCTTTGTATAGTAAAGGATACTATTCTCATTCATTCTATAGAATTCAAGTGTTTCAATTTGCTTATTTGAAGCAATTTCATAAACAGTGTCCTCAAGTGTCGAATCACATTCCGTCATAGGCAAATAAAAATCAGTGGATTTATAATGATAAGACCCATTGTCTTTACGAAAATGCGGTAGAAACCACATTCTCTTGTTGTTCCAACAGTTGAATCTCTGACCCAGTTCCTTCTCTAAATACAATCTAAAACCATGGCGATACCAACCTCGTAGCAATAAACTAAAATCACGGTTAGGATTCTTTCCAATCATATCGGGATATGTATTCTCCCACTGCTTACATTTATCATAATGACAATTGGAACAAAGGTGTCCTCTAGGATGAGAGTCACACACCTCTTCAAGACAGGAATTAAAACCTTTAATTTGTACAGCATATCCTCTATGCAATTTACAAGGATTGCATAATCTACACTTTTCATCATACTCATCAATCATTGTGCAATTCTCACATGATGACCAGCTGCCCTGTGTGTACATACATAACGGACATGTATGGAACATTTTGTCATGTGTTGACACTCTCACTGCCACAATGAAACTTATCTAGCAACAACAAAAATTGTTTGAGATAGAGAGAGAGAGAGAGAGGAGTAAATCATCCTTGAGCACCATCTTTCTCATGAAAAAAAGTCCTAAATTTCTAAACTAATGTTTAAAAGCATATCCACAATATCATTTTGCCGTGTCGTGATCAATATATCAATAAATTGTGTAAATGCATTTGGAACACAACGTAGAAGCTTCATACAATAGTCTAATCATGGAGACTCAGTTTTCAATATATTGACAAGCCTTCCCAGAGAAAACATCATCCTTTGAATAGACAACTCTAGAAAATCATCATCTAGAATCAAATGTTTTTCCATAAGAACTAGATTCCTCATGATTCGCTCTTTCTCGAATCTATCCATTTTTTAGAGTCCTAACTCTCTCAAAACTAACTTCAGACTAACCAGAATTTTTTCTACTCTAAAAAAATATACGCTAGTCTACTATAGAAAGAAAAAAATACCATTGATTTAGAAACATTTTTATTGAATATAATTACAATAATATTCACTGATGCATTTTTTTCTCATCAATATATTTCGATAGGACATCTAATGCTGACCGAAGTTTATTTATATGGAGAATATTCACTTTTTAAGCAAAACCTAGCTGCTCCTCCTGCTTAAATTTGCCTTAATGATATCACGTATCTGGCATACATAGTGTCCCATTCAAGAAATAGTCTACAACCAGCGGTTATTTCCACAGCCACATTGGGTACTCGTATATCGCTGCTGCTGTTGTCGGCTCCATCATTAATCTCCAATAATGTAAATGCACCACTCATTTTTCTCTACTAATATCCTCGCAAATAAACTATTCTCTTTGAATTCAATTCTCTTACTAATATGAATTGTAAAGAAAACTGTTCCTTTTATTCAAATCTCAATCATAAATCATGTTATACTCACTCTCTTTGAAAAGGTGTAGAAGCGTACACAAATAACGTAAAGATTCCTATAGCTTCAAGCAAATAACAACGGAAGGAACATAAAAGGCCCCAAATAGCACAGGAAGGAACGTAAAGGCCCAGAAACTTATAGTTGACCCAGAAACTTGTCTGCTTGGCCCAGAAACATGTCTGGTTGGCCCAGAAACCTGTCTGGTAGGTTTTGTATAATTCCATATGCAATTGACATCAATAGCATTAATTAGTCTGGTAATCAACCATGGAAAGCTGCCAGGGAACATAAAGGTCCAGAATTCCATATGTACTTACTACTATCGAAACGCAGCCCCCTTGTGCCCTTTTCCCTCAAATGTATCCAATCAAAATTTTGAGATAGCCATTTTACTTAAAACAGTCCAAAGATTAAATAAATATGTCTCCGTGGATCAACCCCTCAACTCCCCGTGCAAGGGTTGTTAGTTATGCAAGTTGCCTATTGTTAACATATATGGTTTTTCATTAAGAAAAGAGAGCATGTTTGATCCTAAATATCGAAAAAAGCTTAGAGTATTAAGGTCAAACTTTAAAGAAATGTTGAGAAGGATGCCAAATTCAGTAAAAAGCAACCTTTTCCTTCTAGTTGTGTAAAGGAGAAATATCAGCAATATCAAAGGAACGGCTGATGGTGTTTTTTTTTTTTTTTTTTTTTTTTTTTTTCAGGTGTGATTATATTGAAGTGGTCGTCGTAGAATATAAAGAGAGGACTTGTTCAAACGGAAATTAAAATTTCTAGTGCCTCTTTTAAGTAAAAAAGAGATAGTTCTGCAGATAGTCCCTGATTATTGCAAACACTATTATAAACTGCATTAACATGGTAGTATTTAGTGGCTGGGGAAACTCCTCAAAGTACGCATGGAGTAAATTGTAAACTATCATGGGCACCCATAGGCTGAATTCCAGGGGGGGCAAACCTCGTCTAACTGGCACTTTTAATGCTCTATAATAGAAATCTCAGAACAAAAATATAAAAATAAGGCAACATTATTCAGCCTGGGGGGGGAGGGTTGGGGTGGCGCCCCCCTACACCCCCCCCCCGCTTATGGGTGCCCACGTAAACTTTACAGTACTGTAGGCTATTTTTTATATAGACTTATTTATAGTTATAAAACGTTCATTTAGTAGTCATTTTCAATGATATTGTTTTTGGCAATATCCCAGCAGCTTTTTTGTCATAACTCCTGAAAACATGCTTATAGGCACCAAAGCGGACGGGTGGGGGGGATTTCCCAGGAGCAGTATTTTCCAACAAATCCTCCTCTAAAACTGTTAACATAACTTCATGAAAATTGTTTTGGCTTTTCAGGCCCCTCTTAAAGAATTTTTAAGGGGTGATCTCTTGGGAGATGATTCCATTGCGTAGCACTGTTATGCGAGAGATGAACTTAATCGTAAAAGCCAGGACAGTTGGGGTAAAAGCTCCCCTTATATTTATATTACACCGAACATAAGAATATAAGAAACGAACAGAAACTAAATAAAAAAAATCAAATGAATATAATGAGTAATAATTGAAACTTAATACGTACACAAATTTTAGGCCGACTGTCTTTAACTAGTTATTAATTTAATAGGAACAGTTTCGTATGTGAGAGAATGGCTGCCCTTTCCCCTTAAACCCCTGATTTTTACGCTAAACTTTTATAGGACTTAACTAAAGTTATTTGTGAGAGCAACAAATCAATTTAGTTAATTGGAAGTTGAAGGTGTTTTAATTAGCGATTACTTTTCAACACATTTAAATAAAAAGTTGCATGTTTAAAGAAAAAGCACATCAATAACCTTCAAATGCCCATTCTTGAGCCATTATTAGAAATACTTTTCGTCCCTTCCCAGTTGCCATTGTTGGGACAGCGTTTGTTCTTTAAGCGTTTGGGATGGGAATCGAACTTTAGCGTAAAGATGGAAAGGAAGTTTATTGACGGGTGAAGGGGAGATCTACCAAGATTGGTAAATCTAGGTGCCACACCTCAACGTATACTAAGAACTCAGTTAAAAATCCCTTCCCCAATATAAAGAGGGTAGGGAATAACCAAAAGCGGGCTTAGAAAATATAATATAGGCCTACTTTTATTCGCCAGATTGTCAGACAAACAACTTAAACTTGACTCCCATTAAAACCTATCTTAAACTTATCATCAACCCATTATCAACTTGAGCTGCTAGTAGAATATGTATCAAACAGTTCGTGGTAACGAACTGTAAGTAAGGACCGACCCGGCTCAATAGTAACCGAAACTCTAAAAAACGGAATTTTGATACCAATAAATACATCAAAAGAATAAGATTTTTATGCTAATTTCAAATATATAAGTTTTTATCAAGTTGAGTCTTACCCATCAAAAGTTACACGCTTGATAAAATTTCCCTTATTTTTGAAAAAAGGGGGAAACACCCCCTAAAAGCCATAGAACCTTAATGAAAATCACACTATCAGATTCAGCGTGTCAGGGAACCCTACAGAAGAGGTTTCAAGCTCCAATCTGCAAAAATGAGAAATTTTTGATTTTTTTGCCAGAAGAAAGATCCGGGATGCGTGTTTATTTTTTTTTTTTTTCCAGGGGTTATCGTATCAACCCAGTGGTCCTAGAATATCACGGGAGGGCTCCTTTGAACAGGATTTAAAATTTCTAGTGCCCTTTTTAAATTACTAAAAAATGGAGGGCAACTAGGCCCTCCTCCCATGCTCATTTTTTTCCCAAAGTCACCCTATCAAAATACTGACATAGCCATTTTGTTCAGAAGGGTCGAAAAATATAATTATATTTTTTATAATTATATTTTTTATTTATTTTATAAATAAAATATAGCCCTTTCCTAGGGGAAGGGCTGTAAGTTATGAATTTTGCCCATTGTTTACATATGGTATTGGTTATTGGGAAATATACAGACATTTTCAGGGGGAATTTTTTCTGGTAGTGGGGGGGGGGGTGGGTCGGGGGTTTCTTGGGAGGATCTTCCCATGGGGGAAGGGAAATTGCTATGAAGGGGGCACCGGATTTCCCAGCATTATTTAAAAAAACGATCAGAAATTAAATAAAAAAAAACGGTTTTCCAACTGAAAGCTCTTTACGCTAAAGTTTTTTTTAGTTCTTTCATAAGAGCTATTTTATTTTAATTAACGGCCTTTGTGATTAAGGGGTCATTCTTAAAGAACTGAAACAAAATTTGAACTTTAGCGTAAAGAGCGAGGTATTGACTAGGGGGCTAACCCCCTAGTATACGTAATAAAAATATACGAATATAAAAGTTCGTCACGTAAGTTAATTCGTACGATGCGTATATTTATTACTAAAAAAACATTCGTAAATAAAATTAAACAACTTTCGAGAAAGCCATTTAACCGAAAAAAAGTAAAATTAATATGCACATTTCGTTTTCATTATTCATGTACGGTGAGCCCAAATCAAAACCTGAATTAATTCAAAAACGTTCTGAAATTAAAAAAAAAAAAAACAAGTTTTTTTAAGCTGAAAGTAAGGAGCGACATTGACTTTGGCTCACCGTACATGAATAATGAAAACAAAATTTGCATATTAATTTTACTTTTTTTGGTTAAATGGCTTTCTCGAAAGTTATTTAATTTTATTTTCGTTGGGGAGGGGATAGCCACTTTCATATACGGAATAATTTCTGTTTGTTTTTATAGAGATGAGAGAGAGAGAGAGAGGAAAGAGAGAGAGGATATTTGTGTATATTAAATAAAAGAAACAAGTTTTTTTTTAACTAAAAGTAAGGAGCGACATTAAAATTTAAAACAAACAGAAATTATTCCGTATATGAAAGTAACTATCCCCTCCTCAACGCCTCGCTCTTTACGCTAAAGTTTGATTCTGTCTCACAACTTTAATTTTTAAGCAATAAAAAACTTTAGCGTAAAGAGCGAGGCGCTGAGGACTGGACAGCCCCTTTCATATACGGAATAGTTTCTGTTCGTTTTAAGTTTTAATGTCACTCCTTTCTTTCAGTTAAAAAAAGCTTGTTTTTTTTTTATTTAATATACAGAAACAAGTAAAGTCGCTAAACAAGTAAAGCTTATGGAGGAGAAAAGGGAAATCTAGCCTATCCGATTATTAGGGCCAGGGATCCAACAACTCAAACCTAAAATAAATGGCTGCCACAATGCCCCACTGGTCATAAATCTCCTAGGATTGAAAGAAAACGCAAAACACCAACTTCAAAATGTCAAATAAAACCCTCTAGTTTTCAATCTCCGGCTAATGTCCATAACGCAGCTAGAGAACAGATTAGCTCCAAGATCTACTGTCATCCAACACGTGGCCAATGTCGAACAATTGGGCAAATGGACTGTATAGCCATTGCAACTGGGTTTCGGATTTTGAAGACGAGAATCTTCCAGATTAGTGGAAAATGATCATTCTAATATAGTGATGCAATTGTTGGTCTTGGATTGCGGGGGGGGGGAATTCATACACTCAACAATCCACCAGCA
This sequence comes from Artemia sp. Qi Xiang Cuo, assembly GCF_049724085.1. Lineage (NCBI taxonomy): Eukaryota > Metazoa > Arthropoda > Branchiopoda > Anostraca > Artemiidae > Artemia > Artemia sp. Qi Xiang Cuo. Next base: position 39,779,751 of record NC_142799.1, read on the forward strand.
AAACGGGAAAACCCAAAAAGGGGTAACCATCTTATGGGCCCTGGGTCATCATTTATCAGGAATTGGCAGCACGATTAAGCAAGAAACTTTCTTGTACTCTCGAATTTACATTTTAGAAAGAAGAAGAATCGGGCCCTGTTATATGGGATGATACCACACGTCAACCACATTTTTCTTATGTGAATTGTGTTTGAGCTGTAGGCTGAATGTAAATCTGTACATATTTTGAATTAGTGTTAAAAGGGAAATCCTTTCACTGTACCAAAAGCTTTTTTTTCAGTCAAATTTCGAACTCTCAAGCCTCATTAGGCAAACCTCTCCTAAAGCGCTCGTTCTCCATGTTTGATAATTTCGGACCAAAAAAGATGGTAAAACACCTGGAGAGTATAAGCCATTTAAATACATTTTTTTTAGACACCCTGTTTGAGCCTTGCTGAAATAATGATCAGTTTAGAATTTGACACCTTTAATTACGCAGGCCTTGATAGTTTTATTGCACTTCTTGGAGGCATAATTGCGAGCATAATTAGATGTAAGCTTCGTAAAGCAATGGGCAGTTGAAATGAGTAAAACAAACCAAGCCAATTTAATATTGTTTTGAATTTTTGTACCTGATCTATCATGAGATGTTAGGATTAGATGCAGAAATTATGTGTGTAGCTCTAAACAAGTTCTGATTATAATGTTTGAATACATCAAGAACCCTGGCATGCGAAGGATCCTTAGTTGAAACTCTGGCTTTCACTGTAACATGACGATGGTATGTGTTTTATAAATTATCGCGGTCTATTGGTCAGTACTTTACAATTTCTTAATAACCCAGACAGTGATGTTTTATCTAAAACAAATTAGGATGAAGCTGAATTTATTGAAAACAATTGTTACATGGTATCAGCCAAAGAGTATGGGTTACTGATAGTTGCCCATAACTAATAGTTGCCCATAACTAATATGCCCATATTGGTTACCCATACTCTTCGGTTTAAGCCTTATCTATGAAAATGTTACCGACCAAGCCTCTCCTAAATATTCATCTAAGAAAGTTTTGGATAAATGTCTACGTTCTGAGTAACTACTATTCCTATCTTTTAAACTATTTGTATTTCTAACCTCACTATGATATGAAAAAAGTTGTTTCCGTAAGCGTAATGCTTCTGTGCTTGTCTCCTAAAGTTATAATAATGCCTTTTGTGGGGCGTCTTTTATTCTATTGGTTTTACTTTGTAATCGAAGTATTGTAAAAAAACAAAAACAAAAAAAAAAACACTTCAAACAAATCCTTATAATTAAGCTTTTGCTTGACTAAAGGATGTCAGTATTAGGGATTTTACAATCGATTATAAGCATAAAGGGAGGATAATACCCAAGGGAAGGGTGAAAAGAATAAAATATTATTATCCATTTTTCCCAAGCGTTCACACAGGAACAGCATGCGAAAATATAGAGGAATTCCTTGTCGGGAAATATCCAGGGTCCGTCAGCTGTAGAAACTGCTGCAAATCAGAATTGAATAAAAAAAAGAAGAAAATCCCATCAGCAAAACGACATTGAAACTTGTACCTGCTCCAACAAATTCACCAATGATGCCCCTAGGAAAGTTTGGTCAGATTCCCTCCTTTCCTCGCCTGGAAGGTTGGGAATATTAAAAAAATAGGTTGAATTATACAACTGTCAAGAAAAAAGATGCTGCACTTTACTTGTGAAAACCCTACTTCGAACCTTTATCTAAATGTATATTTTACCTCTCCTCTCCCCTTCCTTGTGAAAAATTTGTGCAGACTTCCTGTGGCTAATTAATAGTGATAATAACATTTATTTAGTTAGTTCCCAATTTATTCGCTCGGTTTATTATTTTGCTTTATTTTCTTTATTGTGTTTATTTTTTATTTGTTTATTTATAGGGTCATAATCAATGGGTAATTTGGGGTATTGTCTCCCTCTCCCCCAGTTGTGAAAATTACATAAAAATACAGTGACAGGCAAATAAATATTCCATTGCTATCCCCCCTCCAAAATGAATTGTTCGCACTCTTTGTGAAACGGTAAATAACAGAAGCATCATTCAGCCGGGTGGTTGCCCACTTTCACCACCTGGTGTATATACTAGGAGTGCCATGTGTTCCGCACAATATCACCACGCTTGGCACAGTTCCGCTACACTTGGCACACTTATGCCACGCTTGGTAAATACCATTTGGTGAATATTATTTTTAAGAGTTGGCAACCCCTCGTATCAAGCTCTACTAAGTAAAATTTTACCTTTAAAATCTTATTTACATTTCGCGTGGTCAAAAGAATTAATTTAAAATAACTAATACATTCCGCGTAGATACTTTCCGAAGACACCTCTTGAAGCAAAACTAGTAATAAAAATTAGTATGGCCAAGGTAGTTTGCCAACCCCTCTCCCTTTGGCCCCAAATATGACAAATGATGCAAATCCTAATAAAATATATGAAGATGACATTCGTAAGAATTCAGGTATTTCGGGTGGAGAATGGTCGAAGCCTGAAGCCCCCTTCCCTACATGTGGGCCGTTTTGCAGAGGGGTAGACACGTTTTTGCTTTCATCAGCCAGGACTCACTTATAGGGCACGTAAATTTGTTCAATGAGAGATTAGTAAGTTTTTAGTAGAGTGCCTCCATTCTCCTATCTTTCAACCAAATTGCTAAGTTCTATTTGAAACTAATGCGACAAGTACCTCAAGCAAGACGGGTGGAGGGAGGGGATCATTAGACGCGTACGCTCCTTTCAAGCCCAACCTATTTTGTGCACCAAAGTTTAGTCAGAGGCAACGCTGTAGCATTGCCTATAGTAAAGACCATACGGCTCCAATGTTTTATTATTTATTATTATTTTTTTTCCCCAGAGGCACTTCAAATGGAAGGGGTCGTCGTAGAAACTTCAAAGGGGGCTCATTTGATTGGAAATCGAGAGTTCTATTGCCCTTTTTAATAATCGAAAGTGATTGGAGGGCAACTAGCCCCCCCTTCCCCCACGCCTATCATTCCCCAAAGCACATCCAATCAAAATTTTGACATAACCATTTTGTTCAGCGTAGTTGATTTCCCGACAGAAAATATATTTTTGAGGAGGACACTCCCCCACAACCCTCAGGGCAAGGGCTTTAAGTTATGCCCTGGGGGCATATAAGGTTTTTATTGAAAGAGTTGTTATGGAAACTTCAAAACAGGCTCATTCGATTGGAAATTCAAAGGGCTAGTGCCCTTTTTAATAGTCAAAAGAGATTGGAGGGCAACTAGCCCCCCTCCCACGCCCCTCATTTCCCCAAACACATCCAATCAAAACTTTGAGATAGCCATTTTGTTCAGCATAGTTGATTTCCAGATGGAAATTATGTTTTTGAGGAGGACACTCCCCCACAACCTGGAGTGATTGGAGGGCAACCAGCCCCTACCCCCCCCCCCCTCTTCCCCCTCCCACGCCCATCATTCCCCCAAACACGTCCAATCAAAATTTTGAGATAGCCATTTTGTTCAGGGTAGTTGATTTCCAGATAGAAAATATGCTTTTGAGGAGGACACTCCCCACAACCCTCAAGGCAAGGGTTATAAGTTATGCCCTGGGGGCATATATGTTTCTTAAGGAAGGAATGATCATATAAACTTCAGAGAGGGCTCATTTGATTGGAAATTGAAAGTTCTAGTTCACTTTCTAATCGTCAAAAGATATTGGAGGGTAACCAGCTCCCCCCCCAAAAAAACACTTGTTTCCCAAATGCATCCAATAAAATTTTAAGATAGCTATTTTGTTAAAAATAGTTCAAAGATCATATAACAAAAAATCCGGTGTTGACACAACCCACCAGGGCCCGGGGGTACGCATTGTAAGTTATGCCCTGGGGGCATATATGGGTCTTATCGAAGAGGTGCTCGTATTAACTTCGAATAAGGAGGCCTAATTTGATTGGAAATTGAAAGTTCTAGTTCACTTTTTTAGAGTCAAAAGAGATTGGAGGGCACCTCCCCCCCTGCTCCACGCCCTTTTTTCCTCAAACATATCCGATAAGAACTTTGAGATAGCTTTTTTTTTAATAGTTGAAAGACCATATAACGAAAACTCAGTAGTCAACATAACCCCCCAGGGCCCGAGGGCAGGTGTTGGAAGTTATGTCCTGGGGGAATATATGGTTCTTATTGAAGGGATGATCGTAAAAAATTCAGGAATGGCTCATGTGATTGGAAATTGAAAGTTCTAGTTAAGTTTTTTAGAGTCAAAAGAGATTGGAGGGCAACTAGCCCCCCCCCGTGCCCGTTTTTCCCCAAATGCATCCAATAAAAATTTTGAGATAGGCATTAAGTTAAAAATTGCTCAAAAGTCAGATAAAAAAAACGCAGGTGTTGTCCCAACCCCCCAGGGCCTGGGGGCAGGCGTTGTAAGTTATGCCCTGGGGCATATATTGTTCGTATGAAAGGGATGCTCGTATAAACTTCAGAGAGGGCTCATTTGAGTGGATATTGAAAGTTCGAGCTCACTTTTTAATAGTCAAAAGAGATCCAAGGGCACCTAGCCCCCAACCCATCTGATGAAAATTTTGAGATAGACATCTTGTTAAAAATAGTTCAAAGGTCGGATAAGAAAAAATCTGGTGTCAATAGAACCCCCCAGGGCACAGGGGAAGGCGTTCTAAGTTATGCTCTAAGGGCATGTATGGTTCTTATGAAATGGATTCTCGTATAAAACTTCACAGAGGGCTCATTCGATTGAAAATCTGAAAGTTCTAGTTCACTTTTTAAGAGTCAATAGAGTTAAAGTAGCCCCCCCCCCCCCCCCGAAGCTCTTTTTTCACCAAACCCGTCCGCTACAAATTTTGAAATAGCCAGTGTTTTGGGAATTTTTCAAGAATTAGATAACAAAAACGCCCCCCAGACCCCGGGGGATAGGCGTTGTAAGTGTTGTCCTGGGGGCGTTTATGGTTCTTATGAAAGGGATGCCCGTATAAACTTCAGAGGGGGCTCATTTGATTGGAAATTGAAAGTTCTAGTTCAATTTTTAAGAGTGGAAAGATATCCAAGGACAACTTGCCCCCCCCCCCACACACACCCTATTTTTCCCAAGCCCATCTGAAAATTTTTATAATAGCCATTTCACTAAAAATAGTTCAAAGGTCAGATAAGAAAAATTCCTGTGTCGACGGAACCCGCTAGGGGCCGGAGGCAGGCCCTATGAGTTATGCTCTAGTGGCATATATAGTTTTTACGGAAGGATGCTAGCATAAACTTCGGAGAGGTCTCATTTGATTGGAAATTGGCAGTTTTGTTCACCTTTTAAGAGTCAAAAGAGATCGGAGGGCAACTAGTCCCCCTCCTGCACGCCCTAAATACATCAGATAAAATTTTTGATATAAAAGTTTTGTTAAAAATAGTTCAAAATTCAGATACAAAAAAAACTCCGGTGTCGACACATCCCCACAGGGCCCAGGGCAGGCGTTGTAAGTTATGCCCTGGCGGCATATATGGTTTTTATGGAAGGGATGCTCGTATAAAATTCCTAGAGGGCTCATTTGATTGGAAATTGAAAGTTGTAATTCACTTTTTATGAGTCAAAAGTGATTGGAGGGCAGCTAGCCTCCCCCCACACTCCATTTATTTTTTTTCCCAGAGACACTTCATATAGAAGGGGTCGTCGTACAAACTTCAAAGGGGGCTCATTCGATTGGAAATCGTGAGTACTAGTGCGCCTTTTAAGAGTCAAAAGGGATAAAAGGACAACTGGCCACCCATTCCCATTTTACCCAAATACATCTGATAAAAGATTTATGTAGACATTTTTTTAAGAATAGCTGAAAGATAATGTAACAAAACCTCCTTTACGTATGGTCATTTCGTTAAAATAGTTCAAAGATCAGATAAGAAAACTCCTATGTCGACACAACCTTCCCCCAGGGCCGGGGCAGGCGTTGTAGGTATTGCACTGGAGCCAAATATGGTTCTTATGGAAGGTATGCTCGTATAAACTTCAGAGAGGGTTCATTTGAATGGAAATTAAAAGTTGTAGTTCATTTTCTCAAAGTCAAAAAAGGTCAGAGGGCAACTAGCCCCTCCCGTCTTCGACGTCTTTGGGTGTATCAAATGGATAAAACGATCTAATAAAAATTTCAGGTGACCAGTTGGTTGAAAATAGTTCAACCATCAGATATTAAAACTCCAGGGTCTACGCAATCCCCCCGGACCTAGGGGTAGGTGTTGTAAGTTATACTCCGGGGATATATATGGTTCTTATAGAAGGGACGCTCGTATAAACTTCAGAGATGGCTCATTTGATTGAAAATAGAAAGTTCTAGTTCACTTTTAAAGAGTCAAAAGAGATCGAAGCTTAATCTAGTCCCCCCACACCCCTTTTCCCCAAACTCATCCGATAAAAATTTGGAGATAGCAATTTTGTTAAAAATAGTTCAAACGTCAGATAATAAAAACTCCGAGGTTGACACAAACCCATTTTTTCACTTTGATATTGTTTTACTCTGATATCAGTTTTGATACTTTGATGAATATTTGATTATTTTTTTTTAACTGTGATTTTGAAATAAGGAATTTTTAAAAACGTGAATTTTTTTGCAATCAAAAACGAAAAAAAAATAATTTAAAAAAAACTTTCCGAAAAATAAGTTTGTCAAAGAAAAGTAAAGGCCATTTTAAACTTAAGCTCAGCAGATACAAATACCTTTTAAATTCAAACACAAAACGACCAGAAATCAAACAGTTCGTGGTAACGAACTGTAAGTAAGCGAACTGTAAGGTTACCATTGAGCGACCAGGCTCAATGGTTACCGAAACTTTAAAAAACAGAATTTTAATACCAATAGACACATCAAAAGAATCAGATTTTAATTCTGACTTCAATTGTATAACTTTCATCAAGTTTAATCTTATCCATCAAAAGTTACGTGCCTGATAAAATTTGGCTGATTTTTGAAAAAAGGGGAAAAGACCCCCTAAAAGTAATAGAACCTTAATGAAAATAGCACCATCATATTCAGCGTATCAGAGAAGCCTACTGTAGAGGTTTCAAGCTCCTATCTACAAAATTGTGGAATTTTCCATTTTTTGCCAGAAGAAAGATCACGGATGCGTGTTTAGTTGTTTTTTTTTTTTCTTTTTTTTTTTTTTTTCTTTTCCCCAGGGATGATCGTATCGAACCATTGGTCCTAGAATATCGTGGGAGGGCTCATTGGAACAGAAATTAAAATTTCTAGTGCCCTTTTTAAGTGACCAAAATAAATGGAGGGCAACTAGGCCCCCTCCCACGCTCATTTTTTGCCCAAAGTCACCCGATCAAAATTTTGAGATAGCCATATTCTTCAGCATGGTCGAAAATATTATAACTATGTCTTTTAGGATGGCTTAATCCCTCGAAGCCCCCGGGGGGAGGGCTGAAAGTTATGTACTTTACCCAATGTTAACATATAGTATTGGCTATTGGGAAGTATACAGACGTTTTCAGGGGAAATTTTTTCTGGTAGTGGGGGGTGGGGGTGAGTCAGGGGCTATATGGGAGGATCTTTTCAGGAAGGAAGTTTTCATGGGGGAAGGGACATTGCTATGAAGGGGGCGCTGAATTTCTCATCATTATTTAAAAAAAAAATCAAAAATTACATATAAAAAACAAGTTTTTCAACTGAAAGTAAGGAGCAATATCAAAACTTAAAACGAACAAAAAATATTAGCTATATTATTGCGTACACCTTCTAGTCAATCCCTCGCTCTTTAAGCCAGAGATTTTTTAATACTTTCATAAGATCTATTTATTCTAATTAACAGCATTTATGATTAAGAGGTCATTTTTAAAGAATTTGAACAAAACTCTAACTTTAGTTTAAAGAGCAAGGTATTGACTAGGGCTACGTAATTTAATTTGTAAATTACGTCAGAACCAAATTTAGAGACAGCCATTTAGCAAAAGATAAGTAAAATTTTTATGCAAATTTTGTTTACTTATTCATGATGGTGAGCCAAAATAAAAGCTGCATTAACTAAAAAACGATCAGAAATTAAAAAAAAACAAAACAAGTTTTTTAAACTGAAAGTAAGGAACGACATTAAAACTTAAAACGAACAGAAATTATTCCGTAAGTAGAAGTGGGGGTGCCAGTCGTGACATTACCACGTGGTTTATGGTCCTAATATGGGCATAGAGTCCCTAGGGGAGATGGATTTCTGAGAAATTGATTGCGTAATCAAAGTGTGTCAATGACCTCTTTTTCCAAGGTCGATTTATTTGATGTTTCTATGTGTAATAGCTCCGGGGCGAAGGTTGCACATGTGCATTGATTTCTAACGGGAACAATGCTATTGATCTAGGACTCGAAGGGGAAGTGAATTTCCGAGAACTTGATTGCGTAATCAAAGTGTGTCAACAACAACAACAACATCGACCTTGACATTCACTGAGAGCGTGCACTTACAACACCGGTACGAACCACGTGGTTCTGTCAGCATTTTTAATACTGACGGGGCACCAAATATGGGCATGGACTCATTAGGGAGAACACGTGGTTAATGGGGTCAATGACCTAAATTTCACAACAACAACATCGACCTTGACATTCGCTGAGAGCGTGCACTTACAACAACAAAAACCCGGAATTTGGAACACCTGTGCTGTCGACCTCAATTCACATATCGTGAATCAATAATTCCCCTTAGAAACAACAAATTAATTCCCCTTTCTTGACAGATCAATCAATCAATGACATCATCTGTCAGACTTTAAAAATTTTCGCCTAGAAACATTTCTCCAGGAATAGATCCAAGTCATTAATGTCTTTGCCTCGGAAACAACTCTTTTGGTCGAACTCCAAAGGATATTAATAACCAAAGGCCATGGAAACAATTAGGCAAGAAGCATCTTAGCGATGAATTGTTTTAGCGCGCGAGAAGGTTTCCTATTAATTTGAAATGCGTTAGCACAGAGATGCCAATAACAAAGGAACACGCTGAATTTGCGTTTAGGGATTATTTGGGCGAAACCGTTTTAGACAGGTTATGGAACTATTTCGGCGAAACAGATAGAGACAGTTTAAAAGAAGATTTTTGAAGAGATTTTAGAAGAGAATTTGAGTGTGGTCGTTATAGTACACAAGTTTCATTTGAACAGTGTTGTGAGGTCCTCTAACCCAACCCCAAAGGGTTCCAATCCTCCTACCCCAACCCCGAAGGAAGCCACCAGTCCTCAAAAGCCCCCAAGCTCCCAAAGGCCCTCCACCGGTCCCCAAATGTCCCCCAGGCCCCCAACTGTCCCCCCGGACCCTCAAAGGCCCCCCCAAGCTCCCAAAGGGCCACCGGAGCCCCCAAAAGCCCACCCAGACCCCCAAATGCCATCCCCGGACCCCAAAGGCCCATCGAGCTCCCAAAGGACCAACGGGGTCCCAAAGGCCCTCCACCGGCCCCCAAATGTCCCCCAGGCTCCCATGGTCCTCAAAGGTCCCCCGGGCTCCCAAAGGGCCACCGGCGCCCCAAAGGCCCTCCACCGGTCCCCAAATGTCCCCCAGGCACCCAAAAGCCCACCCAGACCCCCAAATGCCATCCCCGGACCCCAAAGCCCACCCCCCGGTCCCCAAAGGTACCCCCGAGCTCCCAACTGGCCCCCCGGACCCCCAAAGGCCCACCCAGACCCCCAAAGGCCATCCCCGGGCCCCCAAAGGCCCATCGAGCTCCCAAAGGACCAACGGGGTCCCAAAGGCCCTCCACCGGCCCCCAACTGCCCCAAATGCCCTCCCATGGTCCTCATCCCCGGACCCCAAAGCCCACCCCCGGTCCCCAAAGGTCCCCCCGAGCTCCCAACTGGCCCCCGGACCCCCAAAGGCCCACCCAGACCCCCAAAGGCCATCCCCGGGCCCCCCAAAGGCCCATCGAGCTCCCAAAGGACCAACGGGGTCCCAAAGGCCCTCCACCGGCCCCCAACTGCCCCAAATGCCCTCCCATGGTCTTAAAAGGTCCCCCGGGCTCCCAAAGAGCCACCGGCGCCCCAAAGCCCCTCCACCGGCCCCCAAATGTCCCCCAGGCACCCAAAAGCCCACCCAGACCCCCAAAGGCCATCCCCGGACCCCAAAGCCAATCCCCCGGTCACCACACGTCCCCCCGAGCCCCAACCGGACCACCAGCCCTCAAGGGACCCACAAACCCTCAAAGGCTCTCCCCGAGCACCCGTCTTTCATTGATGTGAGTTGTCTGAAATCGCTGATGTGGGAGGTGTAGTTTGCTACTTAAGGCTTTTCTGAGCAGGATTTCTTAGCCATTCGTAGGTGTGTGTTGACTGAAACCAATACTTTGGGAGGTGTAGTTTGCTATTTCAGGCTTTTATGAGCTAGATTTCTTAGCCTTTCGTTGGTGTGTGTTGAGTGAAACTTATGATTTGGGATATGTAGTTTGCTTTTTTGACTTGTCTGAGTTGGATTTCTTAGTCTGTCATAGGTGTGTGGTGTCTGAAACCTATGATTTGGGATGTGTAGTTTGCTATTTTCGACTTTTCTGAGCTGGATTTCTTAGCCTTTATAGGTATGCGTTGTCAGAAAATTATGATTTGGGATGTATAGTTTGCTATTTCAGGCTTTTCTGAGCTAAGGTTTTCCAGTATTTCGTAGGTGAATGTTGTCTGAAACCAATAGTTTGGGATGAATAGTTTGCTATTTTTGACTTTTCTGAGCTAGGTTTCTTAGTCTTTCGTTGGTGTGTTTTGACTGAAACCGATGATTTGGGATATGTAGTTTGCTATTTTTGACCTTTCTGAGCTGGATTTCTTAGTCTTTCATAGGTGTGTGTTGTATGAAACCTATGATTTGGGATGGGTGGATTGCTACTTTTGACTTTTCTGAGCTGGATTTCTTAGCCTTTCATAGGTGTTTGTTGTCTGAAACCTATAGTTTGGGATGACTAGTTTGCTATTTTTGACTTTTCTGAGCTAGGTTTCTTAGCCGTTCATAGGTGAGTGTTGTCTGAAACCTATGATTTGGGATATGTAATTTGTTATTTCCGACTTTTCATAACCAGATTTCTTAGTCTTTCGTAGGTGTGTGGTGTCTGAAACCTATGATTCGGGATGTGTGGGTTGCTATTTTTTTTTACTTTTCTGAGCTGGATTTCTTAGCCATTCGTAGGTGTGTGTTGACTTAAACCTATGATTTGGGATGGTTAATTTGCTATTTTTGACTTTTCTGAGCTAGATTTCTTAGCCTATCATATGTTTGCTCTTTCAGAAAATTATGATTTGGGAGGTGTAGTTTGCTTTTTGGTCTTTTCAGAGCTAGGATTCTTAGTCACTCATAGGTGTTTGTTGTCTGAAACTTCGAGTTTGGGATGAGTAGTTGGCTATTTCAGACTTTTCTGAGCTAAGGTTTCTTAGTATTTCGTAGGTGAATGCTGTCTGAAACTTATGATTTGGGATATGTAAATTACTATTTCGGGCTTTTCTGAGTTAGATTTCTTAGTCCTTCATAGGTGTGTAGTGTCTGAAACCTATGATTTGGGATGTGTAGTTTGATATTTTCGACTTTTCTGAGCTAGGTTTCTTAGCCTTTCTTAGGTATGTGTTGTCAGGACATTATGATTTGGGATGTGTGGGTTGCTATTTCAGGCTTTTCTGAGCAGGATTTCTTAGCCATTCGCAGGTGTGTGTTGACTGAAACCTATGATTTGGGATGGTTAATTTGCTATTTTTGACTTTTCTGAGCTAGATTTCTTAGCCTTTCATAGGTGTGTCCTTTCAGAAAATTATGATTTGGGAGGTATAGTTTGCTTTTGGGACTTTTCATAGCTAGGATTCTTAGTCACTCATAGGTGTTTGTTGTCTGAAACTTCGATTTTGGGATGAGTAGTTGACTATTTCAGACTTTTCTGAGCTAAGGTTTCTTAGTATTTCGTAGGTGAATGCTGTCTGAAACTTACGATTTGGGATATGTAAATTACTATTTCGGGCTTTTCTGAGTTGGATTTCTTAGTCTTTCATAGGTGTGTGATGTCTGAAACCTATGATTTGGGATGTGTAGTTTGCTATTTTCGACTTTTCTGAGCTAGGTTTCTTAGCCTTTCACAGGTATGTGTTGTCAGAAAATTATGATTTGGGCTGTGTAGTTTGCTATTTCAGGATTTTCTGAGCTAAGGTTTCGTAGCCTTTCATAGGTGTGTCCTTTCAGAAAATTAGGATTTGGGAGGTCTAGTTTGCTTTTTGGACTTTTCAGAGTAAGGATTCTTAGTCACTCATAGGTGTTTGTTGTCTGAAACTTCGAGTTTGGGATGAGTAGTTGGCTATTTCAGACTTTTCCGAGCTAAGGTTTCTTAGTATTTCGTAGGTGAATGCTGTCTGAAACTTATGATTTGGGATATGTAAATTACTATTTCGGGCTTTTCTGAGTTGGATTTCTTAGTCTTTCATAGGTGTGTGATGTCTGAAACCTATGATTTGGGATGTGTAGTTTGCTATTTTGGACTTTTCTGAGCTAGGTTTCTTAGACTTTCCTAGGTCTGTGTTGACAGAAAATTATGATTTGGGATGTGTAGTTTGCTATTTAAGTCTTTTCTGAGCTAAGGTTTTCTAGTATTTCGTAGGTGAATATTGTCTGAAACCTATAGTTTGGGATGAGTAGCTTGCTATTTTTGACTTTTCTGAGCTAGGTTTCTTAGTCTTTCGTTGGTGTGTGTTGACTGAAACCTATGATTTGGGATACTTAGTTTGCTATTTTTGACTTTTCTGAGCTGGATTTATTAGCCTTTCCTAGGTGTGTGTTTACTGAAACCTATGATTGGGATGAGTAGTTTGCTATGTTCGACTTTTCTGAGCTAGGTTTCTTAGCCGTTCATAGGTGTGTGTTGTCTGAAACTTATGATTTGGGATGTGTAGTTTGCTATTTGAACTTTTCAGAGCTATGATTCTTAGTTCGTCATAGGCGTTTGTTGTCTGAAACTTCTAGTTTGGGATGAGTAGTTTCGCTATTTCAGGCTTTTCTGAGCTAAGGTTTCGTAGTCTTTCATAGGTGAATGCTGTCTGAAACTTATGATTTGGGATATGTTAATTACTATTTCGGGCTTTTCTGAGTTGGATTTCTTAGTCTTTCATAGGTGTGTAGTGTCTGAAACCTATGATTTGGGGTTGGTGGATTGCTACTTTATACTTTTCTGATATTGATTTCTTATACATTAATTTGTTTGTGTTGTCTGAAAAATATTTTTTGTGATTACTAGTTTGATATTTTTGAATTATCTGAGATAGTTTTCTTAGCCGTTCTTAGGTGAGTGGTGTCTGAAACCTAGGATTTGGGATATGTAAATTACTATTTCGGGCTTTTCTAAGCTAGATTTCTTAGTCTTTCATAGGTATGTGTTGTCTGAAACCTATGATTTGGGATGTGTGGGTTGCTATTTTTTTACTCTTCCGAGCTGGATTTCTTAGCCGTTCATAGGTGAGTGCTGTCTGAAACTTGTGATTTGAGATGGTTAATTTGCTATTTCCGGCATTTATTAGCTAGGTTTCATAGCCTCTCATAGGTGTGTGTTGTCAGAAAATTACGATTTGGGATGTGTAGTTTGCTATTTGAACTTTTCAGAGCTAGGATTCTTAGTCCATCATTGGTGTTTGTTGTCTGAAACCAATAGTTTGGGATGAATAGTTTGCTATTTCAGGCTTGTTCATTTTGAATTTCTGTCATGAAATGCAAGAGTTGGAAAATTGGGGTCTTAGTCCACCAGCTCAGTATTAGGGTCTCAGTCCACCAGCCTGAACGGTGGAATTTCACTAGCTCAATATTGGGGTCTCAGTCCACCAGCCTGAATGGTGGAAATTCACTAGCTCAATATTGGAGTCTGAGTCCACCAGCCCGAATGGTGGAAATTCACTAGCTCAGAATTAGGGTCTTAGTCCACCAGCCCGAATGGTGGAAATTCACTAGCTCAATATTGGGGTCTCAGTCCACCAGCCTGAATGGTGGAAATCCACTAACTCAGAATTAGGGTCTTAGTCCACCAGCCCGAATGGTGGAAATTCACTAGCTCAGAATTGGGGTCTTAGTCCACCAGCCTGAATGGTTGAAATTCACATTAGACGACACAAAAACTTACACACACACAAAAACTTACACACACGCACAAAAACTTACACACACACACAAAAACTTACACACACACACACATTAAAACAAACACACACACACAAAAACTTACACACACACGATGAAACTTACACACACACACACACAAAAACTTACACACACACAAACTAACACATTCACACAAAAACTTACATGCACACAAAAACTTACATGCACACAAAAACTTACACACACACACACACACACACACAAACTTACACACACACACAAACACGAAAACTCACACACACAAACCAAAACTTACACACACACACACACACGCACACAAAAACTTACACATCAACACAAAAAAAACTCACACACACATACACAAAAACTTGCACACACACACACACACACAAAACTTACACACACACACGAAAACTTACACACACACGCCAAAACTTACACACACACAAAAACTTACACGCACACACACACACACACACACACAAAAACTTACACAAGCACGCGAAAAATAACAAACACACACAAACTAACACCCACACACACACACAAAACTCACACACACACACACACACACGAAACACTCACACACACACGTCAAAACACACACACACAAACACACACACACACACACACACACACACACACACACACACACACACACACACAAAAACTTACACATGAACACAAAAAAACTCATACACACACACACACACACAAACACACACACACACAAAAACACACACACACACACAAAAACTAACACACACACAAACACACACACACACACACACACACACACACACACACACACACACACACACACACACACACACACACACACACACACACACAAACTTACACAAACACACAAAAAACTTATATCCACACGCAAAAGCTTAGACACACAAAAACACACACACACACAAAAACTTACACCCACACGCAAAAACTTACATGCACACAAAAACTTACATGCACACAAAACTTACACACACACACAAAAACTAACAAACACGCACAAAAACTTACACACACACACACACAAAAACTTAAACACAAAAACACGAAAACTAACACACACACGCAAAAACTTGCACACACAAACAAAAAATTACACACACACACACACACACACACACACACACACACAAAAACTTACACAACCACCCGAACACATAAATTCACACACAAACTTATACACGCACACACACGAAAACTTACACGCACACGACAAAACTTACACACACACAAGAGCTTAGACACACAAAAACTTACACACACACACACACAAAAACTTACACACACACTCAAAAACTAACACACATACACACACACAAAAACTTACACACACACACACTAACACACACACAAAAACAAAAAAACAAAAACACACACAAAACTAACACACACACGCAAAAACTAACACACACACACACACAAAAACTTAAACACACACACGAAAACTAACGCACACACAAAAACTTACACACACACAGGTTAGGTTAAGTTAGGTTAGGTTAGTTTAGGTTAGGTTAGCCTACGTACGCGCGCGGACGTAGGCTAACCTAGCCTAACCTAACTAAGCCTAACATAACTTAATCTAACCTAACCTAACTTAACCTCACCTAACTTAATCTAACCTAACCTAACTTAACCTAACCTAACTTAATCCAACCTGACCTAACCTATATGCGCGCGTACGTAGGCTAACCTAGCCTAACCTAACTTAACACTCTTGCATTTCACGATAGAAATTCAAAATGAAATTTGAAAAATTAAGACAATGTAACTGTGATATGGTAGTTTTCGTGTGTGTGCATAAGTTTTCGTGTGTGTGTGTGTGTGTAAGTTTTTGTGTGTGAGTAAGTTTTCGTGTGTGTGTGTAAGTTTGTGTGTGTGTGTTAGATTTTGCGTGTGTGTGTTATTTTTTGTGTGTGTGTGTGTGTTCGTGTGTTATTTTGTGTGTGTTTAAGTTTTTGTGTGTGTGTGTATGTATGTTTTTGCGTGTGTGTGTTATTTTGTGTGTATGTGTGTGTTTAATTGTGTGTGTGTCTAAGATCTTGTGTGTGTAAGTTTTGTCGTGTGTGTGTTAGTTTTCGTGTGTGTGTGTATAAGTTTTTGTGTGCATGTTAGTGTTCGTGTGAATGTGTTAGTTTTTGTGTATGTGTGTGTGTGTGTGTGTATGCGTGTCTGTAAGTTTTTTTGTGTGTGTGAAATTTTTTGCGTGTGTGTTTAAGTATTGGTGTGTGTATGTGTAATTTTTTGTGTGTGTTTGTGTTAGTTTGTGTGCGTGTGTGTCATTTTGTGTGTGTGTGTAAGTTTTTGTGTGCATGTAAGTTTTTGTGTGCATGTAAGTTTTTGCGTGTGGGTGTAAGTTTTTGTGTGTGTGTGTAAGTTTTTGTGTGTCTTATCTTTTGCATGTGGATATTAGTTTTTTGTGTGTTTGTGTATGTTGTGTGTGTGTGTGTGTGTGTGTGTGTGTAAGTTTGTGTGTGTGTGTGTGTGTGTAATTTTTTTTTTGTTTTTTTTTTTTTTGTGTGTGTGTGTGTATTTTTGTGTGTGTGTGTGTGTGTGTTTGTGTGTGTGTGAGTTTTTTGTGTTCATGTGTAAGTTTTTGTGTGTGTGTGTGTGTGTGTTTGTGTGTTTTTTTTTGTTTGTGTGTTAGTTTTTGTGTGTGTGTGTTTGTGTTTTTGTTTGTGTGTGTGTGTGTGTGTAAGTTTTGTGTGTGTGTGTGTGTAAGTTTTTGTGTGCATGTAAGTTTTTTGTGCATGTAAGTTTTCGTGTGCATGTGTAAGTTTTTGTGTGTGTGTGTGTGTGTGTGTGCGTAAGTTTTTGTGTGTGTAAGTTTTGGCGTGTGTGTGTGTAAGTTTTAGTGTGTGTGTGTGTGTAAGTTTGTGTGTGTGTGTGTGTGTGTTTGTGTAATTTTTTGTGTAAGTGTGTGTGAGTTTTTTTTGTGTTCATTGGTTATTTTTTGTGTGTGTGTGTGTGTTTGTTTTTGTTTTTGTGTTTGTGTTTGTTTTGGTGTGTGTGTGTGTGTTTTCGTTTGTGTTTGTGTTTTTAATTTTTGTGTGCGTGTGTGTGTGTGTGTGTGTAAGTTTTTGTGTGCATGTAAGTTTTTGTGTACATGTAAGTTTTTGTGTGCATGTGTAAGTTTGTGTGTGTGTAAGTTTTTGTGTGTGTGTGTGTGTAAGTTTCATCGTGTGTGTGTATGTTTTGGTGTGTGTGTGTAAGTTTTGATGTGTGTGTGTGTGTAAGTTTTTGTGTGTGTGTGTAAGTTTTTGTGCGTGTGTGTAAGTTTTTGTGTGTGTGTAAGTTTTTGTGTCGTCTAATGTGAATTTCAACCATTCAGGCTGGTGGACTAAGACCCCAATTCTGAGCTAGTGAATTTCCACCATTCGGGCTGGTGGACTATGACCCTAATTCTGAGATAGTGAAGGTCCCACAGACATGAGGGTCGACTGAGACCACTATTTTGAGCTAGTGAATTTCCACCATTCAGGCTGGTGGACTTAGACCCCAATACTGAGCTAGTAGATTACGACAATACTGGCTGTTGGACTAAGACAACGATTATTTGAGCGAGACTGTTCACCATTCAGGCTGGTCGACTGGGACCCTAATACTGAGCTGGTGGACTAAGACCCTAATTTTCCAACTCTTGCATTTCATGACAGAAATTCAAAATGAACAAGCCTGAAATAGCAAACTAGTCATCCCAAACTATTGGTTTCAGACAACAAACACCAATGATGGACTAAGAATCCTAGCTCTGAAAAGTTCAAATAGCAAACTACACATCCCAAATCGTAATTTTCTGACAACACACACCTATGAAAGGCTATGAAACCTAGCTAATAAAAGCCGGAAATAGCAAATTAACCATCTCAAATCACAAGTTTCAGACAGCACTCACCTATGAACGGCTAAGAAATCCAGCTCGGAAGAGTAAAAAAATAGCAACCCACACATCCCAAATCATAGGTTTCAGACAACACATACCTATGAAAGACTAAGAAATCTAGCTTAGAAAAGCCCGAAATAGTAATTTACATATCCCAAATCCTAGGTTTCAGACAACACTCACCTAAGAACTGATAAGAAACCTAGCTCAGAACAGTCAAAAATAGCAAACTAGTCATCCCAAACTATAGGTTTCAGACAACAAACAAATATTAAAGTCTAATAAATTCAGCTCAGAAAAGTCAAAAGTAGCAATCCACCCATCCCAAATCATAGGTTTCAGACAACACACACCTATGAAAGACTAAGAAATCACACTCAGAAAAGCCCGAAATAGTAATTTACATATCCCAAATCATAGGTTTCAGACATCATTCACCTATGAAAGACTACGAAACCTTAGCTCAGAAAAGCCTGAAATAGCAAAACTACTCATCCCAAACTAGAAGTTTCAGACAACAAACGCCTATGACGAACTAAGAATCATAGCTCTGAAAAGTTCAAATAGCAAACTACACATCCCAAATCATAAGTTTCAGACAACACACACCTATGAACGGCTAAGAAACCTAGCTCAGAAAAGTCGAAAATAGCAAACTACACATCCCAAATCATAGGTTTCAGTCAACACACGCCTAGTAAAGGATAATAAATCCAGCTCAGAAAAGTCAAAAATAGCAAACTACGTATCCCAAATCATAGGTTTCAGTCAACACACACCAACGAAAGACTAAGAAACCTAGCTCAGAAAAGTCAAAAATAGCGAAACTACTCATCCCAAACTAGAAGTTTCAGACAACAGTCACCGACGAAATACTAGAAAACCTTAGCTCAGAAAAGCCTGAAATAGCAAACTACACATCCCAAATCATAATTTTCTGACAACACAGACCTATGAAAGGCTAAGAAACCTAG
The DNA here is from genome assembly GCF_049724085.1 of Artemia sp. Qi Xiang Cuo. NCBI lineage: Eukaryota > Metazoa > Arthropoda > Branchiopoda > Anostraca > Artemiidae > Artemia > Artemia sp. Qi Xiang Cuo. The sequence continues at coordinate 39,798,694 of NC_142799.1, forward strand.
CTCAGAAAAGTCGAAAATAGCAAACTACACATCCCAAATCATAGGTTTCAGACATCACACACCTATGAAAGACTAAGAAATCCAACTCAGAAAAGCCCGAAATAGTAATTTACATATCCCAAATCATAAGTTTCAGACAGCATTCACCTACGAAATACTAAGAAACCTTAGCTCGGAAAAGTCTGAAATAGCCAACTACTCATCCCAAACTCGAAGTTTCAGACAACAAACACCTATGAGTGACTAAGAATCCTAATTATGAAAAGTCCAAAAAGCAAACTATACCTCGCAAATCCTAATTTTCTGGAAGGACAAACATATGAAAGGCTACGAAATCTTAGCTCAGGAAAGCCTGAAATAGGAAACCACACATCCCAAATCATAATTTTCTGACACTACATACCTGTGAATGGCTATGAAATCTAGCTAAAAAAAATTGAAAATAGCAAACTACACATCCCAAATCATAGGTTTCAGACATCACACACCTATGAAAGACTAAGAAATCCAACTCAGAAAAGCCCGAAATAGTAATTTACATATCCCAAATCATAAGTTTCAGACAGCATTCACCTACGAAATACTAAGAAACCTTAGCTCAGAAAAGTCTGAAATAGTCAACTACTCATCCCAAACTCGAAGTTTCAGACAACAAACACCTATGAGTGACTAAGAATCCTAGCTATGAAAAGTCCAAAAAGCAAACTATACCTCCCAAATCATAATTTTCTGAAAGGACACACCTATGAAAGGCTAAGAAATCCAGCTCAGAAAAGGCAAAAATAGCAAATTAACCATCCCAAATCATAGGTTTCAGTCAACACACACCTACGAATGGCTAAGAAATATTGCTCAGAAAAGCCTGAAATAGCAACCCACACATCCCAAATCATATTGTTCTGACAACACATACCTATGAAAGGCTAAGAAACCTAGCTCAGAAAAGTCGAAAATATCAAACTACACATCCCGAATCATAGGTTTCAGACACTACACACCTATGAAGGACTAAGAAATCTAACTCAGAAAAGCCCGAAATAGTAATTTACATATCCCAAATCATAAGTTTCAGACAGCATTCACCTATGAAATACTAAGGAACCTTAGCTCAGAAAAGTCTGAAATAGCCAACTACTCATCCCAAACTCGAAGTTTCAGACAACAAACACCTATGAGTGACTAAGAATCCTAGCTCTGAAAAGTCCAAAAAGCAAACTATACCTCCCAAATCATAATTTTCTGAAAGGGCACACATATGATAGGCTAAGAAATCTAGCTCAGAAAAGTCAAAAATAGCAAATTAACCATCCCAAATCATAGGTTTCAGTCAACACACACCTACGACTGGCTAAGAAATCCAGCTCAGAAAAGTAACAAAAAATAGCAACCCACACATCCCAAATCATAGGTTTCAGACACCACACACCTACGAAAGACTAAGAAATCCGGTTATGAAAAGTCGGAAATAGCAAATTACATATCCCAAATCATAGGTTTCAGACAACACTCACCTATGAACGGCTAAGAAACCTAGCTCAGAAAAGTCAAAAATAGCAAACTAGTCATCCCAAACTATAGGTTTCAGACAACAAACACCTATGAAAGGCTAAGAAATCCAGCTCAGAAAAGTCAAAAGTAGCAATCCACCCATCCCAAATCATAGGTTTCATACAACACACACCTATGAAAGACTAAGAAATCCAGCTCAGAAAGGTCAAAAATAGCAAACTACATATCCCAAATCATCGGTTTCAGTCAATACACACCAACGAAAGACTAAGAAACCTAGCTCAGAAAAGTCAAAAATAGCAAACTATTCATCCCAAACTATTGTTTTCAGACAACATTCACCTAAGAAATACTATAAAAACTTATCTCATAAAAGCATGAAATATCAAACTATAGATACCAAATAATATTATTCTGACAAAGCAGACATATGAAATGCTAAGAAATCAATCTCAGAAAAGTCGAAAATAGAAAACTACACATCCCAAATCATAGGTTTCAGACACCACACACCTATGAAAGACTAAGAAATCCAACTCAGAAAAGTCCAAAAAGCAAACTACATATCCCAAATCATAAGTTTCACTCAACACACACCAACGAAAGGCTAAGAAATCTAGCTCATAAAAGCCTGAAAGAGCAAACTACACCTCCCAAAGTATTGGTTTCAGTCAACACACACCTACGAATGGCTAAGAAATCCTGCTCAGAAAAGCCTGAAGTAGCAAACTACACATCCCAAATCATAGGTTTCAGACAAGTCACATCAACGAAAGACGGGTGCTCGGGGAGAGCCTTTGAGGGTCTGTGGGTTCCTTGAGGGCCGGTGGTCCTTTGGGAGCTCGGGGGGACCTTTGGGGACCGGGGGGGGGGCTTGGGGGTCCGGGGATGGCATTTGGGGGTCTGGGTGGGCTTTGGGGGGCCTGGGGGACATTGGGGGGCCGGTGGAGGGGCTTTGGGGCGCCGGTGGCTCTTTGGGAGCCCGGGGGACCTTTGAGGACCATGGGAGGGCATTTGGGGCAGTTGGTGGCCGGTGGAGGGCCTTTGGGACCCCGTTGGTCCTTTGGGAGCTCGATGGGCCTTTGGGGGGCCCGGGGATGGCCTTTGGGGGTCTGGGTGGGCCTTTGGGGGTCCGGGGGGCCAGTTGGGAGCTCGGGGGGACCTTTGGGGACCGGGGGGTGGGCTTTGGGGTCCGGGGATGAGGACCATGGGAGGGCATTTGGGGCAGTTGGGGGCCGGTGGAGGGCCTTTGGGACCCCGTTGGTCCTTTGGGAGCTCGATGGGCCTTTGGGGGGCCCGGGGATGGCCTTTGGGGGTCTGGGTGGGCCTTTGGGGGTCCGGGGGGCCAGTTGGGAGCTCGGGGGGACCTTGGGGGCCGGGGGGGTGGGCTTGGGGGGCGGGGTAGGGCTTTGGGGGGTCTGGGTGGGCTTTTGGGTGCCTGGGGGACATTTGGGGACCGGTGGAGGGCCTTTGGGGCGCCGGTGGCCCTTTGGGAGCCCGGGGGACCTTTGAGGACCATGGGAGCCTGGGGGACATTTGGGGGCCGGTGGAGGGCCTTTGGGACCCCGTTGGTCCTTTGGGAGCTCGATGGGCCTTTGGGGTCCGGGGATGGCATTTGGGGGTCTGGGTGGGCTTTTGGGGGTGCCGGTGGCCCTTTGGGAGCTTGGGGGGGCTTTGAGGGTCCGGGGGGACAGTTGGGGGCCTGGGGGACATTTGGGGACCGGTGGAGGGCCTTTGGGAGCTTGGGGGGCTTTTGAGGACTGGTGGCTTCTTTCGGGGTTGGGGTAGGAGGATTGGAACCCTTTGGGGTTGGGTTAGAGGACCTCACAACACTGTTCAAATGAAACTTGTGTACTATAACGACCACACTCAAATTCTCTTCTAAAATCTCTTCAAAAATCTTCTTTTAAACTGTCTCTATCTGTTTCGCCGAAATAGTTCCATAACCTGTCTAAAACGGTTTCGCCCAAATAATCCCTAAACGCAAATTCAGCGTGTTCCTTTGTTATTGGCATCTCTGTGCTAACGCATTTCAAATTAATAGGAAACCTTCTCGCGCGCTAAAACAATTCATCGCTAAGATGCTTCTTGCCTAATTGTTTCCATGGCCTTTGGTTATTAATATCCTTTGGAGTTCGACCAAAAGAGATGTTTCCGAGGCAAAGACATTAATGACTTGGATCTATTCCTGGAGAAATGTTTCTAGGCGAAAATTTTTAAAGTCTGATAGATGATGTCATTGATTGATTGATCTGTCAAGAAAGGGAAATTAATTTGTTGTTTCTAAGGGGAATTATTGATTCACGATATGTGAATTGAGGTCGACAGCACAGGTGTTCCAAATTCCGGGTTTTTGTTGTTGTAAGTGCACGCTCTCTGCGAATGTCAATGTCGATGTTGTTGTTGTGAAATTTAGGTCATTGACCCCATTAACCACGTGTTCTCCCTAATGAGTCCATGCCCATATTTGGTGCCCCGTCAGTATTAAAAATGCTGACAGAACCACGTGGTTCGTACCGGTGTTGTAAGTGCACGCTCTCGGTGAATGTCAAGGTCGATGTTGTTGTTGTTGACACACTTTGATTACGCAATCAAGTTCTCGGAAATTCACTTCCCCCTCGAGTCCTAGATCAATAACATTGTTCCCGTTAGAATTCAATGCACATGTGCAACCTTTGTCCCGGAGTTATTACACATAGAAACATCAAATAAATCGACCTTGGAAAAAGAGGTCATTGACACACTTTGATTACGCAATCAATTTCTCAGAAATCCATCTCCCCTAGGGACTCTATGCCCATATTAGGACCATAAACCCCGTGGTAATGTCACGACTGGCACCCCCACTTCTACTTCCGTATATGAAAGGGGCGGTCCCCTCCTCAACGCCTCGCTCTTTACGCTTTTTATTTATTTACTATTAAAGAATAAATGAAACCCAAAACGAACAGAAATTAAATAAACAATCATAGCAAAAACACCCAACAAGTAATAATATAAATAAATAAATAGATCTTAAAGCGAGTAATGCTTAGATTGAATCTTAAAATGAAGCTTAAAACGAAAAAAAATATTTTCCTATTGAAGTGTAAATGAAACTTAAAACGAACAGAAATTAAATAAATAATCAATGCAAACAAACATACAATAGATAATTAATAGATAAATCTTAAAACGAGTGAAACTTAAATTAAATATGCAAATCAAGCTTGAAACGAACAAAAATCACCACAAACAAGAGTTTGGTTATGACCTCCTTCTCTCACTGTAAAAGTCTAAAACCTACTGCGTCATTGGCGCTTTACTGAAAACTACATGCGTCTTGAACAGTCCTGGAAAGTATAAACAATATCAAATTGAATATTTGATGTATAATGATATCAATTGATGAAAGATCCATTAGTTCAAGAATTTATTTCACTGTAATTGTATTTTTATTTTCAATACTGTAAGAACTGGAAAAGAAAATATTTGTAATATAATCCGTTTTCAGTTAAGTGCCAATGACGCAGTAGGCTTTTGGTTTTTAGTTACAGTTAGGAAAAGGGGCAGTATCCAAACAATTGTTTGTAGGGAAACTGTATTCGTCTTAAACAACTTTAAAAAGAGCTAATAAATTAAACTGAATATTTTGTATACGATGATATTAATTGCTGAAAGCTCATCAGTTCAAAATGTTACTATAATTTTAATTTTAATTTTCAATATTAAGTACAAAAGAAAATATTTGTCATAAAATTTGTTTTCAGTAAAGCGCCAATGACGCTGTAGGTTTTAGACTTTCACAGGGAGAGAAGGAGGTGATATCTAAACTCTTGTTTGTAGTGATTTGTTTCTGTTTCAAGGTTGATTCGTGTATTCAATTTAAGTTACATTCTTTTAATGTTATATTTATTAATTAACATTCGTATCTATTGTATTTTTGTTTTCATGGATTGTTTATTTAATTTCTGTTCGTTTTAAGTTTTATTTATACTTCAATAGGAAAATATTTTTTCGTTTTAAGCTTGATTTCATATTCAATCTAAGCATTACTCGCTTTAAGATCTATTTATTCATTTATATTACTGCTTGTTATATGTTTTTGCTATGATTGTTTATTTCATTTCTGTTCGTTTTGGGTTTTATTTGAGAGAGAGAGATAGAGAGATATTTATTTCGAGAAATTAATATCACAAGCCCTGAAGGGCCGAATTCGAATTTTGAAGTCCATAAAAAAACAAACAAGCAAGAAAATCATAACAAAAGCACAACAACAAAAAATTGGCAACCAATGCAAAAAAAATAAATAAATAATTAAATATCGGAATGCTATATAATTCCTTTGTCACTCATTAAAAACTGCAAAATGGCAACTAGTTAAAAAAATAAAAACTAATAAAACTGAAAAAATAAATAATATACACATTAACAAATGTTTAAAAATCAACATAAAAAGGAGATAGGGAACAAAAAAAAGGTATAAAGAAAAACAAGCTGTTTCTTTTATTATATAAGAGAAAAGAAAAAGGTTATGTACAAATTAACCACTATTTATTATATCAGTAAAAAAGGGATAAAAGAATTCTTATACCGCAAGGTAGTACAAAGAATGGGAGATAAGTTGGGGATAGGCTGGGACACAGTTCGTGGAGGACGATTTCTATCACGTACATGGTATTCAGGGAAAAGGTTCGCAGTACGGGGGTTCAAAAGTACCAACTTACCAAAACGGAGGCACAAATTATTTCTTCTTCTGTCGAGGGTCTCTAGTTTTGAAATATTTAACAAATACAAATATGATATCTTGCCCTCTTTAAAAATAATTCTTAGAGCTCTCTTTTGGACATTTTCTATTTTTTGTGTTGCTTCATTTGAGAGGCCAGGGTGCCACACAGGACAAGCATACTCTAATATGCTTTTTAATTTACTCTTTAATAGTAATTTCTGGTCGTTTTGAGTTTGTATTTTAAAAGGTATTTGTTTCTGCTGAGCTTAAGTTTAAAATGGCTTTTACTTTTCTTTGAAAAACTTATTTTTCGGAAAGTTTTTTCTAATTAATTTCCAAAAATGCACACAGCTACAGTCAATGAGACTTTCCCAAGAAATTTTAAGCCATTGTCCCTTACGGTCACGGCACCATCAGGCTTGAAAGTTTCAAAACAATAGGTTCTGTGAAATATATTTTGAAGCTCACTATTGCCTGGACCATAAGTAGCGGGGCCACTCTGCTTTCTACGGGGCCCTTATGGACTACTCCTTTCTTCCACATGTTCGACGGCTCAAGAGGAAGATTTAACAGGGCATCCCTCTTTTGGCCAGCAGGTGTCACAATTTTCGGAGAAATTCCCAGTCCTTGCAAAATTTTCAGGCATAATTACTTGGAATTAGGTCCGTATAGTACACAAGTTTTAATAATATGGAAATTAGCATTGTATTTCCGTGTGTCCTATAGGGAATGTAAAGCTCTCAACCCCTGTTTCTAGCTGGCAAAATTTCCACCCCTGGCAAGTTCTGGGTGTTTCAATTACTTGGAGTGTGATCCGTATAATACACAATTTGTAATAATAGGGAAATTAACATTGCACTTTCGGGAGTCCTCCAGGGGGTGTGAAGCTCTTATCCTCTTGCACCTGTTTCTAGCTGGCAAAATACTCATCTGGCAAGTTCTCGGTGTTTCAATTACTTGGAATGTGGTCGGTATAACATGTGAAGCTCTTAACCCCTCGCACCTGCGCAAAGTGGTCAGCAATCGGACGTCACGGGACTGGTAAGAAAAAACAACACACAATTCTAGTTCTGTTGATAGCACCCCGGCAGGATCTGCTCATGCATTGTTAAAATTCTCGTCTGGCAAGTTTCTAGGATGCTATGACACAATATAATTACTTGAAGTACGGTCAGGATAATAGTGAAATTAGTATAGGGAATTAGCACTGTATTTCAAACGCATAGATAGAGAAATTAGCATTGAGTTTCTATGACACAAATAGGGAAATTAACATGGTATTTTGAAACGCACAGGTAGGGAAAATAGCATTGGATTTTAAACGCACAGATAGAGAATGTACTAGTGGAGTTCCTAGCCCATTGCACCTGCACAGTGCAGTTACCTGTTCTATTAAAGGGTACACACCAGGCAAGACTCCATGACACACCCCTTGGACTCCAATGACTTCATACAACTTACCCCATTTCAAATGGACAAGTCTAATAAGCTTTACGCAATTCTATGTCACGACGCGTCAGGAAACCATGGGGGGAATCTCCGCTTATAACGTAACGACAGTTCACACCTTACGTAATTATTATGCAACACTTTCAAGTAATAATTTTTTTCGCCCGAAACCCCCAAAGCGTTCTTTTTTCATTAACTTAATGACGACACACACTTGTAAGTTCAGCTCATTTTACGCATGGATGGCGCATCCATCACTACCAGATAAAACCATTTTGACATTTTTAGCCCAAAAGCCTTAAGAAATTTTCTTTTTCGGTGTTTAATTTTTTGCTCGAGACACCGTTCATATTTTTTCTATAGTTCTCGACCCCCGCCAGGACTCTGCTAGTTCTAACAGCGGTTATGATTTAAGATGTGTAGTTTACTATTTCGGGCTTTTCTGGGCTAGGTTTCTTAGTCTTTCGTATGTATGTGATGTCTGAAACTTATGATTTTGGATATGTGGTTTACTATTTTGGACTTTTCTGAGCTAGGTTTCTTAGTCTTCCGTAGGTGTGTGTTGTCTGAAACCTATGATTTGGGATGTGTACTTTGCTATTTCGGGCTTTTCTGACCTAGGTTTCTTAGTCTTTTGTAGGTGTGTATGGTCTGAAATTATGATTTGGGATGCTTTTTCCTGCTTTTCTGAGCTATGTTTCTTAGCCTCTCGTAGGTGTGTTGTCTGAAACCTATGAATGAGGATATTTTTTTTGCTATTTCGGGCTTTTCTGACCTTGGTTTCTTAGTCTTTTGTAGGTGTGTGTTGTCTGAAATTATGATTTGGGATGCTATTTCTGCTTTTCTGAGCTATGTTTCTTAGCCTTTCGTAGGTGTGTGTTGTCTGAAACTTATGATTAGGAATGTGTAGTTTGCTATTTCGGGATTTTCTGAGCTAGGTTTCTTAGTCTTTCGTAAGTGTCTCTTATGTGAAATTATAATTTGGAGGTTTTGTTTACTATTTTAGACTTTTCTGAGCTAGGTTTCTTAACCTTTCGTAGGTGTGTGTTGTCTGATACCTATGATTTGAGATGTGTAGTTTGCTATTTTTGGCTTTTCTGAGCTACGTTTCTTAGCTTTTCGTAGGTGGGTATTGTCTGAAATTATGGTTTGGGACGCTATTTCCTGCTTTTCTGAGCTGTGTTTCTTAGCCTTTCGTAGGTGCGTATTGTCTGAAATTATGATTTGGGATGCTATTTCCTGCTTTTCTGAGCTATGTTTCTTAGCCTTTCGTAGATGTTTGTTGTATGAAACTTACGATTTGGGATGTGTAGTTTGCTATTTCGGGCTTTTCTGAGCTAGGTTTCTTAGCCTTTCGTAGGTGTGTGTTGTCTGCAATTAAGATTTGGATGTTTGGTTTACTATTTTAGACTTTTCTGAGCTAGGTTTCTTAGTCTTTTGTAGGTGTGTGTTTTCTGAAATTAGGATTTGGATGTTTGGTTTACTATTTTAGGCTTTTCTGAGCTAGGTTTCTTAACCTTTAGTAGGTGTGTGTTGTCTGATACCTATGATTTGAGATGTGTAGTTTGCTATTTTGGGCTTTTCTGAGCTACGTTTCTTAGCCTTTCGTAGGTGCGTATTGTCTGAAATTATGGTTTGGGATGCTATTTCCTGCTTTTCTGAGCTGTGTTTATTAGCCTTTCGTAGATGGGTGTTGTTTGAAACCTATGATTTGGGGTATGTACTTTGCTATTTCAGGCTTTTCTGAGCTAGGTTTGTTAGTCTTTTGCAGGTGTGTGTATTCTGAAATTATGATTTGGATGTTCGGTTTACTATTTTAGACTTTTCTGGGCTAGGTTTCTTAACCTTTCTTTGGTGTGTGTTGTCTGAAACCTATGATTTGGGATATGTACTTTGCTATTTCGGGCTTTTCCAAGCTAGATTTCTTAGTCTTTCGTAGGTGGTTGTTGTCTGAAATTATGATTTGGGACATTTGGTTTACTCTTTTGGATTTTTATGAACTATGTTTCTTAGCCTATTGTAGGTGTTTGTTGTCTGAAACTTGTGAATTGGGATGTGTAGTTTGCTACTTTGGACTTTTCTGAGCTAGGTTTCTTAGTCTTTTGTAGGTGTGTATTGTCTTAAATTATGACTTGGGATGTTTGGTTTGCTATTTCGGGCTTTTCTGAGCTAGATTTCTAAGTCATACGTTTCAACGAAAGTAATTCCAAAATGCACTTTGAAACTTCAGCAGAGTCTAGCAGTGACAAGGTAAATCCCAACGTAACACTACATAAATACTCCAAGTCTTGCACTTCCATAAAAAAGAAATTCCATAGTGAACCTTGAAATATTTAGAGAGCGTAACGGGGACAGGGTAAATCACTACATAACACTACAAAAATATTCCAAGCCTTACACTTCGATGAAAAAAATTCCAAAATGAACTTTGAAACTTCAACAGAGTACAAAAATATTTTTTGTATATTTTTAATGTAAAAATTCTAAAATGAACCTTGAATCATCAAGAGAATGTAACAGTGACAAGGTGAATTATGAAATGACACTATAAAAATATTCCAACTCTTACACTTCAATGAAAAAAATTCCGAAATGAACTTTGAAATATCAAGAGAGTCTAACAGTGATAATGTCAATCGTGACAAAAATATTCCAAGTCTTACATTTCAACGACAAAATTTTCAAATTAACTTTGAAACATCAACAGGGTGTAGTAGTGATAAGATAAAACACAAAATAACACTACAAAAATACTCCAAGGCTTGCACTTCAAGGAAAAATAAATTCCATAGTGAACCTTAAAACATTGAGAGAGCGGAACAGGGACAAGGTAAATCACTACATAACACTACAAACATATTCCAGCTCTTACACTTCATTGAAAAAATACCAAAATGAACTTCGAAACATCAAGAGAGTGTTACAGTGATAGGGTAAATGACAAAATAACACTACAAAAATATTCCAATTCTTACACTTCAATAAAAAAAAATTCCAAAATGAACTTTGAAACTTCAATAGAGTGCAGCCGTGTCAAGGTAAATCATGATATAACAGTACAAAAATATTCCAAGTCTTACACTTCAATGAAAAATAAATTCCATAGTGAACCTTGAAACATCAAGAGAGCGTAACGGTGACAAAGTAAATCACACTACATAACACTACAAGAAATATTCCAAGACTTACACTTCAATGAAAAAATTCCAAAATGAACTTTGAAACATCAACAGAATGTAACAGTGATAAGGTGAATAATGAAATAACACTATAAAAATATTCCAACTCTTACACTTCAATGAAAAAAATTCCAAAATGAACTTTGAAACATCAAGAGAGTGTAACAGTGATAATGTCAATCGTGACAAAAATATTCCAAGTCTTACATTTCAGCGAAAAAAAACACAACATCACAAAAATATTCCAAGTCTTACATTTCAGCGAAAATTTTTTCAAATGATCTTTGAAACATTAACAGAGTGTAAGAGCGATGAGATAAAACACGACATAACACTACAAAAATATTCCAAGTCTCGCACTTCAATGAAAATATCCAATGTGAAATCCCCTATCATAAGTTTCATACAGCACACACCTACGAAAGGCTACGAAACCTTGCTCAGAAAAGTCCATAATCGTAAGCCAAACATCCCAAATCATAGGTTTCAAACAACATGCACCTACGGAAGACTAACAAACCTAGCACAGAAAAGTCCAAAATAGTAAACTAGACATCCCAAATCATACTTTAAACTTTTGAACTTTGACTTTATTCAATATAAACACAAAAATAAAACACAACTCCAGGGACTGATAAATGATCCCTAGGGCCTAAATGTAGTCCCTGGAGAACTGGAATATTCATACAAATACTATCACTAATTATTGACAAACAACAAATTAACAAACAAACAAGCTTTGAAAAAAGGGCTGATCAATGATCCCTAGGGTCTAAATGTGATCCCTGGAGAACTAGCCGTTCTGGCTAAGTGGACGCGCGCTGGGCTGAGAATCCGTGAATTCGGGTTCGATCCCTGGTGTGGTCAGTTTCTTAGTTTGGGACGCGGGTCAGTGGTGTGACCCTGTAAGCTTAGCCAGAGTCAACCCAGCTCTAAATGGGTACCTGGAGAAATCTGGGGAAGGTAAAACAGGAAAGGTTTGCGAAAGCATAGGTTGGCTGGCCCCCAGCCCCCCATTGCAATTCCTGGCTGAAGGGCCACGAAACGGAGATCAGCACCGCCGGTTTGGACCTTAAGGGTCTAGTGCCGCATCCTTTTTTTTTTTTTACCTGGAGAACTCGAATATTCATACAAATAATATCACTAATTATTGACAAGCAACAAATTTACAAACAAACAAACTTTGAAAAAAAAGGCCCTTTACACAACATAAAAAAGAGAGAATCCTCCTAAAAATATTTATTTGTACTAGTAGAAAGAAGATGTTTCTTATAATTATATTTAAATGACAGAACTGAAACAGAATCTCTTATTTCCAGTGGAATACTGTTCCATAATTTCACTCCAACATATTTGATAGAAAAGCTCTTTGCGTGTAACAAATATCCGAGATAAGAGAAAAATGTGTAGATAACGACGTTGGATAAGCATGATAATATGACGATAAATGAAAAAGGACAAGTTGTGTTAGTCCTGGGGGTGCTAGACTATTCAAGTATTTATACATGAAAACAGCAGTTTGGAGCTGACAAAATTGTCTCACTGTTAGCAATTTAAGAACAACTTTTAAGTATTAAGTTTATTAAAATAAATTGACTTTACAGCTCTGTTTTGTAAGATTTGAATTCTCTTTAAATTATCAAAAAAAGAATTAGCCCAAACGTAACAACTATAATGCATATAAGGATAAACAAGAGTAAAATAAAGGGCTATCAAAACTTTTTGCAGAAGGAAATTTTTCAGTCTATACGAAATTCCAGCTCCTCTTGCAATTTTTACAGATATTGAATTTATATGTTCTTTCCATGACAATAATTCATCAATGGTTATACCTAAATATTTAGATTTTGAAACCCTATAAATTATTTATCCATCAGCTTTTAAAGATAGTTCAGTGTTTACCTTTTTAATAGTAGAAAAGATCATGTAATTTGTTTTTGTAATATTAATAAATGAACGATTACTCCTCGTATATTTTATTAGATCATTCAACGCGCTCTCCATGGTCTTAAAAAGGGTTTCAACACTTAAATCTTGGAATAATAAAGCTGTATCATCTGCGAATGATATTGTCAAACAATCTTTCATAATATTTTCTGTATCCGCGGTATAAATGAGGTATAAGAGTGGCCCTAAAATCGACCCTTGTGAACTTCTGAAAGTCATTAGGCGCTCCCGTGATCTTTTTGGTCCAACTATAATGACCCGTTGCCTATACAGTAGATATGACTCAACCTAACTAACAATCTACGGTTAACATTTATGGTTCTTTGATTTTCTAACTAAAAAGATTATGGTTTACTGTATCAAGTGCTTTCGACAGGTCAATAAACAAAGCTGAGGCACAAAAAACCCATATCTATAAAATCTTTCACTTTACAAATAAAATGGGTAATCGCGTGATCCGTCGAATGCCCTTTCCGAAATCCATATTGGCTAGGTGGTAAAATTTCATTTTCTTCCTCAAATTTACTTATTTTATCATGCATTATTTTTTCAAAAATCTTGGAAATAACTGGTAAAATTGAAATAGGGCGGTAATTATTTATCTCTTCCTTATTTCCATACTTATATAATGGTATAATACGGCTTTTCTTTAGAGCTTTTGGAACAATTCACTTTTGAAAAGAAAAATTGATTAAAAAAATCAAAATATGAGATATCAAGGGCAAAACATGCTTTTAAACCCGTTTTGGCATGTTGTCAATTCCAGGAGCCTCCGAAGGTCCCCAAGAATTCACTATCTTCTCCAAATCATTTGTGGAAACCGGTTCAAAAACAAAAATGCTTCCATCATTATCAAAATTTGAAGAAATTTTACTTCCGTCTTATATGTCAATATCATTATCAAATACTGATGAAGTATTTTGATTAATATCAGTAAAAAATTTACAAAAACTATCAGCTATAGATTAATAATATCCTATTCTTTCCCCATTCGGGTTAACTATCTCCTGAGGAATCTCATTATATTTATGTTTATTTAGCCTCACAATTCAATTAATAATTTCCCATGTTGAAAATACATCATTCTTTGCAAGTTCAAAGGCATTAAAAAAATAATTCTTCTTAGCATCTCGTTTTTCTTATTGACAACATTTCAATAACTAACATAAATATCTCGACTTTCATTCGACGGTTTCTTCAACATTCTACTATAAAGCTTGTTTCTTAGTTTTATCATGTTATATAATTCCTTTGTTAACCACGGAACTTTAAAATTATTTTTCCTTCTCGATCTATTCTCATGTGGTCCTTCAATCTTACAACACTTGTGTATTGCTTCACGAATCTTATCAGAAAACAAAACATAACCTACTTCAGGGTTATTCTGACTCGTCGCTCCATTCTAGTTTTCTTAAATGATCTTTTAATTTATTTAAATTCGGTTCATTGAAAACAAATATTTTCTCTTCAATTTTATGCTGATCATTTGGATATGATGATAAATGGCTAAACGAAACTGTTACAAATGCAAGTAGATGATCCGAACCTGTCGCAATTAGCACATTTGATGATTTCAGCCAGTCACAAATATCTTCACTAATTAATGTGTTATCAATAAGCGTGGCTGTGCGTTCTGTAATTCGTGTGGGGATGTTAATCGACGGGAAAAAATTAAATGATAGCATAGTTGTTAAAATTCCGCATTCATATTATTTCCTAGCTCCAATAAATTATGGTTGAAATCTCCCATTAGCATGCATGGCTTTTAACACGACCCTAAATTCTGACAAAGTTTTTCAAAATGCTGAGACGTTTCCGTGGGTTTAGAACTAGGTTGCCTGTAAATAATAGCAATCAAAATTTCAACCTCATACTTTTTTACATTAACAACAAAAGACTCAAACCGACCTTCAACTCACACACTTAAAGTATCTTCTACAGTTACAGAAACATAATTCCGCACGTAAATTCGTAATTCACCTTTCAGCACCTGCGTTCTATTTTTATAATAAGAAGAATAACCTGCTAGTGGATAGAAACTTAAAGGCGAAATTTCACTCAAGAAAGTCTCAGTTAGTGATTTTACATCAAAAAAAAGATTACTTTCATTAACTGTGGTAAGTTGTGTATCAAACGCAGTTTCAAGCCCCTGACAATTATACGTGGCTATGATAAAGCCACTCGATGATTTAATTTGCCTCAGATCACAGGGTCACAAAGGCCTCGTTCACATACATTAGCTAAATTAAAGTAATTTCCTGCAAGATCAGATAGTCTACTAGTCAGCAGGGACATCTTGAAACAAAGAGTTCACCTTACTGTGTCCAAAGCAGTTTAGTCACTCTCTTTTCTGTTAGCCAGAACCCTGGCTTCTTGAAGACGACTCAGCGATACAACTTCAAATAGGTCCTTAATTCTAACTACTTGATCGCCAGACTTTGCAAGAATACGGCCCTGCACTGACCAAGCATTTCTCATACCCACTACATCCCTAGCAACATTTAGAACTTCCTGTCTACGACGAGTAAGGCTTTCACTTACAAAACATTTCGATCCTTTCAGCTTGCTCCGATTTTTCAATACTTCTCTTGCAACTGTTGGGCTCTTAAATCCGACTTCAACTGGGGGGTTTCTGCTGCTACTGGGCTTTCCCAAAATATTAACATCCACAATGTCAGACTTGGACACCGATCGTAGACCTAGTTTGTTTGTTATTAAGTCTAGCACATTATTTACTCATTATTTTTACTCAGGTCAGCCATTGCTTTTTGTTGGATGCATGTTTACTAGCACCGAATGCCTGTTTATTAGTTTCAAAGTCCATCATATTTTCCAATCGTAGCAGTTGCTGTTTTACGATCCCCGTACTTGAACACTAGAAATTTCTTTCCGGGACTAAGAACACTAAGTATTGGCTTACCACCTTATTGGCCACCACGGAAATCCAGCTAACCGAGCGAAAGCCAGATCTCCCGACATCTTTTTTTCCTTTTTTCCCTTCCTTCTCTTTTCTTTCTCTATAATCCTTATATTTGCCAAACTGGCATACTGCACTTGGATATAGTATAGAATTATCTCAATTTAAGAAAGCCAAAAGTTCAATTAATGCATTGGACAGATACTCCAGTCAATTCAATTTATCCAGTGACGTCACACATTCCACTAGGCTACAGATAGTGAATAAATATTTTAATAGTTTATAAGACGTAAAAGTGTTCTCACTATAGTAGTGATAGGTCAATCTAAGGAAGAGGGGTAATAGAAAATTACTGTATCAATCTAAGGAAGAGGGGTAATAGGAAATTACTGTATCAATTGCTTTTAGTTGCTTTTTTAAGAGTCAAAAGTGACAGGAGGGCATCAACCCCCCCTACACACAAATCTTCTTTTCCCCAGATAAATCCAATCAAAATTTTGAGATAGCCATTTTATTCGAAATATTGCAATGATCAGATAACAAAAACTTCGGGGTCAACACCCCTCAGAGCCTGGCGGAAGCGTTGTAGTTTATGTCCTGGAGACATATAAGGTTTTATGGAAGAGGTGGTCTTATAAACTTTAGAGGGGTTCAAATGATTAAAAATTGAAAGTACTAGTTCCCTTTTAAGATTCAAAAGTGATCGAATGGCAACTAGCCCCCCCCCCCCTAAACCCTTTTTTCCCAAATGCATCGGATTGGGGTTTTGAGGGGGTGACTTTGTTCAAAAGAGACCAAAGACCACACGAGGAAATCTCCAAGGCTTACAGCCCCCCCCAGAACCCGGGGTAAGTGTTTAAAGTTATGCCCCGGGGGGCATATAAGGTTTTCCATGGAGAAGCTGGTCGTATAAACTCCGAAGAGGGCTCATTCAATTGGAAACTGAAAGTTCTACTTCTCTTTTTAAGAGTCAAAAGGACCGGAGGACAGCTATTCCCCTGTCCTTCTTTCCCCAAGTGCATTCAATCAAATTTTTTAGATAGCCATTTTGTTCCAAATGGACCAAAGATCATATAATCAAAACTCCGTGGTTGACACAACCCCCCAGAGACCGGAGGCAAGTGTTGTAAGATGTGCCCAAGGAGCATATAAAGTTTTTCTGGGAGCGTTTTTAAAATAGTTCTAAGACTAGGTAAGCTCGACCCCTATATCCACTCAAAAAATCTTATTCACTATATTTTATTCCAAAACTTAAGGGAGCTGACCCATGGCCCTCCCTCCATGGCCCGAACCCCCTACCAAAAATAACTTATTAGCGATATTTTATTCAAAAAGTTGTCGGAATTGACCCCTGGCCCTCCATGGTCCAATCCCCCCAAAAGATAATAAATGATAAATCATAGGAGCTAACCCCTGATCCTTGCTCAATGGCCCGACCCGCCCCCCCCCATCCGTCCAAAAAACGACAATCTTTTATTCTAAAAATCATGGAAGCTGATCCCTGGCCCCTCCCTCAATTGCGACCCCCCCCCCAAAAAAAAGAATGAAAATAAAAAAAACAACTTATTAACGATATTCTATTACAAAAATTATGAGAGCTGACCCCTCGCCCTCCCTCCATGGCTTGCCCCCCCACACACACCAAAAAAACTTATTGGCGATATTAAATTCCAAAAATCCTGGGAGCTAACCAATGACCCTTCCACCATAGCCCAACCCCCAAAAAAACTTAATAGCGATTTTTATCCCAAAATTACCCCTAAAAAAATTATTAACGATATTTTATGCCAAAAATCGCGGGAGCTGACCCCTGACCCTCCCTCCACGGTCCGACCCCCCCCCCCCAAAAAAAAAACAACAACCCATTAACGATATTTTATTCCAAAAATTATGGGATCTGACCCCCTGGCCCTCTATCCATGGCCTGCCCCCCTCCCCTTAAAAAAATTATCAACGATAATCAATTCCAAAAATCATGGGAGCTGACCCCTGGCCCTCCCTCCATGGCCAACCCCACAAAAAAAACCTTTAACGATATTTTATTCCATAAATCAAGGGAGCTGACCACTGGACCTCCCCCAGTGGTCCGATCCCCCCTCCCCCAAAAAACTTTTTAACGATATTTTATTCCAAAAATATGGGGGCTTACCCATGGCCCTCCCTCCCTGGCCCGACCTTCCTAAAAACAACTGATTAGTTATTTAATTCCAAAAATTATGGGAGCTGACCTCTCGCCCTCCCTCTATGACTCCATTCCCCGAGAAAAATTCTAACACTGTTTTATTATAAAGCTTATACAAGCTGATCCCTGGCCTTCCATGCCCCCCTCCCCCCATTCAAAAATACCTATTAGCTATATCTTATTCAAAAACTTATGGGAGCTGACCCCTGGTCCTTCATGTCCCGACCCCCCCCTAAAAAATAAAGATATTTAAGTCAAAAACTAAATTACTCACTGGAATACTATTATGTATTTTTAAATATTTAAATATCTGAATATATAATAATATTTTGGAATAGGGAATTTGGAAAAACAACTTTGGCAATCAAAAACAAACAAAGATTAATTAAAAAAAAACCTTTCAGGAAAAGAAGTTGTTCAAAGAAAAGTGAAGGTCATATTAAGCTTAAGATCATAAGAAATAAAAATCTACAATAATTGAAACTCTATTAAAGAATAAATGAAATCCAAATAAGAACAGAAATTAAATAAACAGTCATAGCGAAAAAACATGCAACAGGTACATGGGCGTACGAATGTGGGGAGGGGGGGGAGGGGGCACATGCCCCCCCTAGAACTTCAAATTTAGATATGGGTTAAAAAGCAGATGGTTGAAAAAGATGTTGAAAAAAGGTAGATGGCTAAAAAGCAGTTGATTAAAGGTAGATGGTTGAAAAAGCTGGAAATAAAGTGCTGGAATGACTGAATAAAAGTAAAAAAAGAATCAATTATCCATAATGTCTTGGAAAGATTAAGTTCTAATCCAAGTAGATTGATTAATGGTGAATATTATTGATTATTTATGATTTTTTGTGATTACTTATTAATAAAGATTCCATAGGTATGTAGAACTTGCTGGCAATGTAAGGTTTTTTGAGCTGCCAATATAACTTCAGCCCCCCGCCCTTCATCAAAGAATTGGATGCCCCCCCCCCCTTAGAGAAGAAGCTATGTACACCCATGAACAGGTACTACTGTAAATAAATAAACAAATCTTAAAACGACTAAAGCTTAAATTGAATTCTCACAAGCTTAAAAGAACAAAAACCTTTGGCTATTGCCGTATAAATGAAACCCAAAGCGAACATAAATTAAATAAAGAATTATAGCCAACAAACATACAACAGGTACTAATATAATTGAATAAAAAAAGAGTAAAATATTAAATTGAATATGCAAATCAGCTGAAATGAACAAAATCACTACGAAAAAGAGTTTGGGTGCTGCCTCTGAATATTTGATATATAATAATAATAATAATTGCTGAAAGCTCATCGGTGCAAATTGAATTTTACTTTATTTTTTTTTTTGATTTTTTCAATGTTGCACTGGTTACAATGGAAAATGTTTGTAATATAGTTCGTTTTTAGTAAAGCGCCAATAACACAGGACTACAGCAGGTTTTAGACTTTTACAGCTATTGGAGGAGGCAGTACCCAAACCCTTCTTTGTAGTGTTTTTTGTTCATCTAAGCTTGATTTGCACATTCAATTTAATTTTTACTTGTTTTGAGATTTATTTGTTCATCTATATTAGTACCTGTTGGATGTTTGTTTGCTATCATTGTTTATTTAATTTGTCTTCGTTGGGGGTTTCATTTATGCTTCAATAGCAAATGATTTTTGTTCGTTTCAAGCTAGATTTCATATTTAAGTTAAGTTTTATTCATTTTAAGATTTATTTATTCATTTATATTAGTACCTGGTCCTTGTTTTTTTGCTATGATGTTGATTCAATTTCTGTTCGTTTTGGGTTTCATCTATTCTTTAATAGTAATTTTTGGTTGATTTGAGTTTGAATTATTGTAGATTTTTATTTCTTCTGATCTTCAGCTTAATATGGTGTTTACTTTTCTTTGAAAACTTCTTTTTCGGAAAGTTTCTTTTTAATAATTAACAGTAGAAAAAATACGTGTTCAGTGTTGCTGAATCAAATTTAAAAATGCATTTTCTATACTTGCTTCTTTTGATTCTTCATAGTAATGGTGTTTTCTCTAGTATGAAGTTTCATATGCTCGTATAAACGAGGACTATGAGAAAACGTTTTGCTACATATCTTGCAGGTGTATTCCTTTTATTCCAGTATGAGCCCTCACTTGGCTATATAAATTAGAAATTTGAGATAAATTTAGAGATTAGAAGTTTGAGAAAATGGTTTCGCACATGCCTTTTAGGTGTATGGCTTTTTTCCGGTATGAACTCTCATATGGCTATGTAAATTAGAAATTTGAGAAAATATTCTATTATACTTTTTACATTTATGTGGTTTTTCTCCAGTATCAACTCTCATATGTTTGCATAAGACAGACCCTCTCCTAAAGCGCTCGTTCTCCATGTTTGATAATTGTATAATTGTGTAATTATATAAATGTAAATTGTACATAAAATCAGAATGTGTCATAAAAGCAGCATAATAAATCTAATACGTCATATATATGATTTGAAATATTCAAAACTGTAATCGACAAAGCTGATCTGCTAAAATAATGATAATTAATATTTTCGAGTAAATGTAACTAAAGAATAGATAGATAGATAGATAGATAAATCGTGTATTTCAAAAGCCCAAGAGCCATATACATACATAAATTATGAAAAATAGAAAAATTACAACAGAGCAAATTACGAAACACACATTAACATGATACATAGCGAAAAATACCTTCTGACAAATTACCAAAAAAATAACTTTAATTCCATATAATTAGTAATAATTAATTGTAAAAACATTTCCTTCTTTCTAATCCCTTCTCTATGTACGCACCAATACGAAATTTTGTGGTTGGATTACTACTTTGTAAGATTTTTGGAAGCAGCAAAACAATCCCATGTAAGTAATTTTCCCTTAAATCAGAGAGCACCGGGCACTTTCGGAGAAAATGGTCCAAATCTTCGTCCTCGTCCCTACAAAGAGGACACACATACCGACCATGAGGATGTACTATCCCTCTGTCGAACACCATTTGTCTGCTCTGGATTGGAAGGCAACTCGCCCTAAGCTGAATCCATGGACATAAAATCATAGCCGGTAAATTGAATTTAAAATAAGTTTCCTCTCCAAAACTAGGTTTAACCTGATTATAATGATTCAATGTAGCAGAATTTAAAGCCGGCCCTTGCCAGTACTGAATTTCTTGACCCTCTAAGATAAATCATACCTGAATTACTAAATTTGTTGGTAGATCAGGGGAACCAAGACTATCATTCCACAAGTAAGCCGTTCCCACTCTTTCAAGTAATGACCTAGTTTGGGATGGCCACGACGTTTTCGAACCATAACTCAACCTCTGATAATTAGCAGCACTTACTAGTCTATCTTCATTACACCTAATAATCTTCAACCAAAATCTAAGCATCAAAATAGACCTTTTTTTTACGAAAACAGGCCCATATCACCTTTCAGAATCTGTGAATGAGTTGTCTGACGTAATCCAAACAGTCTTTTATAATACTGGAGCTGGAGGGACTCCAACTTCTGCGCCGCTTCTCCGCCCCAAATCTCCGCTCTATATTCTAATACTGGTAAAATTTTTGTATTAAATATTATTTTATGCATTTTTAGGTTTTTAATTCCCATTATCGTCGGATTTCTAAAAATTGCAGACATGGCCACTTTACCTCTATTAATTAGTTCATCAACATGACTCTTTAAACTTCCATTTTCCGATAAAACAAATCCTAAATATTTTATTCTTTTACTTACTTTCAGTTCCTTATTATTAAATTTAAATTTATAATTATCTTCGCCACTTGTTTTCCTTTTTTTAAAAATAACAACTTCACTCTTTTCAACATTCAGCCTTAGTTTTTTCATCTGCAAATATTCTTCTATAAGACTCAAAAGTGACTGCAGATTTTGCGGTGTGCTAGCCACCAAAGCAATATCATCTGCAAATAATAGTAGTGATAGTTTATGGGTCCCTAGACTAATATTCGGAGCCCATCTATTCTCTAGATAATCAACAACATCATTTATAAAAATGTTAAACAATTTAGGAGAAAGAGCGCTGCCTTGTTTTACACCCAGCTTAATATTAAAAACCTAGAAAACCTGTTACCAACTCACACGATTCCACTCACACAAATGTACATACTCACTATCAACCTCACAAACAAATGAGGGAGGCCAATTCTAAACAGGGCATCCTTTAATAGCTCTCTGACGACACTGTCGAACGCCTTGTGGAGGTCCAGAAATCCCACATAAAGACAAGTTTTTCCCTTTCCGTATTTATCAATTAATGCCTTTAAAATAAATATTGTATCTACCGTCCCGTACCCTGTCCTAAAACCTCCTTGTTCTTCATGTATTATATTATTTTTATTTAACCATTTAGAGAGCCTTGTATCTAGTATTTTCTCCATTATCTTACTTAAAGCAGGGACTAACGCTATTAAACGATAATTTATGTGCAACTTAGGGTTACCTCTCTTAAAAAGCGGCATAAGCAATAGCGGCCTCTCTTAAAAAGCGGCATAAGAATATTGAGTCTTGGAGTTACCTTATTTTTCAAGATCCAAGTCTAGGTCTCCTAAGCAACATGGCGGTTTACATTTGAAAGTAGAATGTACCTTATGAATGTAATTAATTGCCTACGATATCTCTGAAGTGCTAGATTTCGGTTAGGGGCAATCACGAGCAGGAATACGTAAGCTAAAAAGTGCTGTCAAGTCAAGTAAATGCATTCAATTGTATATAAGAGCAGAATATATTTTATGACTGTACCTTTCACTATAATCTGATATACAAATCCTCGCAATTATCCTAATACTGTCACCGACAATTCTGATGTGCGAAAATTATGACTTAGGATATTCTCATGCATGTAAATATAGCCACAGAGAGTGTATTTCACTATATTATTGCTTTCAAATTTCCTCAAACATACCAAAGATATCTCTGCAATAGCCCTGATTCGCTAAAATATACATCAATTTATCTTTTTTTGCTTTTTTTGGGGTAAACAATGAGAAAACTTGGGGTACTATGAAGCATTTCTTATTTTTTTTGTGTTGTTTCATCGATTCTGATTGTGTTTAATTGGATTTAATTACATAACTTAATGGGTTATTTTTATTTGTTTAACAAGTCAATTTTAGCAACGAGATGACGAAACTTCGATTCCCACATCAATCAAATTTTGCATATGCTTGGAAGTTTGTGAAAAACAAAATTGAAAAAAAGTAAATTAGTTACGATAAATAAAAGTTCAAATAGGGATAAAATCTTTTTAATTGACAGTGTTTAACAAACAGTGATAGAAATTCACAAGAATACCAGATATTTCGGTCACACATGCAGTGACCGTCATCAGTTTACTACTGATGACGGTCACTGCATATGTGACCGAAATGTCTGGTATTTTTATGAATTTCTATCACTGTTTGTAAAACACTGTCCATTAAAAGGATTTTATCCCTATTTGAACTTTTATTTATCGTCATGGAAAGTCATTGTGGTCTCCGAAACTATCTAGTAAATTAGTAGTTCTAAGACTAATTTTTGGAACCAATTAAAAAAATGATTTCCATGATTAACTAATAACAAAACCTATAAAATTACAAAGCCGGTATAGCAAATGACATTCAGAAAGTTAACTCAAGGTCGAGAGCCATTCAAGTGTCGTACACAAAGTTCATTATCCATTAGTTACAACTACAAAATTCCCTCAAAGATGGAGGTTTTTAGCCATTACCCCGGCTTAAACTGGACCGATTTATACTACTTACGGATTGAAAATCAATACGATAATTGGTCTTCTATAAGGTGAAGCCGTCTTGATCTTTACCCTATAGCCATCCTTCAATAAAGACGTATTTTAATCCTTTCAATTTTCTTTAAGCCATTTTGAACTAATTGCTTTATGAAAAGAAACTATGGAAGAAAATACTAACAAAATTTTTTTATATATTAGACTAATGTATCTAAATTATATGTTTCAAATATACTGATGTATGTAAGAAATAACGCATTTAAGCGTTGAACAAATTTGTGAAAAGAGAATTAGTTCGTGAGTTCTTATTTTGGCAAATGCGGGTTTGAATGTCTAAAGTGTCTGTCTTTCTCTGTTTATGTGTCTGATTCTATTTGTTTGCATGTGTGGGTTGGTGTTTGCAAGTCCAAGAATTTGTTTTTTTTGGTTTGAATGTCTAAAGTGTCTGTCTTTCTCTGTTTGTGTGTCTGATTCTATTTGTTTGCATGTCTGGGTTGCTGTTTGCAAGTCCAAGTATTTGTCTTTGTTGGTTTGAATGTCTAAAGTGTCTGTCTTTCTCTATTTGTGTGTCTGATTCTATTTGTTTGCATGTCTGGGTTGGTGTTTGCAAGTCCAAGAATTTGTCTTTATTAGTTTGAATGTCTAAAGTGTCTGTTCTTCTCTATTTGTGTGTCTGATTCTATTTGTTTGCATGTCTGGGTTGGTGTTTGCAAGTCCAAGAATTTGTCTTTATTGGTTTGAATGTCTAAAGTGTCTATCTATCTCTGTTTGTGTGTCTGATTCTAGTTGTTTGCATTTCTGGGTTGGTGTATGCAAGTCCAAGAATTTTTATTTTTTGGTTTGAATGTCTAAAGTGTCAGTCTTTCTCTGTTTATGTGTCTGATTCTATTTGTTTGCATGTCTGGGTTGGTGTTTGCAAGCCCAAGAATTTGTCTTTGTTGGTTTGAATGTCTAAAGTGTCTGTCTTTCTCTGTTTGTGTGTCTGATTCTATTTGTTTGCATGTCTGAGTTGGTGTTTGCATGTCTGGGTTGGTGTTTGCAAGTCCAAGTATTTGCCTTTGTTGGTTTGAATGTCTAAAGTATCTGTCTTTCTCTGTTAGTGTGTCTCATTCTATGTGTTTGCATGTCTGGGCTTATGTTTGCAAGTCCAAGAATTTGTCTCTGTTGGTTTGAATGTCTAAAGTGTCTGTCTTTCTCTGTTTGTATGTCTGATTATATTTGTTTGCATGTCTGAGTTGGTTTTTGCAAGTCCAAGTATTTGTTTTTGTTGGTTTGAATGTCTAAAGTGTCTGTCCTTCTCTGTTTGTGTGCCTGATTCTATTTGTTTGCATCTCTGGGTTGGTGTTTACAAGTCCAACAATTTGTCTTTGTTGGTTTGAATGTCCAAAGTGTCTGTCTTTCTCTGTTTGTGTGTCTGATTCTATTTGTTTGAATGTCTGGGTTGGTGTTTGCAAGTCCAAGTATTTGTCTTTGTTGGTTTGAATGTCTAAAGTATCTGTCTTTCTCTGTTTGCGTGTCTGATTATATTTGTTTGCATGTTTGGGTTGGTGTTTGCAAGTCCAAGAATTTGTCTTTGTTGGTTTGAATGTTTAAAGTGTCTGTCTTTTTCTGTTTGTGTGTCTGATTCTATTTGTTTGCATGTCTGGGTTGGCGATTGCAAGTCCAAGTATTTGTCTTTGTTGGTTTGAATGTCTAAAGTGTCTGTCTTTCTCTGTTTGTGTGTCTGATTCTATTTGTTTGCATGTCTGGGTTGATGTTTGCAAGTCTAAGAATTTGTCTTTCTTGGGTTGAATGTCTAAAGTGTCTGTCTATCTCTGTTTGTGTGTCTGATTCTATTTGTATACATGTCTGGGTTGGTGTTTGCATCTCCAAGAATTTGTCTTTGTTGGTTTGGATGTCTAAAGTGTCTGTCCTTCTCTATTTGTGTGTCTGATTCTATTTGTTTGCATGTCTGGGTTGGTGTTTGCAAGTCCAAGAATTTGTCTTTGTTGGTTTGAATGTCTAAAGTGGCTGTCCTTCTCTATTTGTGTGTCTGATTCTGTTTGTTTGCATGTCTGGGTTGGTGTTTGCAATTCCAAGTATTTTTCTTTATTGGTTTGAATGTCTAAAGTGTCTATCTTTCTCTGTTAATGTGTCTGATTCTATTTGGTTACATGTCTGGGTTGGTGTTTGCAAGTCCAAGTATTTTTCTTTGTTGGTTTGAATGTCTAAAGTGTCAGTCTTTCTCTGTTTATGTGTCTGATTCTATTTGTTTGCATGTCTGGGTTGGTGTTTTCAAGCCCAAGAATTTGTCTTTGTTGGTTTGATTGTCTAAATTATCTGTCTTTCTCTGTTTGTGTGTCTGATTCTATTTGGATGCATGTATGGGTTGGTGTTTGCAAGTCCAAGTATATTTCTTTGTTGGTTTGAATGTCTAAAGTGTCTGTCCTTCTCTGTTTGTGTGTCTGATTCTATTTGTTTGCATCTCTGGGTTGGTGTTTACAAGTCCAAAAATTTGTCTTTGTTGGTTTGAATGTCTAAAGTGTCTGTCTTTCTCTGTTTGTGTGTCTGATTCTATATGTTTGCATGCCTGGGTTGGTGTTCGCAAGTCCAAGAATGTGTCGTTGATGGTTTGAATGTCTAAAGTATATGTCGTTCTCTTTGTTTTTGTCTTATTCTATTTGGTTGAATGCTCGGGTTGATGTTCGCAGGTCCAAGAACATGTCTTTGTTGGTTTGAATGTCTAAAGTATCTGTCTTTCTCTGTTTGTGTGTCTGATTATATTTGTTTGCATGTTTGGGTTGGTGTTTGCAAGTCCAAGAATTTGTCTTTGTTGGTTTGAATGTCTAAAGTGTCTGTCTTTCTCTGTTTGTGTGTCTGATTCTATTTGTTTGCATGTCTGGGTTGGCGTTTGTAAGTCCAAGAATTTGTCTTTGTTGGTTTGAATGTCTAAAGTGTCTGTCTTTCTCTGTTTGTGTGTCTGATTCTATTTTTTTGCATGTTTGTCTTTGTTGATTTAAATGTCTAAAGTGTTTGTCTTTTTCTGTTTGTATGTCTGAATCTATTTGTTTGCATGTCTGGGTTGGTGTTTGCAAGTCCAAGAATTTGTCTTTGCTGGTTTGAATGTCTAAAGTGTCTGTCTTTCTCTGCTTGTGTGTCTGATTCTATTTGTTTGCAAGTCCGGTTTGGTGTTTGCAAGTCCAAGTATTTGTCTTTGTCGGTTTGAATGTCTAAAGTGTCTTACGTGCGCGCACAAACGGAAACATCAAAACCATGGGGTTCTCCGACATGCTGAATCTGAAATTGTAATTCCCAAGGAGATTCTTTAACCTTTTAGAGTGGGCTTACCCTTTGCAGGGTTGACCTTTTAGGGTTCTCCGACATACTGAACCAGAAAGTGTGGTCTCCGAAGTGCTGACACAAAGTGGAATTTTCTTGGAGAATATTTGACCTTTTGGGGTTAATTTACACTAGGTTACGTGCATTGGTTAGGTTATTTTGGAGACCACAATTTCAGGTTCAGTATGTCGGAGAACCCTAAAAGGTCAACCCTAAAAAGGGTAAGCTAACTCTAAAAGGTTAAAGAATCTCATTGGAAATTACAGTTTCAGATTCAGCATGTCGGAGAACCCCATGGTTTTGATGTTTCCGTGTGTGCGCGCACGTAAGACAAGTTAGACATTCAAACCGACAAAGACAAATACTTGGACTTGCAAACACCAACCCGGACTTGCAAACAAATAGAGTCAGACACACAAACAGAGAAAGACAGACACTTTAGACATTCAAAACAACAAAGACAAATTCTTGGACTTGCAAACACCAACCCAGACATGCAAACAAATAGATTCAGACGTACAAACAGAAAAAGACAAACACTTTAGACATTCAAATCAACAAAGACAAACATGTAAACAAATAGAATCAAACACACAAAAAGAGAAAGACAGACACTTTAGACTTTCAAACCAACAAAGACAAATTCTTGGACTTGCAAACATCAACCCAGACATGCAAACAAATAAATTCAGACACTCAAACAGAGAAAGAAAGACACTCTAGACATTCAAAACAATAAAGACAAATTCTTGGACTTGCAAACACAAACCCAACATGCAAACAAATAGAATCAGACACACAAACAGAGAAAGACAGATACTTTAGACATTCAAACCAACAAAGACAAATAGTTGGACTTGCAAACACCAACCCATACATGCAAACAAATAGAATCAGACACACAAACAGAGAAAGACAGAAACTTTAGACATTCAAACCAAAAAAGACAAATGCTTGGACTTGTAAACACCAACCCAGACATGCAAACAACTAGAATCAGACACACAAACAGAGAAAGACAGACACTTTAGACATTCAAACCAACAAAAACAAATTCTTGGACCTGCAAACACCAACCTAGACATGCAAACAATAGATTCAGACATAGAAACAGAAAAAGACAAACACTTTAGACATTCAAATCAACAAAGACGAATATTTGGACTTGCAAACACCAACCCAGACATGCAAACAAATAGAATCAGACACACAAGAAGAGAAAGACACACACTTTAGACATTCAAACCAACAAAGATAAATTCTTGGACTTGCAAACATCAACCCAGACATAAAAACAAATATAATCAGACACACAAACAGAGAAAGACAGACACTTTAGACATTCATACCAACAAAGACAAATACTTGGACTGGCAAACACCAACACAGATATGCAAAAAAATAGAATCACACAGTTTACTCAATATAAGACACACACTTTAGACATTCAAACCAACAAAGACAAATTCTTGGACTTGCAAACATCAACCCAGACATAAAAACAAATATAATCAGACATACAAACAGAGAAAGACAGACACTTTAGACATTCAAACAAACAAAGACAAATTCTTGGACTTGCAAACACCAACCCAAACATGCAAACAAATAGAATCAGACACACAAACAGAGAAATACAGATACTTTAGACATTCAAACCAACAAAGACAAACACCTGGACTTGCAAACACCAACCCAGACATGCAAACAAATGGAATCAAACACACAAGCAGAGGAAGACAGACATTTTAGACATTCAAATAAAAAAAACAAATAGTTGGACTTGCAAACACCAACCCTGACATGCAAACAATTAGAATCAGACATACAATCAGAGAAAGACACACTTTAGACATTCAAACCAACAAAGACAAATTCTTGGACTTGTAAACACTAACCAGACCTACAAACAAATAGATTCAGACACACAAACAGAGAAAGACAGACACTTTAGACATTAAGACCAAAAATGACAAATTCTTGGACTTGCAAACACCAAACCAGACTTGCAAACAAATAGAATCAGACATACAAACAGAGAAAGACAGACACTTTAGACATTCAAACCAACAAAGATAAATAGTTGGACTTGCAAACACCAACCCAGACATGTAAACAAATAGAATCAAACACACAAAGAGAGAAAGACAGACACTTTAGACATTCAAACCAATAAAGACAAATTCTTGGACTTGAAAAAAACAACACACAAGTGTAAACAAATAGAATCGAATACAAAAACAGAGAAAGACAGACAATTTAGACCTTCAATTCAAAAATAACAAATAGATGGACTTGCAAACACCAAACCAGACATGTGAACAAAATAGAATCAGACATATAAACAGAGAAATACAGACACTTTAAACATTCAATCCAACAAAGATAAATTCTTGTACTTGCAAACACCAACCCAGACATGCAAACAAATAGAATCAGACATACAAACCGTGAGAGATAGGCACTTTAGACATTCAAACCAACAAAGACAAATTCTTGGACTTGCAAACATCAACCCAGACATAAAAACAAATAGAATCAGACACACAAACAGAGAAAGACAGACACTTTAGACATTCAAACCAACAAAGACAACTACTTGGACTGGCAAACACCAACACAGATATGCAAACAAATAGAATAACACAGTTTACTCAATAGAAGACACACACTTTAGACATTCAAAACAACAAAGACAAATTCTTGGACTTGCAAACATCAACCCAGACATAACAACAAATATAATCAGACACACAAACAGAGAAAGACAGACACTTTAGACATTCAAACCAACAAAGACAAATTCTTGGACTTGCAAACACCAACCCAAACATGCAAACAAATAGAATCAGACACACAAACAGAGAAAGACAGATACTTTAGACATTCAAACCAACAAAGACAAATACCTGGACTTGCAGACACCAACCCAGACATGCAAACAAATGGAATCAAACACACAAGCAGAGGAAGACAGACATTTTAGACATTCAAATAAAAAAAACAAATAGTTGGACTTGCAAACACCAACCCTGACATGCAAACAAATAGAATCAGACATACAAACAGAGAAAGACAGAAACTATAGACATTCAAACCAACAAAGACAAATTCTTGGACTTGCAGACACTAACCCAGACATACAAACAAATAGATTCAGACACACAAACAGAGAAAGACAGACACTTTAGACATTAAGACCAACAATGACAAATTCTTGGACTTGCAAACACCAAACCAGACGTGCAAACAAATAGAATCAGACATACAAACAGAGAAAGACAGACACTTTAGACATTCAAACCAACAAATATAAATAGTTGGACTTGCAAACACCAACCCAGACATGTAAACAAATAGAATCAAACACACAAACAGAGAAAGACAGACACTTTAGACATTCAAACCAACAAAGACAAATTCTTGGACTTGCAAATATCAACCCAGACATGCAAACAAATAGAATCAGACATAAAAACAGAGAAAGACAGACACTTTAGACATTCAAACCAACAAAGACAAATTCTTGGGATTGAAAACACCAACCCAGACATGCATACAAATAGATTCAGACATATAAACAGAGAAACACAGACACTTTAGACATTCAAACCAACAAAGAAAAATTCTTGGTCTTGTAGATACCAACCCAGACATACAAACAAATAGATTGAGACACACAAACAGAGAGAGAAAGGCACTTTAGACAATCAAACCAACAAAGACAAATACTTGGACTTGCAAACACCAACCCAGACATGGAAACAAATAGAATCAGACATAAAAACAGAGAAAGATAGGCACTTTAGATATTCAAACCAACAAAGACAAATTCTTGGACTTGCAATCACCAATCCAGACATGCAAACAAATATATTCACACATAAAAACCGAGAAAGACAGTCACTTTAGACATTCAAACCAACAAAGACAAATTCTTGGACTTGCAAATTCTAACCCAGACATACAAACAAATAAAATCAAACATACAAACAAAGAAAGACAGACACTTTAGACATACAAACCAACAAAGACATATTCTTGGACTTGCAAACACCAACCCAGACATTCAAACAAATAGATCCAGACATACAAACAGAGAAAGACAGTCACTTTAGACATTCAAACCAACAAAGACAAATTCTTAGACTTGCAAACATCAAACCAGACATGCAAACACATAGAATCAGACACACAAACAGAGAAAGACAGACACTTTAGACATTCAAACCAACAAAGACAAATTCTTGGACTTGCAAACACCAGCCCAGACATTTAAACAAATAGATTCAGACATGTAAATCGAGAAAGACAGTCACTTTAGACATTCAAACCAACAAAGACAAATTCTTGAAATTGCATACACCAACTCAGACATTCAAACAAATAGAATCAGACACACAAACAGAGAAAGACAGACACTTTAGACATTGCAACCAACAAAGACAAATAATTCGTCTTGCAAACACCAACCCAAACATGCAAACAAATATAATCAGACAGACAAACAGAGACAAACACATACTTTAGACATTCAAAAAAACAAAAACAAATTTTTGGACTTACAAACACCAACACAAACATGCAAACAAATATAATCAGACACACAAACAGAGAAAGACAGACACTTTAGACATTCAAACCAAAAAAGACAAATTCTTGGACTTGTAAACACCAACCCAGACATGCAAACAACTAGAATCAGACACACAAACAGAGAAAGACAGACACTTTAGACATTCAAACCAACAAAAACAAATTCTTGGACCTGCAAACACCAACCCAGACATGCAAACAATAGATTCAGACATAGAAACAGAAAAAGACAAACACTTTAGACATTCAAATCAACAAAGACAAATAGTTGGACTTGCAAACACCAACCCAGACATGCAAACAAATAGAATCAGACACACAAAAAGAGAAATACACACACTTTAGACATTCAAACTAACAAAGACAAATTCTTGGACTTGCAAACATAAACCCAGACATAAAAACAAATATAATCAGACAGACAAACAGAGAAAGACAGACACTTTAGACATTCATACCAACAAAGACAAATACTTGGACTGGCAAACACCAACACAGATATGCAAACAAATAGAATCACACAGTTTACACAATAGAAGCTACACACTTTAGACATTCAAACCAACAAAGACAAATTCTTGGACTTGAAAACATCAACCCAGAAATAAAAACAAATATAATCAGACACACAAACAGAGAAAGACAGACACTTTAGACATTCAAACCAACAAAGACAAATACCTGGACTTGCAAACACCAACCCAGACATGCAAACAAATTGAATCAAACACACAAACAGAGTAAGACAGACACTTTAGACATTCAAATAAAAAAAAACAAATAGTTGGACTTGCAAACACCAACCCTGACATGCAAACAAATAGAATCAGACATACAAACAGAGAAAGACAGAAACTATAGACATTCAAACCAACAAAGACAAATTCTTGGACTTGCAGACACTAACCCAGACATGAAAACAAATAGATTCAGACACACAAACAGAGAAAGACAGACACTTTAGACATTAAGACCAACAATGACAAATTCTTGGACTTGCAAACACCAAACCAGACGTGCAAACAAATAGAATCAGACATACAAACAGAGAAAGACAGACACTTTAGACATTCAAACCAACAAAGATAAATAGTTGGACTTGCAAACACCAACCCAGACATGTAAACAAATAGAATCAAACACACAAACAGAGAAAGACAGACACTTTAGACATACAAACCAACAAAAAAAAATTCTTTGACTTGAAAAAACCAACCCACATATGCAAACAAGTAGAAACAGACATAAAAAAAGAGGAAGAAAGACACTTTAGGTATTCAACCCAACAAGGACAAATTTCGGTACTTGCAAACACCAACCCAGTCACGCAAACAAATAAATTCAGACATATAAACAGAGAAAGAGATGCAATTTAGACATTCACACCAGCAAAGATAAATTCTTGAACTTGCAAACACCAACCCAGACATGCAAACAAATAGAATCAGACATACAAACCGTGAAAGATAGGCACTTTAGACATTCAAACCAACAAAGACAAATACTTGGACTTGCAAACACCAACCCAGACATGCAAACAAATAGATTCAGACATAAAAACAGAGAAAGACAGGCACTTTAGACATTCAAACCAACAAAGACAAATTCTTGGACTTGCAATCACCAATCCAGACATGCAAACAAATATATTCACACATACAAACCGAGAAAGACAGTCACTTTAGACATTCATACCAACAAAGACAAATTCTTGGACTTGCAAATTCTAACCCAGACATGCAAACAAATAAAATCAAACATACAAACAGAGAAAGACAGACACTTTAGACATTCAAACCAACAAAGACAAATTCTTGGACTTGCAAACACCAACACAGACATGCAAACAAATAGATTCAGACATTCAAACAGAGAAAGACAGGCACTTTAGACATTCAAACCAACAAAGACAAATTCTTGGACTTGCAAACACCAACCCAGACATGCAAACACATAGAATCAGACACACAAACAGAGATAGACAGACACTTTAGACATTCAAACCAACAAAGACAAATTCTTGGACTTGCAAACACCAGCCCAGACATTTAAACAAATAGATTCAGACATGTAAATCGAGAAAGACAGTCACTTTAGACATTCAAACCAACAAAGACAAATTCTTGAAATTGCATACACCAACCCAGACATGCAAACAAATAGAATCAGACACACAAACAGAGAATGACAGACACTTTAGACATTCAAACCAACAAATTCAAATTCTTGGACTTGCAAACACCAACCCAGAAATGCAAACAAATAGATTCAGACATGCAAACAGAGAAAGACAGGCACTTTAGACATTCAGACCAACAAAGACAAATTCTTGAACTTGAAAACACCAACCCAGACATGCAAACAAATTGATTCAAAAAAGTATTTAATAAATGTAAGGGCCCAGGGGGGGGGCTTTGGGGCCCCGGGGGGTCTTTGGGGGCTCGGGGGCCTTTTGGAGCCGGGGGGTCTTTGGAGGCTTGGGGGACTTGGGGGCCTTTGGGGGCCTGGAGGGCCTTTGGGGGCGCCGAGGGATCTTTGGGGGCCCGGGGGGCCCTTTGGGGTTGGTGTAGAGGGGTCCTTTTGGGTTGGGGTAGGGGACCTCACAACATTGATCAAATGGAACTTGTGTATTATAACGACCACAGAGTTTCACCCCAAATCATCTTCTAAAATGTCTCAACCTGTTTCGCTCAAATAATCCCCTAAAATGTCTCAAAGTGTTTCGCCCAAATAATCCCCTAAAAGTAATTCCTGCGTGTTCCTTTTGTTTCGGCATCCCTGCGCTGTCACATTTGAAATTCCTAGGAAACCCTTTCCTGCGTTAATCTCTTCATCTCATAGGTGTTCCTAGCTACACTATTAAGGTTTCGATAAAATATCAATTTATCTCTCTGACTTAAAGATCAGAGAAGCTGTATTTAAAAAAGGATTTTTCTGTATCTTTAGACTCCCGCATAACTCGAAGATAACCATTGATGTCATTTCTAATTCCTGACACTAAAGATCAAAGAAGCCATATTTAAAAATAGAATATTAATTTATCTTTGTCACTAAAGACCATTTATTCCTCAGACCTAAAGACCAAAGAAGCCATATTTGTTTCTTAATTTCCCTTTCGTGAATCAATAATTCCCATCGATTATGCAAATCAATTTCTCAGAAATCTAACCATGAAAATACATCAAAGTGAGAAAAATCCTGTTTTTTCATTCTCAGTGACAAAAACCATAAAAACATGTATAAATTATGTGCAAGTCGGAACTCATGACCCCTCCCTGCTGACAAGTGACAAAAGTTGACATTTGCTAATGAATGAATGAAAGCCTGCTTGTTTTTACGAACGCATTACATCTCGACGGAAGAAAAAAGTACAAGAGAAATAATTTTGATTGAACTAGTATTTTTATCAAATGAGTGAAATCTTATATTCAGGGATAATTTTTTGAGGGGTAACCGTCTAGGGAGGAAATCATCCAGGAGGGGCATTAGCAAGAAAAGTGATAATGCACAAGTAGCTACGAAAAATCACTGAAAGTTGAATTCTAGTGTTTGCTTTAGGTGGGGGAGCGGGGAATTATTTAGCCACTATAAATACATAAAAAACTTAGAAATTTTTGTTGAAAGTCAAATTTAAAACCAAGTTTTTTCTCTGGGTTTACCGGTGACAGTCGTTCTAAGATTTTTAATTAAATAAAAAAAACAAGTTTTTTTAACTGAAAGTAAGGAACGACGTTAAAACTTAAAACGAACATGAATTATTCCGTATATGAAAGGGGCTGTCCCATCCTCAACGCCTCGCTATTTACGCTAAAGTTTTACATTGTTTAAAAAAATAGAGTTGTGAGAAAGTCAAAATTTAGCGTAAAGAGCGAGGCGTTGAGGAGGGGACAGGGGGTACCTTTATATAGTACTAGTACCTTTATAGTACTCTTAAATTACTAAATAGTGCCTATATGATACCAAACGGCTTATTTTTTAGTTTTTACTGTCATTTTCACTTGGTTTGGGAAAATTGGCTCCAGCACGCACAAATTGAAAGAAATTAAATATTTTTTTCTAAGATATCTGGGAAATTTGGTGTTG
This sequence comes from Artemia sp. Qi Xiang Cuo, assembly GCF_049724085.1. Taxonomy (NCBI): domain Eukaryota; kingdom Metazoa; phylum Arthropoda; class Branchiopoda; order Anostraca; family Artemiidae; genus Artemia; species Artemia sp. Qi Xiang Cuo. The sequence continues at coordinate 39,834,334 of NC_142799.1, forward strand.
GCTTTAAGTTTTCTCTCGTTTATTTAAATCTATTATCTAAGTTATACAACTCATATCAAGGCCACCAACATAATCTTAAATAATTTGACCACACAAACTGAAAACGTTTATAATGGACGAGATAGAGCAAGCGTTTATCGTACCACATCTCCCTAAGGGAATCAAGCTAAAAAATTTAGAACAAGCCTACTTTCCTACTAAAATTGTGTGTTGAGTGGGGAACTGGGGTTTTAGAGGGGTCGTTTGGCTGGCTCTCTAGCCATACTGTTTGAAGATAGTTGCTCGCTTCTGGCTTAAAAAAGTTTGCAAGATTCCAACGTTTCTGATGTTGAATACCTCCTATAATGAAGATTGAAATTCTTTACATGATTCTCTTTATAAAGTGCAGCAGCCCATATATTTTTCATAAATGCTGCCTTATGTGCTAAGAATGGACCACATCCACAATTTTATGCCGTTTACCTTGGGGTTGGACTCGTATCTTCCTCTCCTGAAAATGCAATTTTTTTAATCTCTCAATGATTTTGAGTAAAATAGGTATATAAAAATTTTGAGGCAGTTCTATGATGGGACACAAGGGTGCCTGGGGACAAAAAAGAGTATAGAAAGTTAAGGGTACGGGATTGCTTAAATTTCCAGAATGCTTGGATATTCAATTTCGAATTGAATAAAGACTTTAAAGTTTCTTATACCATCTCTTGCATTCAAGTAGCCGAGAAAGAAAAAAAACTACTGCTTTGATTCCGAAAGAACAACAATCATGATAGGGTAAGATATTATCTTCATTGAAGTGTTGATTCTTATTCTAGAGACAACAAAAGTGGATGAAACGGCATTTCCAAGGAGTTTTTTTTTCAGAAACTTTTCCATCCTGATTGTACGTGTCTGATTAGGCCTTGTCGCCAAGAAAAGAACTATACTAAACTTATTAAATATGTGTAGAATATTCTTTCCATAAAGCAGATTTAGTTATTTCCATTCCCCTTTTTTTTTGTAAATACGGGTAAAGGGTGCCTAAAATTAGCAAAATCCATTAATTGAGTGTTATTCTCATCAGTTCTACTAAGCAGAATTTGCCAATCTGTCCTATTCTCGGTAAATTTACTACCCTGTTGAAATTGGTGAATGAAATTTTTCAGTAAAACCCGACAAAGCTTTTAAACCCTTAAATTTTAATATAGCTAGGGCAGTTGTAAAATTTTCACTTTCTTCTTTTCTTAACTTGAACAGACTTTCCCCTGACGCAAAACTGTTTTATATTCGATTTTTCGTGTTTCTAGTTTTTCCTTCATAGCTGACCCCCCACTTATTTTGTAACTTGAAATTTTTTAACATTTTTTAAACTTAAAATGCATTGTTGTGCTTTAACTTTGAATATTTTCTTCTACATTTTGAAAAGCTAACTTCAGCTGTTTTTATTAATATAAATTTTGAAAATATTTTTTTTTGACGCTTCACAATGTAAGATTTATTTATTAATTTTGAAAATTTTCTTTTTTTATTTATATTTACGAATTCTGTAAAGATTTTTTTCTTTAACTTTAAAACTTGGTGTTTGTACTTGAAAAAAAATTCTTCCACCTAATAAAAACTAACTAAATTTCTTTTCTGACCATATTTTTTTTGCGACTGCAAATTTTTAAACTAACTTTGGAACTTTAGATGTTCAGAATATAAAACGTTTATACATTAGCTTTAAAAAAAAGTTCTACTTCTTTCTTCTACTATTTCCTTAAAATTAAAAAAAATTGCAAATACCATTTTTTTCTTCACTACAAGTTTTGTAAAATATTTTTGAAGTTTAAATGTAATTCTATCTTCTACCCTAATCCTAAAGCCTATATTTACATGTAAGTTTATCTTCTACCGTAAAGTAATGTAATTTTATTTTCTGCCCTAATCCTAAAGGCTATATTTACAAACAAAGGAAATGCTGTAGGTAGTTTGAATTAGCCAAAGATATCCTACGATGACGCCTTTCCCCTCAAATAAATGCTATAAGTTACAAGATATATCCTATGATTCCACTAATCATCCCAAATAAAGCAGACAGAATACCCTAAACATTAACATTGTCTACTTACAGCCATTACCTGCTAAAATATGGAGTATGAGCGCTATCTCAAACAATAAATATAGCTTAAGAAAGTGTTAATCAGATTGTTTAAATATAATAAATTATACACAATGGCCGAATATCTTACGATTGTTCTAATCTATTCTAATATACCATATGAAGAACCTCAAGCCTTGAAAATAGGGTAGAAGATAGACCCTATTCTACCCTATGTAATAATGCTTTTAATTGTAATGTATGAGGAAATTGATCTTCTTTCTGGGCATTTAAGTGTAATCTGAATCTTAAGGACTTGGGAATAAGATTTTCAATTCTGCAAGATTCCAAGAATTATTGCTGGTTAATGATATTTGCATGTTTTTGCCTAAACTAATAAAATAAAAGGTATCATTGGTCAACTGCTCCCCATAAGCAAGACATAAATAGTGACAACGACCAAACTGCCTTTCCATCACAAACATCAAAAACAAGAAGAACAATAGGGAACTATTTTCGAAAGACAGTGGAATTCTAGACAATGGAATGTCCAAGGACCGTCCTCATTTTTAAAACATGGCAAAGAGCCATGTTTTTGAAAATCCTAGCCAAAAAATACTTTTTGAAGAATCCGCCCTTATTAGCAATGAACTAGGCATAAAGCAGGAAGTTCGAGAAGCAAATGAAATCAGATTTAAGATTAATAATAATATTTCCTTAACTAGGGATTTTTTTTTATTTTAATTTTTTAACTATGGACTTGGGGGAATATTCACTAAAGGCTCTATACACAAATTTAATTAAAAACAATCTTACAAAATATTTTTAAAAACCAATCGACATTAAGACAGAACCAGTTACAAAAAGACCTTTGAGGTTAGCTGACAAAAAGCAAGATTAGCAATAAAAGCGCGTTTATAATTATTCTTTTTTCATTTCAATGAATTGTCTTGTTTCACCTCACTTTACTTGTCAGTCCTGGTTGAACTTCGCTGAAGTAAGGATGCTGGGACTGTTCTAAGAAATTTACATTTTAGTTTTATTGGTTGTATGAATGAATTAATGATTTTTATTACCCATCTTTAGCAATACAAAAAAGTAAAAATGGAGTAGAGAAAAAATGAAAAGAAAACAACAAAACACATCGAACAAACGAACTAAAAAGACAACCATTACGCATTACTGACTATAGCTTCAAACATACTATGCGTTGGGTCTAAAGATTTCAGGAACTTTTCCCTCCTGGTCGCAATCACGACGAAGGGGTCATCGAGTCCGTAACGTGCTGAAATCTGGAGGTTTTTTCGCTATGGGGGAAGGCTAAGCAGATATTTTGCAAGCTTATAGAACACTGTACGGATTGTTTTTTTTATCATCAAAAGTAAACGAAGACCAGAAAGGTGACAAAGCTAAGATATGAGGGGTGGCAAAGGAATTGAAGATCCGTGCTGAAATGCGGGGGTTATATAGGCGTTTGTATGACAAAATCATCCCATACGCTTTTCGGACTTTCTGTTTGAGAATATTTATTAGATAGGACCAGGTAGCTTTAAGATTAGACCCAATTGGCAAACCAAGGTAAGTCATTGATGCTGCTGCAGAGAACAGTATTACTACATAGTGCAAATATGACAGGCGCCAACTCTTTCTTACGACAATTAAAGACGACCATCTCGCTTTTGCTGGAGTTGAGTTCTAGGCCTACGTTAGCATATTCGTTAGACAAAACTCTGAAATTACTCTGTATGCCACTGACGGATCTACTCAGATTTAAAATGTCGTCGGCATAATTAACAAGAGACAAATCAATTCCACGAAAAATAAAGCACGTTTTCCCCATCTTCTGAGCCTCGATGATACTGTTATTATAAAGAGGCGGTGATTATAAAGCCCCTTGGCGAATGCCTTTTCTTAATGGTATGAGGAAATCGGACACAGTCGGGCTCTGTTTTTTTAGTACCCTTACTCTAACCTTCAACTTAAAATACATGTTCCTATAAGTAGCAATTATAGATCTGTCAAGACCTCTCTTAAACGAAGAGACAAGCAGTTGTGCATGGATACCCGAATCAAAAGCCCCGCGGACTTCGTGGCCTGTAAGTACCACGGTTCCTTCTTGAACCTCTGCGTCCAGCAAAACATTAGACAATAGTCTTTTCACGTGCTCGCGGCTAATATTTCTCTGGAAACCGAACTGCGAATCTGGCGTACTAAAAACATACTTTATCCCCTCAATAACCAATAGCTCCATCAATTTACAAAAAAACCGGAGCAACGGTTATCGGGCGGTAAGAACAACATTCAGATTGGTCTTTACCTTTCTTGATGACAGGGGTGATTACACCGGTACAAAAAATATCTGGCACTAGACCGCAACTAAAAATCATTTGGAACATAAGTGCTACATGTACTGCCAACAGTCCACTACCGAGAATTATACGCATAACACAAATATTATCTACTCCTTTAGAGTACTTCTTTTTTAGTTTAGGGATAGCCGAACGAGCATCCGACACTCTCGCTACGTGGCCGAGGCCTAGTTCGATCGATTCTAAACAGAGATCAAGATCTCTCTCAAACTTGAACTCCAATTCAGGATCAGGTGCAGCAAACCAGCTCATGAAATAACTATTCCATTCACTTTCACTAGGGACGGATTCGTTACTGGGCGCTTTTGCAGATCGATTTTTCATGATGAATTTCCAAATTTTATTTGGATCGAATCGTAGCGACTCACTGTTTTCATCAATCACACGAGGGCGATGCAAGGCGAGACACTTGGAGAACTGCCGCTTTGCATACACTCGAACACTGTTTACAACGCTTTGTTTAGGACGGCCCGAATCAATCCACACACTATACCACATTTTAGCTTGTTGACACGCATTAACCAAAGCTGGGTTTTCCGACCATCCTGGAACTTCTGACCCAATTCTCACTTTACGAATGGGAACCGCGGTTTCTTCTGCACAGCGCAAGGCCTGAGTTATTTCACTACAGTAGATATCTAGAATTATTTGTTTCTCATAACATGCAATCAGCGAGCTTTGGAGTAGTAGCTGGAAAGGGACTTTAATATTTTCCAGGATTCCGTCACACACAGACCTGAACATGGCTAAATTAGCTTTTTGCCATTCAGTCTTCTGGAACCACTTTTTCTCCTTTGGAGTATCATTTGGAGCATTATTCAGGAGGTCATTTAATAATGGAGGTATTAGCCACCAGAAGGTGATCAGAAACATAGAAGCCGATATCAACCCAATAGTCACCGTGAGTCCTCAAGTTGTGAGAGCAGATTAGAAAGTCGAGCGAGGACATGGAATCGTAGTTATGTACGCATGTGACGTTTACTCTGTTTTTCAGTACCTGCAGTCTTGGATAGGCATCGAACAGTATTTGACCTCTCGGATGTATGTTCTTGTGTCTTTTTTCTTTTATATATTTATGTTTTACTGAGGACGGCCATCGGACATAGAACCGAAATATTCATTCAAATTAGAATTCTACTGTCTTACGAAAACAATTCTCTATTGTTCTTCTTATTTTTGATTTTTAGGTTTCAGTCTGTGCTTTTGAACGCAGTTCAATAGTTACAATTGAACGGCAAAAATAACAAAAATCTATGCAAAAAGCCTACTTAACGTGAGGTCGTTGGTAAAAACGTAAACAAATAGTAAAAATGTCGTGTCTTTCCTGTAAGAAATTATTTGAGTAAGCCTTTGATTTTTTTGCGTGTACACAATCCCTAAGTTTGTTAGCCTCGTGTCGTGCTATAATGTACAATTGGAACTGCTAGTAATGAGTAATGATTGTTTGTTCCTTTTCAATAAATGGAAATTGAATAGAATCTTTGAAATAAAGCAGGATCGATTTGAACATTTTTGGGAATTTTCCTTCGAAAAACGACTAGAGGAATATAGTTAGCGAGGACAAACAACGAATAAGTTGAAAATTTAAGGGTTAGAATCGGTGAAAGAATAATTTCAGGAATTACACCTGGTCTGAACAGTTTGTACTAACAATTTGTGTCTTTATTATTTCAGAAAACGAAAGTCAGTTTCATCTTTTATGCCTGGATATGCTCTTCGCTTTCGTATAAATTGGTATGTATTACTTTTTTGAATAAAAAGCCTGGGACACTCAGGGCAATCGGGAGGAGAGTGTAGTGTCAAAATCCTAGAGTTTTAGTCTTAAATGGACCCAGGACAATACATTCTGCTTTTTTACTGCCTTCCCAAACCCCTATGCCTTCCCAAGGCCAGAACAAAATTTGCACTTTACTGAAAAAATACAAATGAATGTGCATTGTCAGTTTAATATACATATACTAATATTTAGTAATCAAAATGTTAAAATTATTTGATTTGTTAAAGTTATGAAAGTAAAAACATTTATATTTTTTTCAGTAAAGTGCAAATTTTCTTCTGGCCTTGGGATGGTAGAGGGGTTTTGCGCCAAACTTATGTTAATTTCTGCTCGTTTTGAGTTTGACTCGATTATTTATTTTAATTTCTGTTCGTTTTGGGTTTCATTTTTGTATCGATGCTGATTTGTGGTAGTTTCGAGCTTAGTAAATTATTGGATTTAATTTTTGCTCATTTTTTGTTTAATGGAGTTCTTTACTTTTCTTTGAAAAACTTATTTTGTGGAAAAAGTTTTTTTTAATTAATTTCTTTTCTTTTTATATTGACATAGTCTTTTCAGGGAAAAAGAAAATAACACTTTAAATCTTTTTGATTTTTAAGACATTATAGTTTGGCCTGCTATTTGTATACTGGAGAAAAGTTTTCAGCAATTTTTAACAACATACACCATTTTAAAAATCTGGACACAAATAGTACTGTTTAACTTAGTGTCATACCTCCTCTAGTTGACCTGAAATGGAAAACCTGAAACCATTCCCAAAAAAATCTGTTTACTTTCTTTGATAGCTTTGATAAACTTACAATATTTTGATTTGGTTAAATTTTAAGAGCAGAAGTAGCCTCGAAAATTTGAACATAGTACCCTCAGTCGTTCTTGGGATACTGCTGAGATGCTTTATTGGGAATTAGCATTTTCACAGTGCATTTTGATTTAATCTTAAGGCAACATTTAGTTTAGGCACTAAGGCACTAAGGGGGATTAGTTGCCCTCCAATCACTTTCGACTATTAAAAAGGGCATCAGCCCTTTCTATTTTCAATTGAATGAGCCCTTTTCGAAGTTCCCACGATAACTCATTCGATACGAAGCCCTGGTCTAAACAACAACAACAACAAAAAAATTACTAATCACTTTTGACTATTAAAAAGGGCACTAGCCCTTTGAATTTCAAATCGAATGAGCCCTTTTCTGAAGTTTCTACAACAACGTCTTCTATAAAAAACCTTATATGCCCCCAGGGCATAACTTAAAACTCTTGCCCTGAGGGCTGTGGCGGAATATCCTCCTCAGAAACATATTTTCTATCTGTAAATCAACTACGCTGAACAAAATGGCCATCTCAAAGTTTTTATTGGATGTGTTTGGGGGAATGAAGGGCGTGGGGGGATAGTAGTAGAGATGCATTATTGAGTCCGAACGGGGCTCCTTATATGGGCATAGAATACGGACGGGGCACCAAATAAGGGCATAGCCTCCCTAGGGAGAATGATTACGTAATGGGGTCAATGACCTCTTTTTCCAAGGTTGATTTATTTGATGTTTCTATGTGTAATAGCTCCGGGGCGAAGGTTGCACATGCGCATTGAATTCTAACGGGAACAATGTTATTGATCTAGGACTCGAGGGGGAAGTGAATTTCCGAGAAATTGATTGCGTAATCGATCGCGAATGTCATGGTGTCCAGAAATAGTATTTGTTGTTTGGCCACGTGTAATGGCATGAGGGGTGATTTACATAATCGATGGGGGACATAATTTATTCAAGGATTATCGATCGAGTCTAATGGGGGTCAAGGTCAATCGATATGTTGTTGTTTGGCCACGTGTAATGTCATGAGGGGTGATTTACATAATCGATGGGGGACATAATTTATTCAAGAATTATCGATCGAGTCTAATGGGGGTCAAGGTCAATCGATCTGTTGTTGTTTGACCACGTGCAATGGCATGAGGGGTGATTTACATAATCGCTCAGGGAATTATTGATTTATGACACTGTGGGGTGATTTACATAATCGCTAGGGGAAATTATTGATTCACGATGGGGGAATTATGAAACAAATATGACTTCATTATTGTTTGGCTAACCTAACCTGTGAACTTGATTTACATAATCGGCGGGGAAATTGTTGATTCACGAAGAGGGAATTAAGAAACATTAAGGCTTCTTTAATCTGTGATTTACATAATCGCTAGGGGAAATTATTGATTCACGATGGGGGAATTATGAAACAAACATGTCTTCATTGTTGTTTGGTTAGCTTAACCTGAGAAATTGATTTACATAATCGGCGGGGAAATTGTTGATTCACGAAGAGGGAATTCAGAAACATTAAGGCTTCTTTAATCCTTAGGCCTGAGGGATAAACGTTCTTTAGGTCAGAGAGAAAAATTAATATTCTATTTTTAAATAGGGCTTCATTGATCTTTAGTGTCAGGAATTATAATTGACGAAGGGGAGAATTAAGAAACATTAAGGCTTCTTTAATCTTAGGTCTGAGGGATAAACGTTCTTTAGGTCAGAGAGAAAAATTAATATTCTATTTTTAAATAGGGCTTCATTGATCTTTAGTGTCAGGAATTATAATTGACATCACTTGTTATCTTGGAATTATGCGGGAGTCTAAAGAGATAGAAATTCTATTTTTAAATACGGCTTCACGGAGCTTTAAGTCGAAGAGATAAATTGATATTCTAACGAAACCCTAATAGTTTAGCTAGGAAAATTTATGAGATGAAGAGATTAACGTAGGAAAGGGTTTCCTAGAAATTTGAAATGCGTTAGCGCAGAGATGCCAAACAAAAGGAACACGCTGAAATTACGTTTAGGGATTATTTGGGCGAAACGGTTTTAGATATTTTATGGGATTATTTCGGCGAAACAGTTAGAGACATTTTGAAAGAAGATTTTAGGAAAGGTTTTAGAAGAGAATTTGAGGGTGAAACTCTGTGGTCGTTATAATACACAAGTTCCATTTGAACAGTGTTGTGAGGTCCTCTACCCCAACCCCAAAGGGTTCCGATCCCCACCCCAACCCCGAAGGAAGCCCCCGGTACTCAAAGGCCCTCCCAAGCTCCCATAGAGCCCCAGCCCCCCAAACGCCCTCCTCAGACCCTCAAAGGCCCTCCTCTGGTCCTCAAAGGGCCCCCGGATCCCCAAAGGGCACCCCCGGGCCCCCCAAAGGCCCCTCGGGCTCCCAAAGGACCAACGGGGTCCCAAAGGCCCTACACCGGTCCCCAAATGTCCTCCAGGCCCCCCACAGTCCACCCGGCCCCCCAAGGCCCGCCCCCGGCCCCCCAAAGGGCCAACCGGCTCCCAAAGGACCAAACGGTCCTCAAGTGTCCCCCAGACTCCCAAAGGCCCCCCTGTGCCCCAAAGGCCCTCCCCCCGTCCGCCAAGGTCCCCCCCGGGCTCCCCAAGAGCCCCCGGCGCCCCCCAAGGTCTAGGTCAACATAAAATTTTATCAACGAAGTGAAGAAAAGTTCAAGTTCTCTTCTGAATTTTACTAAAGAACACAATTCATTTCTAATTTCACCAGAGAAAATAAAAATCTTCCGCTTCAGTTCTTTATTTCACAAAAGACATAAAGAAATTTAAAGTTCAATTCTAAATTTTTCAGTGGAAGATAGAAAAAGTAATATCATACTTGTGAATATTTTCACGGAAGATAAAAAGTTCTAGTTCAATTTTAAATTTTCTCAACGAAGTGAAGAAAAGTTCAAGTTCTCTTCTGAACTTTACCAAAGAACACACTTCAATTCTAATTTCTCCAGAAAAAATAAAAATCTTCCACTTCAATTTTAAGTTCCCCAATGAAATAAAGAAATTTAAAGTTCTATTCTAAATTTTTAGATGGAAGATAGAAAAAGTAATACTATGAGAATGATTGTTTTCCATGAAGATCAAAAGTTTAACTTTATTTATAATTTTTCTTAAATTCAGTTCTGATTTTTCTCAAAGAGATGAAAAATTTAAATTTCATTTCTAAATTTTTCTCTAGAAGATAGGAAAAGTTATACTACGATTGTGATTATTTTTCAGTGAAGATAAAAAGTTTCACTTTAATTCTAATTTTCTTAAGTTCACTTTCAGATTTTTTGCAACGAGATGAAAAATTTAAAGTTCTATTCTATGATGATACAAAGTTTCACTTTAATTCTAAATTTTCTTAAATTCAGTTACGACCTTTCTCAAAGAGATGAAAAAATTTAAAGTTCTGTTCAATATATTTTCTCGGAAGAAGAAAAGTTCAACTTCGATTCTGAATTTTCTCATTGAAAATTAAATAAGTTATTGATTAATTCAATATTCCCAAAATAATATAAAAATTTTCCACTTCACTTCAGATTTTTCTCGAAGAGATGAAAAATTTAAAATACTATTCCAAATTTTTCATAGAAGATAGAAAAGATCAAGTTCTCTTCTGAATTTTACCAACAAACACAATTCAATTCTAATTTCTCCAGAGAAAATAAAAAGCTTCCACTTCAGTTTTATGTATACCAAGACATAAAAAATTTAAAGTTCTGTTCTAAATTTTTCTGTAGAAAATAGGAAAAGTTATACTATGTTAGTGATTATTTTCCGTGAAGATAAAAAGTTTCACTTTAATTCTAAATTTTCTTAAATTCAGTTCCAACTTTTCACATAGAGATGAAAAAAATTTTAAGTTCTGATCCAATTTTTCATAGAAGGTTGGAAAAGTTATACTTTGATCATGAATATTCAAGTTCTCTTCTGAATTTTACCAAAGAACACACTTCAATTCTAATTTCACCAGAGAAAACAAAAATCTTCCACTTCACTTCATTATTTCACAAAGACATAAAGAAATTTAAAGTTCAATTCTAATTTTTCGGTGGAAGATGGAAAAAGTAATATCATACTTGTGAATATTTTCACGGAAGATAAAAAGTTCTAGTTCAATTTTAAACTTTCACAACGAAGTCAAGGAAAGTTCAAGTTCTCTTCTGAATTTTCTCAATGAAAAAGAAATTACTCATTGATAATTTCTATTTTTTCCAAATAATATAAAAATTTTCCACTTTAGTTCAGATCTTTCTCGAAGAGATGAAAAATTTAAATACTGTTCCAAATTTTTCACAGAAGATAAAAAAGTTCAAGTTCTCTTCGGAATTTTAGCAAAGAACACACTTCAATTCTAATTTCTCCAGAGAAAATAAAAATTTTCCACTTCAGTTCTTTATTTCACAAAGACATAAAGAAATTTAAAGTTCAATTCTAATTTTTCGGTGGAAGATAGAAAAAGTAATAGCATACTTGTGAATATTTTCCTGGAAGATAAAAAGTTCTAGTTAAATTTTAAATTTTCTAAAAGAATTGAAGAAAAGTTCAAGTTCCCTTCTGAACTTTACCAAAGAACACACTTCAATTCTAATTTCTCCAGAGAAAATACAAATCTTCCACTTCATTTCTTTATTTCACAAAGAGATAAAGAAATTTAAAGTTCAATTCTAATTTTTCGGTGGAAGATAGAAAAAGTAATATCATACTTGTGAATATTTTCACGGAAGATAAAAAGTTTCACTTTATTTTAAATTTTTCTTAAATTTGGTTCTGATTTTTCTCAAAGAAATAAAAAATTCAAAGTTCTGTTCCAAATTTTTCATAGAAGATAGAAAAAGTTATACATTGATAGTGAATATTCAACATGAAGATAAGGAACTCCACTTTAATTCAGAGTTTTCTCGAAGAAGTGCAAAATGTTCAAGTTCTCCTATCTATGACTAAGTTTGCTAAAGACAAGCTATTTTCTTGTGAAAACACACAAAATCAGAAAAAATGATCAATTTTCCTATAGTACCTACGCAATTAGACTAAAAATGAAGGTATTTATGCAGAGTTTCAACTAGCTATGGCTAAGTTTGCTAAAGACAAGCTATTTTCTTGAGAAAAGACGCAAAATCAGAAAAAATGTTCAATGTTCCTTTAGTACCTACTCAATTAGACTAAAAATGAAGATATTTATGCAGAGTTTCAACTAGCTATGGCTAAGTTTGCTAAAGACAAGCTATTTTCTTGTGAAAACCCACAAACTAAGAAAAATGTTCAATGTCCCTTTAGTACCTACTCAATTAGACTAAAAATGAAGATTTTTATACAGATTTTCGACTAGCTATGGCTAAATGTGATAAAGACAATCTATTTTCGTGAGAAAACACATAACATCAAAAAAATCTTAAAATGTCAGTTAGTAAAAACGCCATAAGGCTGAAATGAAGATCCTTATAAATAGTTAATTATAGATAAGGCTAAGTTTGATAAAGACAAGCTATTTTCTTACGAAAACACACAAAATCAGAACTAAAATTTTCAATGTTCCTCTAGTACCTACACAATTAGACTAAAAATTAATATATTTATGCAGAGTTTCAACTAGCTATGGCTAAGTTTGCTAAAGACAAGCTATTTTCTTGCGAAAACACACAAAATCAGAAAAAATGTTCAATGTTCCTCTAGTACCTACACAATTAGACTAAAAATGAAGATATTTATGCAGAGTTTCAACTAGCTATGGCTAAGTTTACTAAAGACAAGTTATTTTCTTGCGAAAACACACACAATCAGAAAAAATGTTCAATGTTCCTCTAGTAACTAAACAATTATACTAAAAATGAAAATATTTATGCACAGCTTCAAATAGCTATGACTAAGTTTTCTAAAGACAAGCTATTTTCTTGCGAAAACACAAAAAAAATCAGAAAAAAATGTTCAATGTTCCTTTAGTACCTGCTCAATTAGACTAAAAATGAAGTTATTTTTGCAGAGTTTCAACTAGCTATGGCTAAGTTTGCTAAAGACAAGCTATTTTCTAACGAAAACACACAAAATCATAAAAAAATTTTAAATGTTCCTCTATTAAAAACGAATTTAGTATTAAATTAATATATTTTTTATGATTTTATTCTATCTTTGTCTAATTTTGATAAAGACAATCTATTTTCGTGCGAAAACACACAAAATCATAAAAAATGTTCAATGTTCCTTTAGTACCTACGCACTTAGGCTGAAATGAAGATATTTATGCAGAGTTTCAACTAGCTATGGCTAAGTTTGCTAAATACAAGCCATTTTCTTGAAAAAACACACAAAATCAGAAGTAAAATGTTCAATGTTCCTCTAGTACCTACGCAATTAGGCTTAAATTAAGATATTTATGCAGAGTTTCAAATATCTATGTCTAAGTTTGCTAAAGACAAGATATTTTCGTGCGAAAACACACAAAATCAGAAAAATGTTCAATTGTCCTTTAGTAACTATGCTTTTAGTATTAATTTAATATATTTTTTTACATTTTAAACGATATATTTTGAATTTTTATATATACAATCTATTCTCTTAATAACACACAAACAAAATCAGTTGTAATTTTTTCAATTTTCCTCTAGTACCTACCTACGAATAAACACACTGACTATCTGTATGAAGAGTTTCAACTCGAGCTGTAGAAGTTTGCTATAGTCAAGCTATTTGTCTTGCGAAAACACACAAAATCAGAAAAAATGTTCAATGTTCCTTTAGTACCTACACAATTAGACTAAAAATGAAGATATTTATGAAGAATTTCAACTATCTATTACTAGGTTTGATAAAGACGAGATATTTTCTTTCGAAAACACAAACAAAATAAGAAAAAATGTTCAATGTTCCTTTAGTAACTACGCAATAAGACAAAAATTGAAGGTATTTATGCAGAATTTCAACTAGCTATGGCTAAGTTTGCTAAAGACAAGCTATTTTCTCACGAAAACACACAAAATCAGAAAAAAATGTTCAATGTTCCTCTAGTACCTATGCAATTAGGCTGAAATGAAGATATTTATGCACAGTTTAAACTATCTAGGACTAATTTTGCTAAAGACAAGCTAGTGTCTTATGAAAACATACAAAATCAGAAAAAATGTTCAATGTTCATTTAGTACCTACACAATTAGACTGAAATTAATATATTCATGCAGAGTTTCAACTATCTATGGTTAAGTTTTCTAAAGACAAGCTATTTTATAGCGAAAACACAAAAAATCAGACATAATGTTCACTGTTCCCTTACTACCTACGAAATTAGGCTGAAATGAAGATATTTATGCAGAGTTTCAAATAGCTATGGTTAAGTTTACTAAAGACAAGACATTTTCTTGCGAAAACATACACAAAATCAGAAAAAATTTTCAGTCTTCCTTTAGTAAATAAGCAATTAGGCTAAAAATGAAGATATTTATGTAGAGTTTCAACTAGCTATGGCTAAGTTTGCTAAAGACAAGCTATTTTTCTTGCGAAAACATACAAAATCAGAAAAAATTTTCAGTGTTCCTTTAGTAGATACACAATTAGGCTAAAAATGAAGATATTTATGCACAGTTTCAACTAGCTATGGCTAAGTTTGCTAAAGACAAGCTATTTTCTTGCGAAAACACACAAAATCAGAAAAAATGTTCAATGTTCCTTTAGTACCTAAGCAATTAGGCTGAAATGAAGATATTTATGCAGAGTTTCAACTATCTATGGCTAAGTTTGCTAAAGACAAGCTAATTTCTAACGAAAACACACAAAATCAGAACAAATGTTCAATTTTCATATAGTACCTACGCAATTAGGCTGAAATTAAGATATTAGTGGACATTTTAAACTAACGAGTTCGAAGTTTGCTAAGGACTATATATTTTATTTTGAAAACACAAACAAAATCAGAAAAAATTTTCAATTATACTTCACTATAGACAAAATTAGTATAAAAATGAAGATATTTATGCAGAGTTTCAAATAGCTACGGCGCAGTTTGCTAAAGACATGCTATTTTCTTGCGAAAACACACAAAATCAGAAAAAATGTTCAATGTTCCTTTAGTACCTACGCAATTAGGATAAAAATGAAGATATTTATGCACTGTTTCAACTAGATATGGATAAGTTTGCTAAATACAAGCTATTTTCTTGCGAAAACACACAAAATCAGAAAAAATATTGTTAGGTTAGGTTAAGTTAGATTAGGTTAGGTTAGCCTACGTACGCGCGCATATAGGTTAGGTTAGGTTGGATTAAGTTAGGTTAGGTTAAGTTAGGTTAGGTTAGGTAAGATTAAGTTAGGTTAGGTTAAGTTAGGTTAGGCTAGGTTAGCCTACGTACGCGCGCGTGCGTAGTTTTTCTGATTTTGTGTGTTTTCGCATGAAAATAGCTTGTCTTTAGCAAACTTAGCCATAGATAGTTGAAACTCTGCATAAATATCTTCATTTCAGCCTAATTGCGTAGGTACTAAAGGAACATTGAACATTTTTTCTGATTTTGTGTGTTTTCGCAAGAAAATAGCTTATCTTTAGCAAACTTAACCATAGATAGTTGAAACTCTGCATAAATATCTTCATTTCAGCCTAATTGCATAGGTACTAGAGGAACATTGAACATTTTTTTCTGATTTTGTGTGTTTTTGTGAGAAAATAGCTTGTCTTTAGCAAACTTAGCCAGAGCTAGTTGAAACTCTGCATAAATATCTTCATTTTTAGTCTAATTGCGTAGGCACTATAGGAACATTGAACATTTTTTCTGAGTTTGTTTGTGTTTTTGCAAGAAAATAGCTTGTCTTTAGCAAACTTAGCCATAGCTCGTTGAAACTCTGCATAAATATCTTCATTTTTAGTCTAATTGTGTAGTTACTAGAGTAACATTGAATATTTTTTCTGAGTTTTCGTGTTTTCTCTAGAAAATAGATTGTCTTTAGCAATATTATACTGTGTTAGTTTAAACTCTGCATAAATATATGCATTTTTAGTATTATGATGTAGGTTCTAAAGGAACACTGAACATTTTACTTCTGATTTTGTTTGTGTTCTTGAAATAAAATAGATTGTCTTAAGAAAAATTAAACATATCCATTTAAAACTCTAAAAAAATATATGCATTTCAGCCTAATTGCATAGGTACTATAGGAACATCGAAAATTTTTCTGATTTTGTGTCTTTTCGCACTAAAGTAGCTTGTCTTTAGCAAACTTAGCCATAGATAGTTGAAACTCTGCATAAATATCTTCATTTAAGCCTAATTGCGTAGGTACTAGAGGAACATTGAACATTTTAATTATGATTTTGTGTGTTTTTGCAATAAAATGGATTGTATTTAGCAAACTTAGCCATATCTAGTTGAAAATCTGCATAAATATCTTCATTTAAGCATAATTGCGTAGGTACTAAAGGAACATTGAACATTTTTTCTGATTTTGTGTGTTTTCGCAAGAAAATAGCTTTTCTTTAGCAAACTTAGCCATAGATATTTGAAACTCTGCATAAATATCTTCATTTAAGACTAATTGCGTATGTACTAGAGGAACATTGAACATTTTTTTCTGATTTTGTGTGTTTTCGTGAGAAAATAGCTTGTCTTTAGCAAACTTATCCATAGCTAGTTGAAACTCTGCATAAATACCTTAATTTTTAGTCTAATTGCGCAGGTACTATAGGAAAATTGAACATTTTTTTCTGATTTTGTTTGTGTTTTCGCAAGAAAATAGCATGTCTTTAGAAAACTCAGTCATAGCTAGTTGAAACTGTGCATAAATATCTTCATTTTTAGTCTAATTGTTTAGTTACTAGAGCAATATTGAACATTTTTTCTGATTTTGTGTGTTTTCGCAAGAAAATAGCTTGTCTTTAGTAAACTTAGCCATAGCTAGTTGAAACTCTGCATAAATAGTTTCATTTTTAGTCTATTTGTGTATTTACTATTGTAAAATTGAACATTTTTTCTGATTTTGTGTGTTTTCGCAAGAAAATAGCTTGTCTTTAGTAAACTTAGCCATAGCTAGTTGAAACTCTGCATAAATATCTTCATTTTTAGTCTAATTGTGTAGGTACGAGTGGAACATTGAACATCTCACTTCTGATTTTGTGTGTTTTTGTAAGAAAATGCCTTGTCTTTAGCAAACTTATCCATAGCTATATGAAACTGTGTATAAATATCTTCATTTAATGCTAATTGCGTAGGTACTAAGGCACTATTTAACATTTTTTTGATTTTGTGTGTTTTCGCACGAAAATAGCTTGTCTTTAGCAAATTTAGCCATAGCTAGTTGAAACTCTGCATAAATATATTCATTTTTAGTCTAATTTCGTAGGTACTAAAGGAACTTTGTAAATTTTTTCTGAGTTTGAGGGTTTTCTCAAGAAAATAGCTTGTATTTAGCAAACTTAGCCATAGCTAGTTGAAACTCTGCATAAATATCTTCATTTTTAGTCTAATTGTGTATGTACTAATGGAAAATTGAACATTTTTTCTGATTTTGCGTGTTTTCGCAAGAAAATAGCTTGTCTTTAGCAAACTTAGCCATAGCTTGTTGAAACTCTGCATAAATATCTTCATTTTTAGTCTAATTGCGTAGGTACTAGAGGAACATTGATCATTTTTTCTGATTTTGTGTGTTTTCACAAGAAAACAGCTTGTCTTTAGCCAACTTAGTCATAGATAGGAGAACTTGAACATATTGCACTTCTTCGAGAAAACTCTGAATTAAAGTGGAGTTCCTTATCTTCATGTTGAATATTCACAATCAATGTATAACTTTTTCTATCTTATATGAAAAATTTGGAACAGAACTTTAAATTTTTTATTTCTTTCAGAAAAATCAGAACCAAATTTAAGAAAAATTACAAATAAAGTGAAACTTTTTATCTTCCGTGAAAATATTCACAAGTATGATATTACTTTTTCTATCTTCCACCGAAAAATTAGAATTGAACTTTAAATTTCTTTATGTCTTTGTGAAATAAAGAAGTGAAGTGGAAGATTTTTGTTTTCTCTGGAGAAATTAGAATTGAAGTGTGTTCTTTGGTAAAGTTCAGAAGGGAACTTGAGCTTTTCTTCACTTCGTTGAGAAAATTTAAAATTTGAACTAAAACTTTTTATCTTCCAGGAAAATATTCACAATTATGCTATTACTTTTTCTATCTTACACCAAAAAATTAGAATTGAACTTTAAATTTTTTTATGTCTTTGTGAAATAAAGAACTGAAGCGGAAGATTTTTATTTTCTCTGGAGAAATTAGAATTGAAGTGTGTTCTTTGTTAAAATTCCGAAGAGAACTTGAACTTTTTTATCTTCTGTGAAAAATTTGGAACAGTATTTAAATTTTTCCTCTCTTCGAGACAGATCTGAACTAAAGTGGGAAATTTTATATTATTTGGAAAAAAATAGAAATGATCAATGACTAATTTCTTTTTCATTGAGAAAATTCAGAAGAGAACTTGAACTTTCCTTGACTTCGTTGTGAAAATTTAAAATTGAACTAGAACTTTTTATCTTCCGTGAAAATATTCACAAGTATGGTCTTACTTTTTCCATCTTCCACCGAAAAATTAGAATTGAACTTTAAATTTCTTTATGTCTTTGTGAAATAATGAAGTGAAGTGGAAGATTTTTGTTTTCTCTGGTGAAATTAGAATTGAAGTGTGTTCTTTGATAAAATTCAGAAGAGAACTTGAATATTCACGATCAAAGTATAACTTTTCCAATATTCTATGAAAAATTTGGAACAGAACTTTAAATTTTTTCTTCTCTATGTGAAAAGTCGGAACTGAATTTAAGAAAATTTAGAATTAAAGTGAAACTTTTTATCTTCATGGAAAATAATCACTAACATAGTATAACTTTTCCTATTTTCTACAGAAAAATTTAGAACAGAACTTTAAATTTTTTATGTCTTGGTATACATAAAACTGAAGTGGAAGCTTTTTATTTTCTCTGGAGAAATTAGAATTGAATTGTGTTTGTTGGTAAAATTCAGAAGAGAACTTGATCTTTTCTATCTTCTATGAAAAATTTGGAATAGTATTTTAAATTTTTCATCTCTTCGATAAAAATCTGAAGTGAAGTGGAAAATTTTTATATTATTTTGGGAATATAGAATTGATCAATAACTTATTTCATTTTCAATGAGAAAATTCAGAATCGAAGTTGAACTTTTCTTCTTCCGAGAAAATATATTGAACAGAACTTTAAATTTTGTCATCTCTTTGAGAAAGGTCGGAACTGAATTTAAGAAAATTTAGAATTAAAGTGAAACTTTTTATCATCATAGAATAGAACTTTAAATTTTTCATCTCTTTGCAAAAAATCGGAAAGTGAACTTAAGAAAATTATAATTAAATTGAAACTTTTTATCTTCACAGAAAAATAATCACAATTGTAGTATAAATTTTCCTATCTTCTAGAGAAAAATTTAGAAATAAACTTTAAATTTTTCATCTCTTTGAGAAAAATCAGAACTGAATTTAAGAAAAATTATAAATAGAGTGAAACTTTTGATTTTCATGGAAAACAATCATTGTCATAGTATTACTTTTTCTATCTTCCATCTAAAAATTTAGAATAGAACTTTAAATTTCTTTATTTCATTGGGGAACTTAAAACTGAAGTGGAAGATTTTTATTTTTTCTGGAGAAATTAGAATTGAAGTGTGTTCTTCGGTAAAGTTCAGAAGAGAACTTGAACTTTTCTTCACTTCGTTGAGAAAATTTAAAATTGAACTAGAACTTTTTATCTTCCGTGAAAATATTCACAAGTATGATATTACTTTTTCTATCTTCCACCGAAAAATTTAGAATTGAACTTTAAATTTGTTTATGTCTTTTGTGAAATAAAGAACTGAAGCGGAAGATTTTTATTTTCTCTGGTGAAATTAGAAATGAATTGTGTTCTTTAGTAAAATTCAGAAGAGAACTTGAACTTTTCTTCACTTCGTTGAGAAAATTTTAAGTTGAACTAGAACTTTGGGGGCGCCGGTGGCTCTTTGGGAGCCCGGGGGGGACCTTTGAGGACCGGGGGAGGGCCTTTGGGGCACAGGGGGGCCTTTGGGAGTCTGGGGGACACTTGAGGACCGATTGGTCCTTTGGGAGCCGGTTGGCCCTTTGGGGGGCCGGGGGAGGGCCTTTGGGGTCCGGGGGGACAGTTGGGGACCTGGAGGACAGTTGGGGACCTGGAGGACATTTGGGGACCGGTGTAGGGCCTTTGGGACCCCGTTGGTCCTTTGGGAGCTCGATGGGCCTTTGGGGGGCCCGGGGGTGCCCTTTGGGGATCCTGGGGCCCTTTGAGGACCAGAGGAGGGCCTTTGAGGGTCTGAGGAGGGTGTTTGGGGGGCTGGGGCTCTATGGGAGCTTGGGGGGGGGCCTTTGAGTACCGGGGGCTTCCTTCGGGGTTGGGCTGGGGATCGGAACCCTTTGGGGTTGGGGTAGAGGACCTCACAACACTGTTCAAATGGAACTTGTGTATTATAACGACCACAGAGTTTCACCCTCAAATTCTCTTCTAAAACCTTTCCTAAAATCTTCTTTCAAAATGTCTCTAACTGTTTCGCCGAAATAATCCCATAAAATATCTAAAACCGTTTCGCCCAAATAATCCCTAAACGTAATTTCAGCGTGTTCCTTTTGTTTGGCATCTCTGCGCTAACGCATTTCAAATTTCTAGGAAACCCTTTCCTACGTTAATCTCTTCATCTCATAAATTTTCCTAGCTAAACTATTAGGGTTTCGTTAGAATATCAATTTATCTCTTCGACTTAAAGCTCCGTGAAGCCGTATTTAAAAATAGAATTTCTATCTCTTTAGACTCCCGCATAATTCCAAGATAACAAGTGATGTCAATTATAATTCCTGACACTAAAGATCAATGAAGCCCTATTTAAAAATAGAATATTAATTTTTCTCTCTGACCTAAAGAACGTTTATCCCTCAGACCTAAGATTAAAGAAGCCTTAATGTTTCTTAATTCTCCCCTTCGTCAATTATAAATAATGACACTAAATATCAATGAAGCCATATTTAAAAATAGAATATTAATTTTTCTCTCTGTCCTAAAGAACGTTTATCCCTCAGGCCTAAAGATTAAAGAAGCCTTAATGTTTCTTAATTCCCTCTTCGTGAATCAACAATTTCCCCGCCGATTATGTAAATCAATTTCTCAGGTTAAGCTAACCAAACAACATTGAAGCCATGTTTGTTTCTTAATTCCCCCCTCGTGAATCAATAATTTCCCCTAGCGATTATGTAAATCACAGATTAAAGAAGCCTTAATGTTTCTTAATTCACTCTTCGTGAATCAACAATTTCCCCGCCGATTATGTAAATCAAGTTCACAGGTTAGGTTAGCCAAACAATAATGAAGTCATATTTGTTTCATAATTCCCCCATCGTGAATCAATAATTTCCCCTAGCGATTATGTAAATCACCCCACAGTGTCATAAATCAATAATTCCCTGAGCGATTATGTAAATCACCCCTTATGCCATTACACGTGGTCAAACAACAACAGATCGATTGACCTTGACCCCCATTAGACTCGATCGATAATTCTTGAATAAATTATGTCCCCCATCGATTATGTAAATCACCCCTCATGCCATTACACGTGGCCAAACAACAACAGATCGATTGACCTTGACCCCCATTAGACTCGATCGATAATCCTTGAATCAATAATTCCCCCATCGATTATGTAAATCACCCCTCATGCCATTACACGTGGCCAAACAACAAATACTATTTCTGGACACCATGACATTCACGATCGATTACGCAATCAATTTCTCGGAAATTCACTTCCCCCTCGAGTCCCAGATCAATAACATTGTTCCCGTTAGAATTCAATGCGCATGTGCAACCTTCGCCCCGGAGCTATTACACATAGAAACATCAAATAAATCGACCTTGGAAAAAGAGGTCATTGACCCCATTACGTAATCATTCTCCCTAGGGAGGCTATGCCCTTATTTGGTGCCCCGTCCGTATTCTATGCCCATATAAGGAGCCCCGTTCGGACTCAATAATGCATCTCTACTGATAGTTGCCCTCCAATCACTTTCGACTATTAAAAAGGGCACTAGCCCTTTGAATTTCCAATCGATTGAGCTTTTTTTGAAGTTTCTAAGACAACGCCTTCTATAAAAACATTATATGTCCCCTGGGCATAACTTAAAACCCTTGCCCTGAGGGTTGTGGGGGAGTGTCCTCCTCAAAAACATATTTCTATCTTGAAATCAACTACGCTGAACAAAATGGCCATCTCAAAATTTCGATTGGATGTGTTTGGAGAAATGATGGGCGTGGGAGGGGTGGGGGGCTAGTTGCCCTCCATTCACTTTCGAAGATTAAAAAGGGCACTAGCCCTTTAAATTTCCAATCGAATTAGCCTTTTTTGAAGTTTCTACGACAACGCCTTCTATAAAAACATTATATGCCCTCTGGAAATAACTTAAAACCCTTGCCCTGAGGGTTGTGGGGGAGTGTCCTTCTGAAAAACATATTTTCTATCTGGAAATCAACTAGCCTACTAAATAAAATGGCTATATTAAAATTTTGATTGGATGTGTTTGGGTGAATGATGGACGTGGGGGGGGGAAGGGTGGGGGGGCTAGTTGCCCTCTAATCACTTTCAACTATTAAAAAAGGGCACTAGTCCTTTGAATTTCCAATCAAATGAGCCTCTTTTGAAATTTCTATGACAACGCCTTGTATAAAAACCTTATATACCCCAGGACATAACTTATAACCCTTGCCCTGAGGGTTGTTGGGGAGTGTCCTCCTCAAAAAAGTATATTCTATCTGGAAATCAACTACGCTGAACAAAATGGCTATCTCAAAATTTTAATTGGATGTGTTTGCGAGAATGATGGGCGTAGGAGAGGGGCTAGCTCCCCTCCAATCACTTTTGACTATTTAGACAAAATTTCCAATCGAATGAGCTTGTTTTGAAGTTTCTACGACAAAGCCTTCTTATAAAAACCTTAAATGGCCCCACGGCATAACTTAAAACCCTTGCCCTGAGAGTTCTGGGGGAGTGTCCTCCTAAAAAACGTATTTTCTATCTAGAAATCAACTAACCTACGCTGAACAAAATGGCTATCTCAAAATTCTGATTGGATGTGTTTGGGGGAATGATGGGCGTGGGGGCTAGTTGCCCTACAATCACTTTCAACTATTAAAAAGGGCACTAGCCCTTTGAATTACCAATCGAATGAGCCTGTTTTGAAGTTTCTACGACAACGCCTTCTATAAAAACCTTATATCCCCCCAGGGCATAACTTAAAACCCTTGCCGAGGTTTTTGGGGGAGTGTCCTCCTCAAAAACATATTTTCTATTGGGAAATCAACTACGTTGAACAAAATAGCTATTTCAATATTTTGATTGGATGTGTTTGGGGGAATGATAAGCGTGGGGGGAGGGGGCTAGTTGCCCTCCAATCACTTTCGACTTTTAAAGAGGGGACTAGCCCTTTGAATTTCCAATCGAATGAGCCTGTTTTGAAGTTTCTACGACAACGCCTTCTATAAAAACCTTTTATGCCAGCAGGGCATAACTTAAAACCTTTGCCCTAAGGGTTGCGGGGGAGTGTCCTCCTCAAAAATTTTTTTTCAATGTAGAAATCAACTAGCCTACGCTGAACAAAATGGCTATCTCAAAATTTTGATTGGATGTGTTTTGGGGAATGATGGGCATGGGGGGGGGCTAGGTGCCCTCCAATCACTTTCGACTATTAAAAAGGGCACTAGCCCTTTGAATTTCTAATAAAATGAGCCTCTTTTGAAGTTTCTACGACAACGCCTTCTATAAAAACCTTATATGCACCCAAGGCATAGCTTAAAACCCTTGCCCTGTGGGTTGTGGGGGAGTGTTCTCCTCAAAAACCTATTTTCTATTTGGAAATCAACTACGTTCAGCAAAATGGCTATCTCAAAATTTTGATTGCATGTGTTTGAGGGAAATATGGGCTTGGGGGGGGGGGGGGGCTAGTTGCCCTTCAATCCCTTTCGACTATTAAAAAGAGAACTAGCCCTTTAAATTTCCAATCGAATGAGCCTTTTTTGAAGTCTCTACGACAACGCCTTCTATAAGAGCCTTATATACCCCCAGGGCATAACTTAAAACCCTTGCCCTAAGGGTTGTGGGGGAAGGTCTTCCTCAAAAACACATTTTATATCTCGAAATCAACTACGCTGAAAAAAATGGCTATCTCAAAATTTTGATTGGATGTGTTTGGGGGAATGAAGGGCATGGGGGGGGGCTAGTTGCCCTCCAGTCACTTTCGACTAGAAAAAAGGGCACTAGCCCTTTGAATTTACAATCGAATGAGCCTGTTTTGAATTTTATATTGTGGTAACGTAATTCTTATGGTATTTGAGTTATGTAGTGGCAGGTACCTTTACTCTCCTTTTATTGGGGATATAAACTATGGCCCTAAGATAATTAAACTTTAGTAGCTTGCCTTAGGCTATGACCTGACTAATGAGGCGTACCAGCTGGGTATATTCGAAAGACTAAATATAGATTGTAGAGAGGTTGGCTATAATGCAATACTTTTATTCAGTTAACATACACTAGTACAAGATATATATTCTACTAAGACTGGTTGTCCCAAGTAGACCACAAGTCTCAGAAAACTATAATAATATATAATAAGATACTTAGACACTTACAATAATCCGACAATATTCCAAGGTATTTCTAATTTGATAATAAAAGGACAGAGGCTCGCCCTGCAAGTCAAAGAGTCTCCCTCAGTCTCAAAATCCCACCGCTGCCACCAGTTGTGGTAACGTGATTCTTATGGTATTTGAGAGATGTAGTGGCAAATGCCTTTATTCTCCCTTTATAGGGAAGATAAACTATGGCCCTAAGGTATTTAAACTTTGGTAGCGTGCCTTAGGCTATGACCTGACTATTGAGGCGTACCAGTTGGGTATTTCCAGAGACTAAATGCAGATTGTAGAGAGGTTGGCTATAACGCAAAACTTGTATTCAGTTAATATATACTAATACAAGATATATATATATGTATATATATATATATATATATATATATATATATATATATATATATATATATATATATATATATATATATATATATATATATATATATATATATATATATATATATATATATATATATATATATATATATATATATATATATTCTACTGGGACTGGTTGTCTAAAGTAGACCACAAGTCTCAGAAAACTATAATAATATATAATAAGATACTTAGACACTTACAATAATCTGACAATATTCCAAGGCATTTGTAATAAGATAATAAACAAGCAGAGGCTCGCCCTGCAAGTCAAAAAGTCCCCCTCAGTCTCAAAAATCTGAGTATATATATGAAAAAGCAACCGCATCCATCCGGTTCATTGACGCACTTAGCCAGGAAATTGGCTATTGAGCAAGTTCCCTCCAAGCTTACACATTCCAGGATGTGTGTCTTTATTTTAATAAAAAGTTGTATTTCGACACTTTTGTATTTGCGTCTTAATATTTTTACTAAATTCCAAATTGACTTAATTAGAAATCTTTACCACACTATGACAACGCCTTCAATAAAAACCTTATATGTTCCAGGGCATAACTTAAAACCCTTGCCCTGAGGTTTGTGGGGGAGTGTCCTCCTCAAAATCATATTTTCTATCTGGAAGTCAACTACGCTGAACAAAATGGCTATCACACAATTTTGATTGGATGTGTTTGGGGGAATGATGGGCGTAGGAGGGGGGCTAGTTGACCTCCAATCACTTTCGACTGTTAAAAAGGGCACTAACCCTGTCAATTTCCAATCGAATGAGCCTGTTTTGAAGTTTCTACGACAACGCCTTCTATAAAAGCCTTATATGCCCCCAGGGCATAGCTTAAAACCCTTGCCCTGAGGGTTGTGGGGGAGTGTCCTCATTAAAAACCTATTTTCTATCTGGAAATCAACTACGTTGAACAAAATGGCTATCTCACAATTTTGATTGTATGTGTTTGGGGGAAAGATGAGCGTTGGGGGGGCTAGTTGCCCTCCAATCCCTTTCAACTATTAAAAAGGGCACTAGCCCTTTGAATTTCCAATCGAATGAGCCTTTTTGAAGTTTCTACGACAACGCCT
Organism: Artemia sp. Qi Xiang Cuo; assembly: GCF_049724085.1. NCBI lineage: Eukaryota > Metazoa > Arthropoda > Branchiopoda > Anostraca > Artemiidae > Artemia > Artemia sp. Qi Xiang Cuo. The sequence continues at coordinate 39,860,455 of NC_142799.1, forward strand.
TCTATAAAAACCTTATATGCCCCCAGGGCATATCCCAAAACCCTTGCCCTGAGGGTTTTGGGGGAGTATCCTCCTCAAAAATACATTTTCTCTCTCGAAATCAACTACGCTGAACAAAATGGCTATCTCAAAATTTTGATTGGATGTGTCTGGGGGAATGAAGGGCTTGGGGGGGGGGGCTAGTTGCCCGCCAATCACTTTCGACTAGAAAAAAGGGCACTAGCCCTTTGATTTTCCAATCGAATGAGCCTGTTTTGAAGTTTCTATGACAACGCCTTCAATAAAAACCTTATACGCCCCCAGGGCATAACTTAAAACCCTTGTCCTGAGGGTGGTGGGGGAGTGTCCTCCTCAAAAACATATTTTCTATCTGGAAGTCAACTACGCCGAACAAAATGGCTATCACACAATTTTGATTGGATGTGTTAGGGGGAATGATGGGCGAAGGGGGGGGGCCTAGTTGCCCTCCAATTACTTTCGACTGTTAAAAAGGGCACTAAACCTGTGAATTTCCAATCGAATGAGCCTGTTTTGAAGTTTTTACTACAACGCCTTCTATAAAAACCTTATATGCCCCAAGGGCATAACTTAAAACCCGTGCCCTGAGGGCTGTAGGGGAGTGTCCTCCACAAAAACCTATTTTCTAACTGAAAATCAACTACGCTGAGTAAAATGGTTATCTCACAATTTTGATTGTATGTGTTTGGGGGAAAGATGAGCGTTGGGGGGCTAGTTGCCCTCCAATCCCTTTCGACTATTAAAAAGGGCACTAGCACTTCGAATTTCCAATCGAATGAGCCTTTTTGAAGTTTCTACGACAATGCCTTCTATAAAAACCTTATATGCCCCAGGGCATATCCCAAAACCCTTGCCCTGAGAGTTGTGGGGGTGTATCCTCCTCAAAAACACATTTCTATCTCGAAATCAACTACGCTGAACAAAATGGCTATCTCAAAATTTTGATTGGATGTGTTTGGGGGAATGAAGGGCGTGGGGGGGTCTAGTTGCCCACCAATCACTTTCGACTAGAAAAAAGGGCACTAGCCCTTTGAATTTCCAATCGAATGAGCCTGTTTTGAAGTTTCTATGACAACGCCTTCAATAAAAACCTTATATGCCCCCAGGGCATAACTTAAAACCCTTGCCCTGAGGGTGGGGGGGGGGGGTGTCCTCCTCAAAAACATATTTTCTATCTGGAAATCAACTACGCTGAACAAAATGGCTATCTCACAATTTTGATTGGATGTGTTTGGGGAATGATGGCCGTGGGGGGGGGGAGGGGGGTTAGTTGCCCTCCAATCACTTTCGACTATTAAAAAGGGCACTAGCCCTTTGAATTTCCAATCGAATGAGCCTGTTTTAAAGTTTTTACGACAACAGCTTCTATAAAAACCTTATATGCCCCCAGGGCATAACTTAAAGCCCTTGCCCTGAGGGTTGTGGGGGAGTGTTCTCCTTAAAAACACATTTTCTATCTGGAAATTAACTACGCTGAACAAAATTGCCATCTCAAAGTTTCGATTGGATGTGTTTGGGGGAATGATTGGCGTGAGGGGGGGCTAGTTGCCCTCCAATCAATTTCGACTATTAAGAAGGGCACTAGAACTGGCGATTTCCAATCGAATGAGCCCCTTTTAAAGTATGTACGACTACCCCTTCTATCTGAAGTGCCCTGCTTTAAAGAAAAAAAAACAATAAACTGTACATTGAGTTAACATTGATTTTATATGCCCTCAGGGCATAACTTAATACCCTTGCCCCGAGGGTTGTGGGGGAGTGTACTCCTCAAAAGATATTTTCTATCTGAGAATCAACTACGCTGAACAAAATGGATATCTTAAAATTTTGATTGGATGTGTTTGGGGAAATGATGGGCGTGGGGATGGGGGCTAGTTGCCCTCCAATCACTTTCAACTATTAAAAAGGGCACTAGCCACTGCAATTTCTAATCGAATGACCCCTTTTCGAAGTTTCTACGACAACTCCTTAGATACGACGTGCCCGGGTATGGAGAAAGAAAAACACATTGTGCCCACATCGTTCTTTACTTAGGCAGCACTAGCACGCTGACTATGATATAGCACATAAAACTTTGTTAGTTAGTCTTTGGGCTAGAGGGTCTGAAAGAGTTTTTCCCGGTCATGGTTGGGTTCTTTCTAACAACGCACGGGTAGATATGCTTTTGTAAAGGGGGTCAGTGGGTATATCATATATATTTACTAAATAATTTATTTCTAAATTATTTTTGAAAAAGTGTGACACACCCTTTCATTTTGGACATGATGGGATTAACAAAAAATGGGCTAGAAAGGTGTATGCAGCTGTAAAAAAAATCTTCGGTTTTTAACAGAGTCAATTCAACAGTGCTGACTAACTAAAAAGTGATTTGTTTTCCATGTATAATTACTATTTTTTCTTTTTATTAACTTCATACGAAATGGATGGTTTAGAAACTAGGTAGGAGACAATTGGAATGGAAATGTCTGATTCCCTTTTGACGGTTCGAAGTGTTTGGAGGGTTGCCAGTAATTTCTCCCGTACTCTATTTCCCCTGGGCCCTTCTTGGCCCTAAACAGGATTAAATCAAGATTTCCTCGCAGATTCAAAAGGTAAGTGAAATATGTCTCCAGAGGGGACATGCCAATATCAGCCCCAGAGGCATATGTTCCAAGCCATGCATTATGTTCATTTTCCACCCATTCTCTAAGCTCATTCTTTGGATATATCTAACGAATGTTTGTTTTGGATCTCTAAATTTTCCTATTAATAATTTTAAGAAAGTATTTTGAAAACAGGACCACAAAACTATCGTACATTAAGCTTTCATATTTTAGTCTAACTTCACTTTGAAACTGACGCCAATCTGACTACAAGCTAGAATGACTTGAAGAAGCTGAAGCGTCAAGGAGCAACCTCGGATAGTTCCCTCCAACAGAGCTCTATGTTAGCTTACGTACCGTAGGCTCTTGATCAAGGACAAGCGGTAACCATCCTTTTTGGCCCAAAGCAAGAACTACGCGCACCTTTCCAAACTGTATGTTCATGTTTATCAATCCTGCCTGAGGCTCATATTTTATATAGGACTGCTAAGGTTAGGCCGTTACCGATTTCTTGCGTCAAAATGAAAATACTGTTAGAGCAAAAAAAAAAAAAAAAAAAAAACTGGACAAAGCCAACGCGTTACTCCTGTGGCGACATTAGCTGTTTGTTTTTCGGTAATGTCCTGGAGAAACATTTTATAAGGCGGTGCAAGCTTAGGCAAGATGAACGTAAGATCTTTGTTTGTTTATTTCCTATAGAATCTGTCTAACTAGTTTGGTTTTTGCTGCCACCGCCATTGTCAATTTTCAACATCTAAATGTTGCCTAAAATAGTTCTAATATTCGTTTTCAAATAAAACTCATGAAAGGTTTATTGATGGTTTCCAAAATTCAATCAAACATTACAACGAGATATGTCTCATATTTTGTAGCCTGTTAATCTTCCTTATTGATCCTTTTGTGCGATCTTTGACCAGCAGAAACATAGGTGATGTTTTTTATCAAATTGATCCTAAAATTTCAAATTATTTTCTTTTATTCTTTGTTCATTCTCAGCCCCCCAGGTTTTAGAATATTTTTCTACTATTACTATTTTTAATTTATTGCAGGGCATCGACGAGTATGACCAGGAAGGCCTCAGACAAGGTAAGGAATACACTATTGTATAGTATTATGTGATTTATATTTTTATTGCCTTTCAAACGGTACCAGAATTACGAGCGGTTATTTTGACTTCAGATGATTTTGGTTCCAGAAATTATCAAGCCACTACCCTGAATCTAGATCCAAAAGAGTACTGATCCGGATACCGAAGGCCCAATTTCCGATTTTACTGATAATAGTAAACTTGTTGGTTTCATTTCTACCGTTAAGTCCATTCAGGAATTACGAAAAGAACTGGGGTGAAACTTAGGGGAATGTTTAGGGGATGCTGAACTAAATCGAAAGACACTGTGTGCATCCGGATTGTCAAAAGGGCAATCTGCGGCATCTTAGGAGCGGCAAAAGGTACTAATTTGAAAATTTCATAGTCATTAATACTGCTACTGCGGCTTCAACTGCGACTAGTTGGGACTGTGACTACTTTTGACCGCAGCTGTGGCATTTAGCGACTGTTTGCAACTGCAACTGCTTCTACTTGCTACTACTGTTGGGACATATTGAGGGGTATGCTGAACAAAACAAAAACACACTATGTGGTGTCTGGTTTTTCAAAAGGGTCCGTCATCAATATCTCAGGAACAGCTAAGGGTACTTAGTTAAAACTTTAAGGGCATCTTCAAAAGTGATTGAAGGACAAAGAGCCCTCCATGTTGTTTTTAGGTGCCTTCTCAATACTGATCGAAAATGTAACAGTCAGCTTGTTTAAAATAATCAAAGCGTCTAATAACTGATCATAGACCCGTTTGTATTCTTTATCTTATGATTCTTTTCTCTCTTTGTTTTATAATAAAACGCAAGTGACGCAATAGGCTTTAGAACTTTCACGGTTGGAAAACGGGGAAGGGGGCTGTAGCCAAACTCCTGTTTATAGTAAATTATGGTATTTTTATGTTTGTCTTGAGTATTCAATTTAATGTTTTTAAGACACATTTAGGGATACTCGTCTGTGTCAGTATCTGTTCTATTAGTGTTTGGTATGATCATTTATTTTAATTGCTGTCCCTTTTGGGTTTCATTTATTCTTTGATAGTAATTTCTATCCATTTTGAGAATATTTATTATACTTCTTTGTTTCTGCTGGTCATAAGTTTAATATGCCTCTTTATTTTCTTTGAAAAACTTCTTTTTAGGAATTTTTTTAAATTAATTTAACAACGGGATATACAAGCCTATGCCAAAATATGATTCGAAAGCTAGTATCTGAACTTTCTTTCTCATGCTCATTGACTGCAAGATTGTTTAACATACAAAAGTAAAAATGCCTATTTCCTAATTTTCAGACGAGGATATGTGTGCAAAAATTATTTGCCGTGCTGGAAGAGAGTGTAAGAGTGATTCACTAGGTATTCCTGCGTGTGTTTGTGTCCAAGATTGTTCGGATCATTTCAACCCTGCTTGTGGATCAGATGGCAGGTCATACGATAATCATTGCTTGCTTCACAGGGAAGCCTGCATTTCAGGTAAGCAGTTCTAAATAATGTTGTAAGATTTCAGTGATCTGTTGCTACAAATGCTTAATTGTAAATTAATGATTATAAAGATGTACCATTTAGCTATTTCAGTGAGCCTAACAAAACATAGGCAGTATGGTACGGAATCGTTGCAGCTTGAATAAAGCCAAAACATTACGAATCATAGGGTGTAGTTAACAGTAATTAAAGCACTTAAGGCAAGTGTCTGAAGTAACTTAGTTATAAATGTATACTTCATATTTGAAAAGATGGGAACTTGAAATCCAACTTCTGCATAAAAATCCAATATCAGTATGAAATCCAATTCCAGTATGGATAATATTTTGCTAGAGATGGTCAGCCTATTAAAAAGGATTTTCGGACAGAGACTATTTTTTTTGTTACCAAAGCATTAACTTTTTTGAAGAATTAATTAAAAAAACTTTTTACACAAAACAAGTTTTTCAAAGAAAATTAAAGAGCTCTATTAAGCCAAGAACGAACAAAAATACAGTCAAATAATTTTCCAAGCGTAAAAGTACCACAAATCACTACCAATAAATAAATGAAACTCAAAACGAACAGAAAGTACAATAAATAGCCAAGTCAAATTAAAACAAGCAAAAATTAACGTGATTAGGGCTGATAAGCCCATGCCTTCTCAAGATCAGAACACAATTTGCGCTTTACTGAAAAAACAAAACAAAAAAAAACAAAAACAAATGACTGTGGATTGTCAGTTTAATTGACATATACTGGTACTTTTTCCTTAAAAGTTTAGATAATTTTTATTTATGAAAGTAAGAAAAGTGAATGCATTTCAAATGTACTTTGTTTTCAGTAAAGCGCAAATTTTTGCTCGTTTTGCTTGGTTTCTTCAACATCCCCTTCAAACAACGCTGAAAGTTTCAGTCTAATATTACAATCAACCATTCGGCTCTCAGTGTTATTTGAATGTTGGTTAAGAATGTTTGAAAAAATTTTTCTGGGGTATATATTTCTATTTTTTGGATATTTTGGATTTTGTTTATGTTTATTCCATTGGTGGCACTATATAGGGGTATGCCAGATTATGGCATGGCGCGCTCAAATTGCCTGGGTAATGAAATTTAAGCGCCGAAACCCATTTAGGCAATGAGTTTTCATCTGACGAGCCCCGATATATGGTGATCACCTTGGGAAGATAATGTTTTTGTAGATTTAAGGTGCTATTTGGAACATTGACGTATGCTTATTGATGCTGATTTTGCTCTATTTTGGACTTGATTTTCGGACTGTCGGATTGGTTATACTGTTTTGTCCTGGGGAACTGGATGGATGAGTAGGGTCTAGACCTTGTTCAAGTGCTCATTTATTACAGTCACTAAAGTAGGAAGACATTTTTTTTGCCAGGTGATTACCGTAATACACTATATGATTTCAGGTTGGATCTAGTGCTGGTGGAGGAATTGTTAAAAAAAATTTTCCCCGACAGACCTTAATCCTGATCCAGGTTTTAACCTGAGACGGATAATTGTTCTGGGAAATCATTTTGTTTTTCGTTATGGATTGTGTTTCGTTGTTATGGTTAATGGAAATATGCTTGATTTTTGGATATGATTTGGATTTTGTTTTGTTTGTCGTTTTTGGTTTTTTACATTGTTCTTAATGTTAAATTAGAATGCTAGTAAGATTCAAATCGGTCTACCGGATATTTGTAGGTGTACTGGTCGTTGTTTTCTCTGCCGAGACTATTTCACCCCTAGGGCTATGGTACAAAGCACTTTATATAATAAAAAGTTTCATTGTTTGTTTCGGGGTAGGGTAAATTGTAAAACAAATAATATAATTTATTTGTTGGAGTGTAAAATTTGTGGCTTACAATATGTGGGGGAAAGTATTACTAACATATATGAGTGATTTTCGGGGCACAAAAGTACAATTAAAGGTAAAAAAACGAATAGCTATCTAGTACAACATTGTAATAATGGTACCTGTGCTTTAACTGATTTAACCATTACGATTTTAGAACATTTGGAATTAAGTAATCGAACTAAAGAAGAGAAAAATATAAATTTACGTAAACGTGAAGACTATTGGATCCATAACCTCGGTACTGCTTATCCGTTCGGGTTGAATGATCGAGTGCCTAAATATGGAGACATATTTAATGTTGTTGTTAATTGTATAAATGGTTTAATGGACCATCCTTCTTTTAATCATCCCGTTGAACGTAAAAATCGATCAAGAGGGCTTAGGAAAAATGATAGAAAAAAGATTATAGATTTAGAAATCTGTTTGAAAGAATTGTGCAAACTATTTGAGTATAATGGTATGGCTAGCATAATAAAATGTTTAAATAGTTTATCAAAAAAAAATTTAATAAAATCATTTTGGAATGTAAGTAACGAAACACCATGTAACTAAAAATTTATACTGATTTATGATAAAGTATGTATTAAAGATACAACTAAAGGTAATTAAAATGAAAAAAAGTCAGATAAGACTGTTAATAAGGAAAATAGATTATATCTTACTATAACTTTTATAAGTAAAAAAATTGAGGTTATAAATTTACCTAGAATTTTAATCCAGGCTGATGTGAAACAGGCCTTTCCTAGTAATTTGAAGTATAAGAATAATCCGATTATAACATATAAATTTTCAAAACTGATAGGAAAAATGATTTTTAATTATAATTTAATACTTAGGAACTTTGACACGGATAGTAATTGGAAACTTATTTGTAAGTGTGACCAATTGTTATCGTTTGTTAATACAACTTATGAACATATTATTACAGGTGATTTAACAATAATTAAGTAGATTGAATTTCAGAATATAATGAAAATGGGGGCTAAATTCCGTCTTTCAAATCATCTAAAACCCTCGAATCTGCTTAGAGGGTTAAATAATAATCTCGAAATATTTATTGATAATTGGTGCAAAAAAGAGAAAATTAATAAAAATAGTTTTCAGAATTGGAAAAATTTAATTATTAATAAGGTTAGAAATAAGATAAATAAGAGGACAAATAAGCATGATAATGATGTTGTTTTTTATAATTCTAAGATAAAACAAGCAATTGATAATATAAAGAGGGATTTTGTAATTGTACCCATTGATAAAGCGAATAATAATTTTGCAATAATTTGTCAGAAGCTTTATTGTGATGTTTTAACAAAGGAGCTTAGTACAACAAATACATACAAAAAGGTTCAAGATGTTAATAATAGTCTTTTGATTGGAATAGAGGATATACTTTTTAAAAAATTTAAGATGAAGGTTAATGATAATAAAAAAAGATGTTCATTTTTATTTTGGACGGCAAAATTTCATAAAAATCCACCGAAACCACGCTTAATTGCGGGGGCAGAAAGGTGCCCGACCAGAGTTGCGGCTACTGACTTGTCGTGTATTTTAGGAGAAATCAAAAATAAGTTTGAGGCATATTGTTCGGGAATTAAAAAAAATTCTAAGTTTAATCCATACTGGATTGTTAATAATTCGCTGCAAGTAATAGACTCTCTTGCTTCATTTTCAGCCAAAAGAGTGGACTCGTTTGATTTCACTACATTATATACAAATTTACCCATTAATTTAGTATTTATAAATTTAAAAAAGATAATTAAGAAAGCTTTTCTTTTGTCTAATTTGCCGTTTTAAAAAACTGATGCGTATAATAAGAAGGCGAGATGGACTAATTATTTTAATAGTACAACTAGCTCAAGATGTTATAGCCTAGATATGATTTTTGATCTACTAGAATTTGTTTTATTTAATACTTATATAAAATTTAATGGCAATCTATATTATCAATGTAATGGAATTCCTATTTGGTGTAATGCCAGTCCAGTTATAGCGGACCTATTTCTAAATTTTTTAGAAAATGATTATATGAAGGATAAAATGAATCCAAGTAATATAAAGCACTTTCTCTCAAATAATAAAATATATTTAGATGACCTTCTGGTGATAAATTGTTCAAATTTTTTAGAGATTGCAAGTAAAATATATCCACCAGAGTTAAAGCTGGAATCCAGTAATGAAAATGAACAATATGATCATTTTCGAGATTTAGAGATTAATGTGGTACCTAATAATACAATAAATTTTAAGATATACAATAAAACAGACGATTTTAATTTTGAAATAGTTAATTTTTTATTTCCAAAAAGTAATATTTATTCAAATATAACATTCATCGTATTTTTCCCAACTATTTAGATATGCAAGAATTTGTACTAATTACATCGATTTTAGAAATAGATGTATGTTACTTAGCAAGAAGCTAATCATAAGAGGTTTTTCCGCCAATAAACTTGCTTGGCAATTTAAAAAGCTTTTTTTTAAGTATAATCAGCTTTTACATAAGTATAATAAAAGTTATCAAGATATCTTGAATGATATTTTACGGTAACTTGTTGACGGAATTGGTTTATCTTCCCGGTTGTTGAGGGTTGGATTGCGACACTTGTGGTAAAGATTATGGTGGAATACTCGGAATTTAATTCTTAGAATTTGAGTGAAAGTGAAATTTTTCCGGGTGGAGGACTAGTTTTATTTATTTTTTTGTATTTAAATTGGTTGAAGTTCGGCTGTCAGTGTTATTTCAAGGTTGGTTAAGAACGTTTGAAATTATTTTTCTGGGGTATATATTTTTATTTTTTGGATATTTCCGATTTTGTTTATGTTTATTCCATTGGTAGCACTATATAGAAGTATGCCAGATTATGGCATGGCGCGCTCAAATTGCCTGGGTAATGAAATTTAAGCGCCGAAACCCATTTAGGCAATGAGTTTTCATCTGACGAGCCCCGATATATGATGATCACCTTGGGAAGATAATGTTTTTGTAGATTTAAGGTGCTATAGCTTGGTTTTGGAACATTGACGTATGCTTATTGATGCTGATTTTGCTCTATTTTGGACTTGATTTTCGGACTGTCGGATTGGTTATACTGTTTTGTCCTGGGGAACTGGATGGATGAGTAGGGTCTGGACCTTGTTCAAGTGCTCATTTATTTCAGTTACTAAAGTAGGAAGACAGTTTTTTTTTTTTTTTTTTTTTTTTTTTTTTTTTTTGCCAGGTGATTACTGTAATACACTATTGATATTAATAGTAATAGTATTGAATAGAGGTAGTACTACTAGCAGAAGTAGTATTAACCTATTTCCTTTTGGGCAGTTGAACATCCCTCTCATTCAAGTCCTAGAAATTTCAACTTAATACAATTAGCCTTTGCTGATATGTCCTTTTGTTAACCTGAATGTTAATATACTTCTTGAAATATTCATCTCAGTGCTCTTAGCCCTGCAAGTAGTTGCAATAGAAGTAGTAGTACTAGTAGTAAATGTAGCAGTAAGAGTAGTATTAGCAGTAGTGTGCACATATTGCCTTTTGGCGATATGCTCTTCCTCTTTAAGCATTCTCTGAAAATTCCAACTTAATACCCAAAACAATTCTTGAGATACGCTATTTTGACAATATGCATGCACATAGCGTCTTTTGATTTAGTTCAAATTTCCCCTTAATGCTGTAAATGGAGTAGTGTCGTAGCAGTAGTGGTGGTAGTTGAAGTAGTATTGATAGCATGCAAACATTGCTTTTTTGATCCCTTATCAATTATCATCTCCTGAATTTTCTAAATTAATATGCTGAGCAATTTCTTTGTTGTACCTTTTTGACAATCCGTATACACATAACGTGTTCTGATTTAGTTCAACACTCCCCTCAACATTCTCTGAAGGGCTCACTTGAAAACCCTTGGTCTTCTTGGAAAGTAAAGCTCCAACATAATAGCTTTCTCAATAACATATACTATGTTTAATAAATGAACGAATTGCCTAACTTGCAGCCCTGAGGAATTTGGGGAGGTTGACGTCCCTAATACTGGACCGTTCAATAATGCTGAACAAAATAGCTCTCTTAAAGTTTTGATCGGATATGTTTTGGGGAGTGATCAGCTTGGGGGGGCATACGTCCCTACATTCATTTTTGACTCATAAAAAGGCACTAAAACTTCCGACTTCCAACCAAATGAGCTCCATCCGATCCTAAGTTTATACAACTACCCGTTCCATAAGAACCTTATATGCCCTGGGCATAACTTACAACCCTTGTCCATGAGCTCTGGGGGGACCGTGTCCATCCTAAAGATATCATCATATTATTCATGGACAATTGGTAACAAAATGGCTATCTCACAATTTCAATTGAATGTGTTTTTGGAAAATAGGATGTCAAGGGGGGCGGCTTCCTCCGATCACTTTGAATCTTAAAAAGGAAACTAGAACATCTGATTTTCAATCAAACGAGCCCCCTTCCGGAGTATATACGGCCACCCTTTCCATAAAACCTTATACGCCCTCGGGTATAGCTTATAACCCTTGCGCTGAGGGCTCTGGGGGGAGGGTGTCATCCTCAAAGACATAAGTTACAGACCTTTCAACTTCACTTAACAAAATACGGATCTCAAAATTTGATTAGACGTGTTCTTGGAATTGATGGACGTGGGGGGGGGGGGGTTGCCCTCCAATTTGACTATTTGCCACTTCCACTATTTCCACTTTTAACTATTAAAAAAGGCCCTTTCAATTCCAATCGAATCAGCCCTTTTTAAGTTTATACGACAACAAATGGCCATCTCAAAATTTCTATGAGATGCATTTTGGGAAAATACGAGGTGTTGGGGGGGGGGGGAGGTCCTTCCTCCGATCACTTTGAATCTTAAAAGGGTACTAAAACTTCTGATTATCAATGCAGTGAGCCCCTTCTAAGTTTATACGACCGCCCGTTCTATGAAAACTTTATATGCCCCATGGAATAACTTACAACCCTTGCCCCAAGTGTGGCGGGGAGGTTGTCATCGTCAAAGACATAATTTCCGGACCTTTTAACTATGTTGAACAGAATGGCTATTTCAAAATTTTGATTGGATGTGTTTGAGGAAATGGTTGGTGTGTAAGGGGTTTAGTTCCCCTCCAATCACTTTTGACAGTTAAAAAGGGCACTAACCCCTATCAATTTCCAATCGAATGAGTCTTTTTAGAAGTTTCTACGACAACAAATGGTCGTCTCAAAATGTCTATAAGTTGCATTTAGGGAAAATACGAGCTGTGTGTGAGTGGGGGGGGGGGTATCCACCCTCCGATCACTCTGATTCTTAAAAAGGGCACTAGAACTTGATTACCAATCCAATGCGCCCCCTCCGAAGTTTATACGGTCACCCTTTCTATATAAACTTTATATGCCGCCAGGGCATAACTTACAACCCGTCCTGAGGGTTGTTGAAGGCAGGGGGGGGGGGGGGTTCATCCTCAAAGACATAATTTCTGGACTCTTGAACTACGTTGAACAAAATGGATATCTCCAAATTTGGATTGGATGTGTTTGGGGAAATGTTGGGCGTGAATTGCCTTCCAATCACTTTCGACTATTAAAAAGGGCACTAGCCCTTTCAATTTCCAATCGAATGAGCCCTCTTTGAAGTTTCTATGACAAAACTTTCAATAAAACCCTTATATGCCCCCAGGGCATAATTTACAACTCTAGCCCTTAGATTTTTTTCGGGGCGGAGGGGGGAGGGGTTTCATCCTCAAAGACATAATTTTCAAAACCTTAAACTACGTTGAATAAAATGGCTATCTCACAATTATCCTTGGGTGTGTTTGGGGAAATTTTTGGCGTGAGGTTAAAATTTTGAAGGAGGTTAGTTGCCCTCCAATCACTTTTTAATATTAAAAAGTGCACTAGTCGTTTCAATTTCTAATTGAATGAGCCCTTTTTGAAGTTTCTACAACAACTTTTATATGATAACCTTATATGCCACCAGGGCTTAACTTACAACCCTTACCCTGAGGCCTGTGGAAGGTTGTCATCCTCAAAGACATAATTCCAGAAATTTCAACTACGTTGAAAAAACCGCTATTTCCAAATTTTTATTGGATTTGTTTGAGGAAATGGTGGGCGTAAGAGGGGGTTAGTTGCCGTCCAATCACTTTCAACTATTACAAAGGGCACTAACCCTTTCAATTTCCACTCGAATAAGATCTTTTTGAAGTTTCTACGACAACCCTTTCTATAAAAACCTTATATGCCCCCTGGGCATAACATCGCTTACTCTGAGGGCGGTGGGGGGTTGTCATCCTCAAAGATCAAATTTGCAGAACCTTCAACTGAGTTGAAAACAATGGCTATCGCAAATTGTTTATTGGGTGTGGTTGGGGAAATGGTAGCCGTGAGAAGGGGGTTAGTAGCCCTCCAATGACTGTAGATTTTCAAAAAAGGTACTAGCCCTTTCAATTTCAAATGAGTGAGCCCTTTTTGAAGTTTCTACGATAACGCAATCTATAAAAACCTTATATGACCCCAGAGCATAACTTATAACCCTTGCCCTGAGGCTGTGGGGATTTGTCATCCTCAAAGACATAATTTCCAGAACTTCACCTATGTTGAACAAAATGGCTATCTCAAAATTTTGATTGGATGTTTTTGGGGAAATGGTGGGCTTGAGAAGGAGGTTAGTTGCCCTCCAATCACTTTCAACTGTTAAAAAGGGCACTAGCCCTTTTTATCAGTCGTAGAAATGGTGGACGTAAGAGAGGGGTTAGTTGCCCTTCAATCACTTTCTACTATTACCAAGGGCACCAGCCCTTTAAATTTCCAATCGAATGATCCCTTTTTGAAGTTTCTACGACAACCTTTTCTGTAAATAACTTATATACCCCCAGGGCATTACATGCCTTGCCCCGAGGGCTGTGGGTGTTGTCATCCTCAAAGACATAATTTCCAGAACTTTACTACGTTGAACAAAATGGCCTGGGGAAATGGTGGGCGTGAGAAGGGGGTTTGTTGCTCTTCAATCACTTTCGACTATTTAAAAGGGCACTAGTCCTTTCAATTTCCAATCGAATGAGCCCTTTTTGAAGTTTCAATAACAACGCTTTCTACGAAAACCTTATATGCCCCAGGGCATAAATTAAAACCTTCACCCTGATTTCTGTGAGGGAGGGGTGTCATCCTCAAAGACCTAATTTCAAGAACTTTCAACTACGTTGAAAAAAATGGTTACCTCAAAATTTTGATTGGATGTGTTTGGGGAAATGGTTGGCATCAGAGGGGTGTTAGTTGCCCTCCAATCACTTTCGACTTTTAAAAAAGACACTAGCCCTTTCAATTTCCAATTGAGTGAGCCCTTTTTGAATTTTTTACGTTAACGTTATGAAAACCATATAAAACCATATATGACCCCAGGGCATAACTTACAACCCTTGCCCTGAGGGTGTGGGGGTTCTTCATCCTCAAACATATACTTTCTAGTACTTCACCTATGTTGAACAAAATGACTATTTCTACGACAACCCTTTCTATAAAAATCTTATATACCCCCAGGACATTACATCCCTTGCCGCGAGGGCTGTGGGGGTTGTCATCCTCAAAGACGTAATTTCCAGAACTTTTAACTATGTTGAACAAAATGGCTGTCTCAAAATTTTGATTGGGTGTTCTTGGGAAAATGGCGGGCGTGAGAGGGGGGTTTGTTGCTCTTCAATCACTTTCGAATATTAAAAAGGGCACTAGCCCTTTCTATAGCTCTTTCTTTCAACATTTTCCATAAAAACCTTATATGCCCACAGGGCATGACTTACAACCCTTGCCCTGAGGGATGAGGGGGGAACGATTGTCATCCTCAAAGACCTATTTTTCAGAACTTTAAACTACGTTGAACAAAATGGCAATCTCAAAATTTTGATGGGATGTGTGTGGGGAAATGGTGGGCGTAAAAGAGGGGTTAGTTGCCCTCTAATCACTTTCTACTATTACAAAAGGCACCAGCCCTTTGAATTTCTAATCGAATGAGCCCTTTTTGAATTTTCTACGACAACCCTTTCTATAAAACCCTATATACCCCCAGGGCATTTACATCCCTTGCCCCGAGGGCTCTGGGGGTTGTCATCCTCAAAAACATAATTTCCAGAACTTTTAACTAGGTTTAACAAAATGGCTGTCTTAAAATTTTGATTGGATGTGCTTGGGAAAATAGTGGGCGTGAGAGGGGGGGGGGGTTGTTGTTGCTCTTCAATCACTTTCGACTATTAAAAAGGGCACTATCACTTTCAATTTCCAATTGAATGAGCCTATTTTGAAGTTTCTACTACAACGCTTTCTACAAAACCTTATATGCCCCCAGGGCATAAATTAAAACCCTCACCCCGAGGTCTTTGAGGGGGGGGGAGGGGTTGTCCTCCTCAAAGACCTAATTTCCAGAACTTTCAACTACGTTGAAAAAAATGGTTACCTCAAAATTTTCATTGGATGTATTTGGGGAAATGGTGAGCGTAAGAGGTGGTTTAGTTGCCCTCAACTCACTTTCAACTATTGCAAAGGGCACTAGCCCTTTCAATTTCCAATTTAACGAGCACTTTTTAAAGTTTCTACGACAACCCTTTCTATAAAAACCATATATGCCACCAGAGCATAACTTAAAACCCTTACCCGGAGGCCTGTGGAGGGTTTTCTTCCTCAAAGACATAATTTCCAGAAATTTCAAATACGTTGAACAAAATGGCTATCTCAAAATTTTGATTGGATGTATTTGAGGAAATGATGGTCATGAGAGGGGGTTTAATTGCCCTCCAATTACTTTCGACTATTAAAAAGGGCACTAGCTCTTTCAATCTACAATTCAATGAACCCTTTTTGGAGTTTCTACGACAACGCTATCTATAAAAACCTTACATGCCACCAGTGCATAAATTATAACCCTTTCCCTGAGGGTTGTGGGGTGTTTGTTATCATCAAGGACATAATTTACAGACCTTTCAACTACGTTGAACAAAATGGCTCTCTCAAAATTTTGATTGGATGTGTTTGAGGAAATGGTGGGTGTGAGAGGGAGGGGGGGTTAGTTGCCCTCCAATTACTTTCGACTATTGAAAAGTGCACTAGCCCTTTCAGTTTCCAATCAAATGATTCCTTTCTGAAGTTTCTATGACAACACTTTCTATAAAAACCTTATATGCCCCCAGGGCATAACTTACAACCTTTGCCCTAGGGCTGTTGGGGGAGTGTTTTCCTCAAAAACATAATTTCCAGATCTTTAAACTACGTTGAACAAAATGGCTATCTCAAAATTTTGATTGGATGTGTTTTGGGAAATGCCGTGGAAGGGGTGTTAGTTGCCTTGCATTCACTTTCGGGTATTAAAAAGGGCACAAGTTCTTCCAATTTGCAATCGAATGAGCCCTTTTCGAAGTTTCTACGACAACTCCTTCGATACGAAGTTCCCTGGTCTAAAACCTAAAAAAAAAATAATACATTGTGGCAACATCGTTCTTTACTTTTGGCAGCGCTATTGCGCTGCCTATGATTATGTGTCTCTGTTGCTTCTAGCGAGAAGAGTTTTTTTTTTAACTCAAGCTTATTAAAAGTTTTTTCAGATCTACTGTGAACCAAGCTTGACTGTCGAGCTTAGCCATGTTATCTTTTGAAAAGAGTGTAGCATAAAAGATAGATTTTGATAAGGCTAAAGTTCTCTTTATAAGATTCAGAGTGATCAGACGGTGGATACGCCCCCTCCCCCACACGCACACACCTCGCATTTTCCCGAAATGTATCTGATAGAAATTTTGAGATGGTCACTTGTTGTCGTAAAAACTTCCAAAATAACTCATTCGATTGGAAACTGAAAGGGACAGGACATTTTCTTCAACGTAATTGAAAGGACCGGATATTATGTCTTTGAGGATGACACCCCCCCCCACAGCCCTCAGGGCAAGGGTTGTAAGTTATGCCCTTGGTGCAAAATAAGGTATATATATAGAAAGGGTGGTCGTATAAACTTTGGAGGGGGCTCGTTGGATTGGTAATCAGAAGTTCTAGTGCCCTTTTTAAGATTCAGCGTGATCGGAGAGTTGATACCCCCCCCCCCAAACCTAGTATTTTCTAGAATTACAATAAATAGCTGATTAAAACTCAAAACGAGCACAAATTAACATGAGTAGGGCAGATAACCCCTATGCCTTCTCAAGAACAGAACACAATTTGCGCTTTACTGAAAAAAAAAAAACGGTTACAAATGTTTTCACCTTTCTTACTTTCATTAATGAAAAATTATGAAAACCTTAAGGAAGACTTGTTAGTATATGTCAATTAAACTGACAATGGACGGTCATTTGTTTGTTTTTTCAGTAAAGCGCAAATTGTATTTCTATAATAAAGTTTGACGCAGTTTATAGTTTTTAGTTTGACGCAGCTAAGTTATAGTTTTTGTTATAGTTTAATTTATAGTTTAATTAATAAACTATAGTTATAGTTTATTGTAATTTTTGTTCGTTTTGAGTTTCATTTATTTATTGATAGTGATTTGTGGTAGTTTTACGCTTGGAAGATTATTTGACTTTATTTTTGCTCATTCTTGGCTTAATGGAGCTCTTTACTTTTCTTTAAAAAGCTTGTGTTTTGGAAAAAGTTTTTTTGAATTAATTACAGTAAATAACCAAATCAAACTCAAAAGTAACAGAAACCTAGACGAGAAGTGCTAACACCCGCCCCCCCCCCCCTCTATGCCTTCTGAAGACTAGAGCATAATTTGTATTTTACTGAAAACAATCCTTAATTCGAGCTGAATTTTTCTATTTCACACGATATTGAAAAAAAAATTATGATAAACAAGATTATCGACGAGTCATATTTTTTTTTTACTGTTGTATCGTGGTTTTATCTTGTCAGTGTTACCTCAGTTGATGTTTTCAAAGTGCATTTTGGAAGTTTCTTGTTTGAAACGTATGACTCAGAATTTTCTTTTACTGTTGTGTCGTGGTTTATCTTGTCAGTGTTACCTCAGTTGATGATTCAAAGTGTATTTTGTAAGTTTCTTGTTTGAAACGGATGACTCAGAATTTTCTTTTAGTGTTGTGTCGTGGTTTATCTTGTCTATGCTACCTCAGTCGATGTTTCAAAATGCATTTTGGAAGTTTCTCGTTTGAAACTGAAATGACTCAGAATGTTTTTATACTGTTGTGTCATGGTTTTATCTTTTCATTATAACATCAGCTTATGTTTCAAAGTTGACTTTGAAATTTTCTCGTTTGAAACGTATGACTCAAAATGTTTTTATACTTTTGTGTCGTGGTTTATCTTGTCAGTGTTAACTCAGTTGATGTTTCAATGAGTATTTTGAAAGCTTCTCGTTTGAAACGTATCACTCAAGATGTTTTTATACTGTTGTGTCGTGGTTTATCTTGTCAGTGTTACCTCAGTTGATGTTTTCAAAGTGAATTTTGGAAGCATCTCGTTTGAAACGTATGACTCAGAATTTTCTTTCACTGTTGTGTCGTGGTTTATCTTGTTAATGTTACCTCAGCTGATGTTTCAAAGTACATTTTGGAAGTTTCTCGTTTGAAATGTATGACTCAGAATGTTTTTATACTTTTGTGTCGTGGCTTATCTTGTCCACGACACACTTGAAACATCAACTGAGGTAACACTGACAAGATAAACCACGACAAAACAGTATAAAAACATCTTGAGTGATACGTTTCAAACGAGAAACTTCCAAAATACACTTTGAAACATCAACTGAGATAAAACTCACAAGATTAACCACGACACAACAGTATGAATATATTCTGAGTCATATGTTTCAAACGAAAAACTTCCAAAATGCTCTTTGAACCATCAGCTGAGGTAACACTGACAAGATAAACCACGACAAAACAGTAGAAGAACATGCTGAGTCATACGTTTCAAACAAGAAACTTCCAAAATGCACTTTAAAAACATCAACTGAATTAACTCTGCCACGCTAAACACCGACACAACAGTATATAAAAAAAAATCTGATTGATACGTTTCAAACGAGAAACTTTCAAAATACACTTTGAAACATCAACTGAGGTAACACTGACAAGATAAACCACGACACAACAACAAAAGAACATCCGGAATGATGCGTTTTAAACGAGAAACTCCCAAAATGTAAATTGAAAATATCAACTGAGGTAAAATTGACATAATAAAACACAACGCAACTCTATCAAAGTATCTTGAATGATACATTTCAAACGAGAATTTTCTAAAATACACTTTGAAACATCAACTGAGGTAACAATGACAAGATAAAACCACGACACAACAGTATAAAAACATTCTGAGTCATATGTTTCAAACGAGAAACTTCCAAAATGCACTTTGAAACATCAACTGAGGGAACATTGACAAGAAAAACCACAACACAACAGTAAAAGAAAATTCTGACTCATACGTTTCAAACGAGAAACTTCCAAAATACACTTTGAAACATCAACTGAGGTAACACTGACAAGATAAAACCACAACACAACAGTATAAGAACGTTCAGAATCGTACGTTTCAAACGAGAAACTTCCTAAATACACTTTGAAACATCAACTGAGGTAACACAGACAATATAAACCACGACAAAATAGTAAAAGAAAATTCTGAGTCATACGTTTCAAACAAGAAACTTCCAAAATGCATTTTTAAAACATCAACTGAGGTAACACTGACAAGATAAAACCACGATACAACAGTATGAAAACATTCTGACTCAAACGTTTCAAACGAGAAACATCCAAAAGACACTTTAAAACATCAACTGAGGTAACACTGACAAGATAAACCACGACTCAACAGTAAAAAAAAATTCTGAGTCATACGTTTCAAACAAGAAACTTCCAAAATGCACTTTGAAAACATCAACTGAATTAACTCTGCCACGCTAAACACCGACACAACAGTATATAAAAAAAAATCTGATTGATACGTTTCAAACGAGAAACTTTCAAAATACACTTTGAAACATCAACTGATGTAACACTGACAAGATAAACCCCAACAGTAAAAGAAAATTCTGAGTCATACGTTTCAAACAAGAAACTTCCAAAACGCAATTTGAAAACATCAACTGAGGTAACACGAACAAGATAAAACCACGACACACCAGTATAAAAACATTCTGACTCATAGGTTTCGAACGAGAAACTTCCAAAATGCACGTTGAAACATCAACTGAGGTAACGACAAAGTGGAAAACATGGCTAAGCTCGACAGTCAAGCTTGGCTCATAGTAGATCTGCAAAAACTTTTAATAAGCTTGAGCTTAAAAAAAACTCAGAGACACATAATCATAGGCAGCGCAATAGCGCTGCCTAAGTAAAGAACGATTTTGCCTCAATGTATTATTTTTTTTTTAGGTTTTAGACCAGGGCACTTTATATCGAAGGAGTTGTCGTAGAAACTACGAAAAGGGCTCATTCGATTGCAAATTGGAAGAGCCTGTGCCCATTTTAATACTCGAAAGTGAATGCAAGGCAACTAACACCCCTTCCACGGTATTTCCCAAAACACATCCAATCAAAATTTTGAGATAGCCATTTTGTTCAACGTACTTTAAAGATCTGGAAATTATGTTTTTGAGGAAAACACTCCCCCAACAGCCCTAGGGCAAAGGTTGTAAGTTATGCCCTGGGGGCATATAAGGTTCTTATAGAAAGTGTTGTCATAGAAACTTCAGAAAGGAATCAATCGACTGGAAATTGAAAGGACTAGTGCATTTTTTCATAGTCGAAAGTAATTGGAGGGCAACTAACCCCCCTCTCACGCCCACCATTTTCTCAACCAGATTCAATCAAAATTTTGAGAAAGCCATTTTTTTCAACGTAGTTGAAAAGTCCGGAAATTATGTCTTTGAGGATGAGAAACCCCCCACAACCCTCAGGGAAAGGGTTATAAGTTATGCCCTGGGAGCATATAAGGTTTTTATTTTTGTGTCAACTCAGTTGATGTTCCAATGTGTATTTTGGAAGCTTCTCGTTTGAAACGTGTCACTCAAGATGTTTTTATAGTGTTGTGTCGTGGTTTATCTTATCAGTGTTACCTCAGATGATGTTTTCAAAGTGCATTTTGGAAGTTTCTTGTTTGAAACGTGTGACTCAGAATTTTCTTTTGCTGTTGTGTCGTGGTTAATGTTGTCAATGTTCCCTCAGTTGATGTTTCAAAGTGTATTTAGGAAGTTTTATGTTTGAAATATATGACTCAAAATGTTTTCATACTTTTGTGTCATGGTTTATCTTGTCATTGTTACCACAGTTGATGTTTCAATGTGTATTTTGAAAGCTTCTCGTTTGAAACGTTTCACTGTTACCTCAGGCGAGGTTTCAAAGTGCATTTTGGAAGTTTCTAGTTTGAAATATATGACTCAGAGTTTTTTATACTGTTTTGTCGTGGTTTACCGTAACGGTGTTACCACAATTGATGATTCAAATTGCATTTTGGAAGTTTCTCATATAAAACATATGACTCAGAATAGTTTTATACTGTTGTGTCGTGGTTTTATTTTGTCAGTGTTGCCTCAGTTGATATTTCAAAGTGTATTTTGGAAGTTTTTCGTGTGAAACATATGACTCAGAATATTTTTATACTGTTGTGTTGTGGTTTTATCTTGTTGTGTCGTAGTTTTATCGTGGTTTTGCCGTAGTTTATTGCCAGGCCACTGTCTGGAAATTAATGACAATATGTTATCAGATTAATATAAATCTTAAAGGGTGAATTGTGCTGGTTATGTGTAAATGAGAAAATCAATTGAGGTAACACTGACACGATAAACCACGACAAAACAGTATAAAAAAAAATCTGAATGATACGTTTCAAACGTGAAACTTCCAAAATGCACTTGAAATATCAACTGAGCTAAAATTGACAAGATAAACCACGATACAAAAGTATAAAAGAATTCTGAGTCAAACGTTTCAAACGAGAAACTTCCAAAGTCTACTTTGAAACATCAACTGAGGTAACACTGACACGATAAACCACGAGATAACAATACAAAAAAAAAATTCTGAGTGATACGTTTCAAACGTGAAACTTCCAAAATGCACTTGAAACATCAACTGAGGTAACATTGACAAGATAAACCACGACAAAACAGTATAAAATAATTCTGAGTCATACGTTTCAAACGAGAAACTTCCCAAATTCACTATGAAACATCAACTGAGGTAATATTGACAAGATAAACCAAGACCCAACAGTATAAAAGAATTCTGAGTCATGTGTTTCAAACGAGAAACCTCCAAAATTCACTTTGAAGTATCATCTGATGTAAAACTGACAAGATAAACCACGACACAACAGCATAAAAACATCTGGAATGATATGTTTCAAACGAGAAACTTACAAAATGTACTTTAAAACATCAACTGAGGTAACACTGACAAGAAAACCACGACACAACAGTATAAAAGCATTTTGAGTCATAAGTTTCAAACATGAAACTTCCAAAATGCACTTTGGAAACATCAACTGAGGTAACACTGACAAGATAAACCACAATACAAAAGTATAAAAACATCTTGAGTGATATGTTTCAAACGAGAAACTTCCAAAATACACTTTGAAACATCAACTGAGTTAACACTGACCAGATAAAGCACGACAAAACAGTTTGAAAACCTTCTGAGTCATACGATTCAAACGAGAAACTTCCAAAATGCACTTTGAAACATCAACAGAGTTAACATTGCAAGATTAACCACGGCACAACAGTATGAAAACATTAGGACTCCTACGTTTCAAACGAGAAACTTCCAAAATACACCTTGAAACATCAACTGAGTGAAAACTCACAAGAGTAACCACCACACAACAGTATAACAATATTCTGAGTCATGTTTCAAAAGAGAAACTTCCAAAATGCACTTTGAAATAATCAACTTAGTTAACACTGACAAGATAAACCCCGACACAACAGTATAAAAACATTCTGTGTCATACGTTTCAAACAAGAAACCTCGAAAGTGCACTCTGAAACATCAATTGAGGTAACACTGACGAGATAAACCACGACACAACAGTATAAAAACATTCTGACTCAAATGTTTCAAACGAGCATCCAAAATACACTTTGAAACATCAACTGAGGTAACACTGACAAGATAAACCACGACACAACAGTAAAATAAAATTCTGAGTCATACATTTCAAACAAGAAACTTCCAAAATACGAAAGTGATCAGATGGCAAATGTCTCCCCCCACGCATATCATTTCCTCAAACAGTTCCAATCAAAATTTTGATATAGGTATTTTGTTAAGCTTATCAGAAAGATCTGGAAATTATGTCTTTGAGGATAATAAATCCCCCCAGCCCTGAGGGCAAGGGTTGTAAGTTATGCCCCGGGGACACAAAGGGTTCTTATTGAAAGTTTGGTCATATAAACTTCAAAGGGGGCTCATTGGATTGGTAGTCAGACGACCTAGTGCCCTCTTTAAGAGTCAAAGTGATCAGAGGGCAGCTACCCTCTCCCCCCTACACACACGTCTTAATGTCCCGAAGTGCGTCTAATAGAAATTTTGAGATAGCCATTCTATTCAAAATAGTCTAAATATCAGCTAACAAAGCTTTTGGGGTTGAAACAAACCGCAGGGACTAGGGGCAAGGGTTGTAAGTTATGCCCAGGGGTATTAAAGGTTTTTATGGAAGGTATGGCTGTTTAACTTCAGAAGAGGCTCAGTCTTTCTCCCTGAAAAAGACTATGTCAATATAAAACGAACAGAAATTAATCAAAAAAACTTTTGGCCCAAAATAAGTTTTTCAAAAAAAGTAAAGAGCTCCATTAAACCAAAAATAGAATCAAATAATCTACCAAGCATACAACTACCACAAACCAATATTAATAAATAAATGAAACCCAAAACAAACAGAAATTAAAATAACTCAAACTCAAAACGAGCAGAAAGTAATCTGAGTAGAGTTCTAAACCGTATGATTTCTAAGAGCCAGAATATAATTTGTACGTTACTGAATAAAATTCTTTTAAAATTCTTTTAATTTTTGATTCTTTGAAATCAAAAATTAATTAAGATTTTAAGGAATAAGTATCAGCATATGTATATTAAACTGATAATGCACATTTTTTTCAGTTAATTCATTTGATTTTTTTTTTCAGTAAAGTAAAAATTATATTCTGGCTATTAGAAATCATAGAGTTTAGAACCCTACTCAGATTAATTTCTGCTCGTTTGAGTTTGGCTTATTTTAATTTCTGTTTGTTTTGGGTTTCATTTATTTGTTAATACTGATTTGTGGTAGTTGTATGCTTGGTAGATTATTTTATTCTATTTTTGTTCATTTTTGGTTTAATGGAGTTCTTTACTTTTTTTTGAAAAACTTATTTCGTACAAAAAGTTTTTTTGAAAGTTTTTTTTTTGAACAATGGGTGAATCGAATATCTTACAGCCCTTGCCATGAGAGCTGTGGAGGGAGGGTTGATATCCCCAGAAAATAGTTACGATAAAATAAAAGTTCAAAATAGGGATAAAATCCTTTTTAATAGACAGTGTATAGAAATTCACAAAAAATACCAGATATTTCGGTCACATATACAGGGACCGTCATCAGTAGTAAAACTAAACTAAAACAATTTAAAACAAAAGTTTATATACGAAATCAAATAAAACTACATATCGTTTAATTCTTTAATTATTTTCAAAGCAAAGGCGGAAGCTAGTTTCTTTGACCTTCTTGGATCTGGTTTATTAGCGTTCATTTGCTTGAAACTTAAAAAGTGGTCAACTACATTGGGTAAACTAATCTTAAATCTATCATATTTAAATAAATTATCGTAGACATAGTTCATCCCAAATTCACCTATGTCCCGATTCAAAACAATATTCTTGAATAAGATTTTCTTTATTTCAAGAGTTTCACGAAGATTTTGCTTTAAACCCCGATCCCTAGAAATCAAAGAGATATTCTCGAACAAAATAAAATGGTCTTGAAAGTTGAAAATATGTTCTGAAAAGGCTGAAGTAAAATCTTCAGACTTAGAATCTTGCTTTAAAGCCGAAGAAATAGAATCTTTACGCTGTAATAATCTCATTTCCAAACTCTTGTTAGTACGTCCCACATATGAGCTTCCGCAAATACATGGGAGCTGATAAACCCACTTCGTTGCCCCAATGAAGTTAGATCCTTTCCAGAATTTAGGAAACTACCCAAATTATTATTACTCTTTAAAGCTACCCTTAGACCATTACTCTGTAAAATTCTTTTAAGTTTTTCACTTAGCCCGGGTATATATGGTAAGGAACAAAAAACATCCTTTTCCCGAGCTGTCTCCAAGACTTCCTTAGAAATCTCTAGAAACCTTTTTCTTCTTTTTGAAAAACTCTGGTTATTTAGCCACTCTGGAGACATTGTTACTTATTAGTATTTTTCTTAGAGAATACAGCTCCTCCTCAAAATATTTTGAAGAGTAAATACTCAGTATCTGGTCAATAAGGAAAATGATCGAGCCAATTTTTACCTGGCAAGTGTGTTTAGAAATGTAAGGCAACAATTGATCGTTCTTGGTTTGTTATCCGTAAATTTTAAAATCCAGACTGTTTTCATTTTTTAAAAGAATAATATCAAGAAGTGTGGAAATGAGATTATTACAGCATAAAGATTCTATTTTTTCGGCTTTAAAGCAAGACTCTTAAAACGGCACTAGAACTTTCAATTTCCAATCGAATGAGCTTCTTTCGAAGTTCATAAGAGAACTCCTTCCATGCGACGTGCCTTGGTGAAAAAAAAATAATAATACTTTGTGCCCTCATCGCTCTTTACACTATTTTACTCTTTACCATTCACTCTTTCTCACTCTTTAGCTTCTTTCGAAGTTCATAAGATAACTCCTTCCATACGATGTACCTTGGTGAAAAAAAAAATACATTGTGCCCACATCACTCTTTACCTGGGCAACGCTATTGCGCTGCTTATGACAAGACAATAGGAAGTTGAGATTTAAAGTCAGAACATGAATGACCGAATTTTCAGATATTAAAATTATTCGAAGGTGTAGCCTATTGTAAATGTTAGTCAAAACAGTTTTATATAAATAGTTACCGAAAAAAGTTTTACTAAGGCATTTACGAAAGGAAAACAAACTTACAAGTTAATGAGAATTTTGATAAAAATAGTGATAAAGAAATTATTTTGAAGAATTAAACACAAATATGCTGTATTTGAAGTTTTTTTTTATGATTTGGATACCTCATGCAACGTTGAAATTGATTTTCTTATTTGCCAGATGCTTTCAGTGAAAATGAATTTACCTAGAATTCCAATTCCAACTTATACTAACTCATCAAAAATATCAGGATTTGAAAATCTTGTTTTTGAAAAACGAATAAAATCTTCAAATTGCGCAGTATATTGCACAATTTATAAATTTGATCTTTTTAATCATTTATAGTGATTTTTAGATAATTTTACAAAGCATTAGATTCACAAAAAATTTGTCGTGAGTTCCTTGCCAGAAAAATTCTCCCCAGACAATTCCATTCTAGCAGTAAATTACCCCCAGAAACTTTCTTATGACGATTCCGGGTGTAATATTTTTCTTAGCGCATTTTCATTTGAAGAATACTTAAATTTCTGATTGTTTTGAAAATCCTACTGGAAATCCCCAAAAGCATAGTTACTGAACTCTTCAACTATGCTGAACAAAATGGCTATCTCAAAATTCTGATCAGACAACTTTGGGAAAAAAGGGGGTGGGAGGGGGCTACTTGGCCTCCAATTTTTTTGGTCACTTAAAAAGGGCATTAGAACTTTAAATTTCCGTTTGAATAGCCCTTTCCCGATATTCTAGGACTATTGGTTTGATGCGATCATCCCTGAAAAAAACAAACAAAAAAAACAAACAAACAAACACGCATCCGTGGTGTTTCTTCGGAAAAAAAATCCGCATTTTTGCAGATGGTAGCTTGAAATTTCTATAACGGGATTCTCGGATACGATGAATCTGATGGTGTGATGTCATTAAGATTTCTTGACTTTTAGGGGGTGTCCCCTCCTTTTTTCGAAAATGAGGAAAGTTTTCTCAGGCTCGTAGTTTTTGATGGTTAACACTAAACTTAAAGAATATTGTATATTTGGAATCAGCACAATAAACTATTTCTTTTGATATATCTATTGATATCAAAATTCTGTTTTTTAGAGTGTTGGTGACTGTTGAGCCGTGTCGATCCTTACAGTTCGTTACCATGAACTGTTTGATGAAGTTCGAAAATAAATAAGTCTGATTAGTAAAAAATGACTGGTAACTACGGTCTTAATTGTTTGATTAGTTTAAAGGTCTTCAATTTTTTAGAAACACTAATTTAATGTCCAAAATACAGGTCATAATGCTTATAAACTTGAATTTATCACTTTTGCACATTTCCATCTAAAAGAGCTAAAATTAGAATTAATTAGCTAAGATTAATTAGCTAAGGAGCGGTTGAAAAAAATTTTTTTTTTGAGCAATACACCTATTAGAACATCACAGTAACAGTTTTTACGAATTCTTGTCATTTGCATCCTTCAGTCTCTATCCTCTTAAACTCTTGTGGCAATTAATAGATCTTAATATAAACGTATTGATTTCATTTCAGGAACTCATATAAGAATTCAAAGTGATGGTTACTGTCCGGAACAACTGAAGCTTGGGAAGAGATACAGGAAGAAATATGAAATCAAAAGGAAACACAAAATAATGTCTGTCAAAACTAGCAAAGAGCCAAGTAAGCAAAACAATCAAAATTTTCCGCCATACACAAGTGCTCTATGTAGATGAAATATAGAAGCATAGTAATACGTACAGCCTTCACTACACAACTGTTTTTATTGTATGAAAAAAGTCAACTGTCGAGGAAAACTAGTTTTTAATTGAAGTGCTAAAAATAGAAACGGTCTCAGTGGGGATGCCAACTTGAAGGTTCTCTAAAAAACTGGATACATTTTTTTGGACATTTTTCAAGTACTGACACCCCACCAGGGTAAAAAAGGGACATAAACCTGGTTTTAAACATGTTTCACTGTAACTCTGCCGATCTTGTATTTTACATAGACAGAGAGTATAAAATATAAGCACTTGTCCGAAGTAATTTGTCTGATATAAACGAAAACGTTCAACATGTTATTAGATTAAGTAAAAAAACAATTTTTTTCAACTGAAAGTATGTAGCAACACTAGAACTTAAAAATAACAGATATTGTTCCTTATATGACAGGGAATGGCCCTTGCTCAACACTAAAGTCTTTAAGTTCCTTAGAACACTTTTCATTCGATTTCAGTCTTTCTTAAAGAATTGTGACAAAAAGTTGGAATTTAGCGTAAAGAGAGAAGGTTGAGGAAGGGGCAACCCTCCGCATATACGGAATAATTTCTGTTCGTTTTAAGTTTCAATTTTGCTCTTAATTTCAGTTGAGAAAACATGTTTTCTATTTAATTTCAGGCTGTTTTTCAAATCATGCCAGGAAACCCCCTTCCTTCCCCCCTTGTAAAAAATTTGTCTTGAAAATCCCCCAAGGCAACTTTGCTCCCCACAGAAAATTCTTGCCGCGGACCCTCCCCCCCCCCAAAAAAAAAAAAATTGTTTCTTTCCTAATAACAAATACTGTGTGTAAACAATGGACAAATTGCGTAGCTTACAGCCCTTTCCTCAGGGACTCTAGGGGTCATGTCATCCCCAAAGGCATACTTATTGCACCTTCGACTAAGTCTCATAAAAGGGCTATCTTCTAATTTTAATCAGATATTTTTGGGGGAAAAAGAGGCGTGGGAAGGGGACTGGTTGTCCTCAAATCATTTTGGTAACTTAAAAAGAAAACTAGTGCATTTGGTTTCCAATGGAATGAGCCCTCTCCCAATCTTTAAGGATCTTTGGTATGATACGACCACCCCTGGAAAAAAACTAAAAAAAAACAACAAATAAACACGTATCCGTGATCTTAATTCTGGCGAAAATACAATTTCTACATTTTCAAACAGTTCGTGGTGTAAGTAAGGAGCGACCCGGCTCAATGGTAACCGAAAGTCTAAAAAACGGAATTTCGATACCATTAGATACATCAAAAGAATCAGCTTTTAATTTTTATTTCATATATATGAGTTTCATCAAGTGTAATCTTACCCATCAAAAGTTACGTGCCTGAGAAAATTTGGCTGATTTTCGAAAAAAGGGGAAAGGACCCCTTAAAAGTTATAGAACCTTAATGAAAATCACACCATCATATTCAGCGTATCAGAGAACCCTATTGTAGAGGTTTCAAGCTCCTATCTACAAAAATGTGGAATTTTCCATTTTTTTTGCCAGAAGAAAGATCACGGATGCGTGTTTATTTGTTTTTTTGTTGTTTTTTTTTCTTTTTCCCAGGGGTAATCGTATTGACCCAGTGGTCCTAGAATATCGTAGGAGGGCTCATTGGAACGGAAATTAAAAGTTCTAGTGCCCTAGTAGTAAGTATCTATTGAATTCTACTACTTTACGTTCCCTGGCAGCTTTCCAAGGCAGATTACCAGACTAGTTATTTAGCAGTGTATAATGTTTTGAGAGTTTGGTCGTAATAATATAATCTGGTCAAACGTTGGTACCATTCCAAACGAGTGGGGATTCCCCGCCTGGTCCTAAACATTGCCACAAAGATAACAGTATGAACGGGGGATTCCCCGCACAAATTTGTTTCAACTCCAAGTTTTTCAACCAGACTGGTTTTTAGGAAAGGTTTTTTAGGGAAAGCTGTCAATCACCCATGTGTTATCGCCAGTTCCATTTTTGAAGTCTGTGGAAACAGTTTGAAATGTTCGGTGAGATTACGTTCCTTGGCGTTTGATAGACATTTGCAAAAAAAAGGGGTAATTAGTGATTGGATAATTTTTTAGCGTGAAATCTCTGAATAAAATATTTTTGGAACATGTACTTGACGATGGATAAAAGGGTTAAGGTGATTAGCAATTACGAGCAAGGATCCCCCCACTGGCTCCTGGCAGTAGGCTACGCATATCAAATTGCTGTACTGTGGGTTAGGTAACATGATAACATTTTGGTAACATTTTGGAGGGAAAACCAAAAATACTCAGAATCGAAAATAACCGGGATCTGCCTCACGGGGACGGCTCAGAGGCCCATCGTTCACCCATTTCTGCGGGCAGGGGCGGGGGGGGCAAATTTGGAGGGAAAGCCAAAAATCATCAGAATCGAAAATAAATGGGATCTGCCTCAAGGGGAAGGCTCAGAGGCCCTTCGTTCCCCCAATTCTGAGGGCGGGGGAGGGGGGGGGGTCAATTTTTGGAGGAAAACCAAAAATACTCAGAATCGAAATTCGATGCATCTGACAAAGGATGTTGATAAAAAAAATTATTCACTCTGACACTTAGATTCTGTCAATTTTTTTCGATGTATCTGGCAAAGGATGTTGATAAAAAAAAAATTATTCACTCTGATGCTTATATTTTGTAAATTTTATCCGACATATTCGACAAAGGATGTTGATAAGGAATTTATTCACACTGATATTCAGATCCTGTCAATTTTATCCGATGTATCTGGCAAGGGATGTTGATAAAAAAATTTATTCTCTCTACCACCTAGAATTCGTCAACTTCATTCTATTTATCCGAGAAAAGGATGTTCATATTGAATTTAGTCACTCTTATACTTAGATTTTGTCAATTTTATCCGACATATCCGATATAGGATATTGTTATAGCTTTTATTCATTCTGAAATTTAGATTTTGTCTATTTTATCCGACACATGCGACATAGGATGTTGTAATGAATTTATTCATTCTGAAATTCAGATTTTGTCAATTTTATCCTGTGTATCCGAGAAAAGGATGTTGATAAAAAAAAAATTGATTCACTCTTACACTTAGATTCTGTCAATTTTATCCTATATATCCGAGAAAAGGATGTTGATATAGAATTTAGTCACTCTGATAGTTAGATTTTGTCAATTTTATCCGACAAATCCGATGAAGGATGTTGTTAAAGCATTTATTCGTTCTGATATTTAAATTTTGTCAATTTTTATCCGACATATCTGATAAAGGATATTGTTATAGCATTTATTCATTCTGAAAATTAGATTTTATCAATTTTATCCGACATATCCGACAAAGGATGTTGATAATGAGTTTATTCAGTCTGATACTTAGATTTTGTCAGTTTTATCCGATGTATCTGGCAAAGGATGTTTAAAAAAAAAATTATTCACTCTAACACTTATAATTTGTCAATTTTATCCTATGTGTCCGAGAAAAGGATGTTGATATATAATTTAGTCACTCTGATACTTAGATTTTGTCAATTTTATCCGACATATCCCGACAATGGATATTGTTATAGCATTTATTCATTCTGAAATTTAGATTTTGTCAATTTTATCCGACATATCCAACAAAGGATGTTGATAATGAATTTATTCATTCTGAAATTCAGATTTCGTCAATTTTTTCCTATGTATCCGAGAAAAGGATGTTGATAAAAAAAATTTATCCCCTATAACACATAGATTCTGTCAATTTTATCCTATGTATCCGAGAAAAGGTTGTTGATATAGAATTTAGTCACTCTGTTACTTAGATTTTGTCAATTTTATCTGAAATATCCGATGAAGGATTCTGTTAAATCATTTACTTATTCTTACATTCATATTTTGTACATGTTATTTGATGTATCTTACAAAGTATTTTGATAAAAAAAAATTATTCCCTCTGGCACTTATATTTTATCAATTTTATTAGATTCATCTTGCGAGGGATGTTTTTAAAAAAAAATATTCGTTATAAAAATTATATTTTGAAAATTTTATCCGACATACCCTACAAACGATGTTGATAATGAATTTATTCATTATGATGTTTATATTTTGTCAATTTTTTCAAATGCATCTGTCAAGAGATGTTGATAAAAAAAATTTATTCACTCGAACACTTATAATTTGTCACATGTATCCTATGTATCTGAGAAAAGTATGTTTATATTGAATTTAGTCACTCTGATACTTCGATTTAGTCAATTTTATCCGACATATCCAATAAGTATCCGAGAAAAGGATGTTGATAAAAAAAAATTTATTCACTCTGTCACTTAGATTTTGTCTATTTTATCTGACATATCCGATAAAGGATGTTGTTAAAGCATTTATTTATATTGAAATTTAGATTTTGTCAATTTTATTTGAGGTATCCGACAAAGGATGTTGATAATAAAAAAAAATTATTCACTCTGGCACTTATATTTTATCAATTTTATTCGATTTATCTGGCAAAGGATATTGTTATAGCATTTATTCATTCTTAAATTTAAATTTTATCAATTTTATACAATATATCCGACAAAGGATGTTGTTTATGAATTTATTCATTCTGAAATTTAGATTTTGTCAATTTTATCCGATGGATCTGTCAAAGAATGTTGATAAAAAAAAATTTATTCACTCTGACACTTAGATTTTGTCAATTTTATCTGACATATCCGATAAAGGATTTTGTTAAAGCATTTATTTATTCTGATATTTAGATTATGTTAATTTTATCTGACATATCCGATAAAGGATTTTTATAATGAATTTATTCATTCTGAAATTTTGATTTTGTCAATTTTATCCTATGTATCTGCCAAAGGATGCTGATAAAAAAAATTATTCACTCTAACACTTAAAATTTGTCAATTTTATCCTATGTATCTGAGAAAAGGATGTTGATATAGAATTTATATTTTTTTTAACAACATCCTTTGCCAGATACATCGAATAAAATTGATAAAATATAAGTGCCAGAGTGAATAATTTTTTTTACTATCAACATCCTTTGTCAGATACATGAAATAAAATTGACAAAATATAAATTTCAGAATAAATAAATGCTTTAACAACATCCTTTATCGGATATGTCGGATAAAATTGACAAAATCTAAGTGTCAGAGTGAATAATATCTATATCAACATCCTTTTCTCGGATACATAGGATAAAATTGACAAAATCTGAATTTGAGAATGAATAAATTCATTATCAACATCCTTTGTCGGATATGTCGGATAAAATTGACAAAATCTAAATTTTAGAATGAATAAATGCTATAACAATATCCTTAATCGGATATGTCGGGTAAAATTGACAAGATCTAAGTATCAAAGTGACTAAATTCTATATCAACATCCTTTTCTCAGACACATAGGATAAAATTGACAAATTCTAAGTGTCAGTGTGAATACATTTTTTTTTTATCAACATCCTTTGTCAGATACATCAAATAAAATTCACAAAATCTAAATTTCAGAGTGAATAAATTCATTATCAACATCCTTTATCGGATATGTCGGATAAAATTGACAAAATATAAGTGTCAGAGTGAATAATTTTTTTTTATCAACATCCTTTGTCAGATACATCAAATAAAATTGACAAAATCTAAATTTCAGAGTGAATAAATGCTTTAACAACATCCTTTATCGGATATGACGGATAAAATTGACATAATCTAAGTATCAGAGTGACTAAATTCTATATCAACATCCTTTTCTCAGATATATAGGATAAAATTGACAAATTCTAGGTGTTAGAGTGAATAAATTTTTTTTATCAACATCCTTTATGGGATACATCGGATAAAATTCACAAAATATAAGTGCCAGAGTGAATAATTTTTTTTATCAGCATCCTTTGTCAGATACATCAAATAAAATTGAAAAAATCTAAATTTCAGAATAAATAAATGCTTTAACAACATCCTTTATCGGATAAGTCAGATAAAATTGACAAAATCTAAGTATCAGATTGACTAAATTCTATATCAACAACCTTTTCTCGGATACATAGAATAAAATTGACAGAATCTAAGTGTCAGAGTGAATAAATTTTTTTATCAACATCCTTTTCTCGGATACAAAGGATAAAATTGACAAAATCTGAATTTCAGAATGAATAAATGATATAAAAATGACCTTTATTTGGCTTGTCGGTTAGTATAGGAAATATCTAATAATTAAAGTGACCTAATTAAATGTCAACATACATTTTACGGATAAAGATAATATAATTGGTGAATTCTAGTTTTTAGAGTGAATAAATTTTCTTATCTTTTTTCATTGCAAGGGAAGACGTATAAAATTTAACTAATATGAATCAAGTTGGAAATAAAATTCTTATCAACATACTTTGTAAAATATGTCGGATAAAATTTACGAAATCTGAGCATCAGGGTGAATAATTTTTTTATCAACATCCTTTGCCAATTACATCGAAAAAAATTCACAGAATCTAAGTGTCAGAGTGAATAATTTTTTTTTATCAACATCCTTTGCCAATTACATCGAAAAAAATTCACAGAATCTAAGTGTCAGAGTGAATAATTTTTTTTTATCAACATCCTTTGTCAGATATATTGAATTTCAATTCTGAGTATTTTTGGTTTTCCCTCCAAAATTGACCCCCCCTCCCCTGCCCTCAGAAATGGGAGAACGAAGGGCCTCTGAGCCTTCCCCTTGAGGCAGATCCCATTTATTTTCGATTCTGAGTATTTTTGGTTTTCCCTCCAAAATTGACCCCCCCTCCCCTGCCCTCAGAAATGGGTGAAGGAGGGGCCTCTGAGCCTTCCCCTTGAGGCAGATCCCGTTTATTTTCGATTCTGAGTATTTTTGGTTTTCCCTCCAAAATGTTACCAAAATGTTATCATGTTACCTAACCCACAGTACAGCAATTTGATATGCGTAGCCTACTGCCAGGAGCCAGTGGGGAGATCCTTGCTCGTAATTGCTAATCACGTTAAAGCTTTTATCCATTGTCAAGTACATGCTCCAAAAATATTTTATTAAGAGATTTCACGCTAAAAAATTATCCATTCACTAATTACCCCTTTTTTTGCAAATTTCTATCAAACGCCAAGGACCTTAATCTCACCGAACATGTCAAACTGTTTCCACAGACTTCAAAAATGGAACTGTGGATAACACATGGGTGATTGACAGCTTTCCCTAAAAATCTTTCCTAATAACCAGTCTGGTTGAAAAACTTGGAGTTGAAACAAATTTGTGCGGGGAATCCCCCGTTCATACTGCTATCTTTTTTGCAATGTTTAGGAACAGGCGGGGAATCCCCACTCGTTTGGAATGGTACCAACGTTTGACCAGATTATATTATTACGACCAAACTCTCAAAACATTATACACTGCCAAATAACTAGTCTGGTAATCTGCCTTGGAAAGCTGCCAGGGAACGTAAAGTAGTAGAATTCAATATATACTTACTACTTGCCCTTTTTAAGTGACAAAAAAATTGAGGGCAACTAGGCCCCACTCCCACGCTCATTTTTTCCCAAAGTCACCCGATCCAAATTTTGAGATTGCCATTTTGTTTAGTATGGTCGAAAATGTGATAACTATGTCTTTTAGGATGACTTAATCCCCCGAATCCCCCGGGGGGAGGGCTGAAAGTTATGAACTTTACCAAATGTTAACATATAGCATTGGTTATTGGGAGTAGAAGTGACCCTATAACTCGTGACAGCACACCATATATGGGCATAGAGTCATTAGGGAGAACACGTGGTTAATGGGGTCAATGACCTCTTTTTCCAAGGTCGATTTATTTGATGTTTCTATGTGTAATAACTCCGGGGCGAAGGTTGCACATGCGCATTGAATTCTAACGGGAACACTGTTATTGATCTGGGACTCGAGGGGGAAGTGAATTTCCGAGAACTCGATTGCGTAATCGAGGGGAAGTGAATTTCCGTGAAATTGATTGTGTAATCGAATGGAAAGTGAATTTCAGAGAACTTGATTGCATAATCGATTGGAAAGTGAATTTCCATGAACTTGATTGTGTCATCGATTGGGAATTTTATTGATCCGATAACGGGAAACAGGATCACGTGTATCCTAACGAATCAGGGACAGTCTAGAGTCAGCAGTCAGAGTGAAAGGATTGAAAAATGAATAAATTTGAGAAAGAGAGAATTAGATCAAATCTAGTGTTTATGGAAAAACATTTGATTTTGGATAATGATTTTCTCGAGTTATCTCTTCAACGCAGGATATTCTCTTGTCGGGGAACACTTGACAATATAATGAGGACTGATTCTCCCCCATTGGACTATTGTATGAAACTTTTAAAATGTTATTCAAATGCTTATAGTCAATTTATTGATATATTAATTGAAACAAAGCAGAATCATATTGTGGATATACTTTTGAAAACATTGCCATTGGATTCAATGTAGATGGCTCCCCCCCATCATTCAAAGGAGGTAACGTCACAGTGCTACTCCTCTCCCCTTTCCTACAAATTGAATTTATCGAGCGAGGACGATCAGTCTCGTTTTAGCTGTGAGAGAGAGTTGACATCGGAAACCAAAATGTTCTATATATGTCCATTGTGCATGTACTCTCTTGGCAGTTGGAATCAATGTGAGAATTGTACAATTATTGATGACTATAGTGAAAAGTGTAAATTATGTAATCCTTGTAAATTACATAGAGGCTATGCAGTACAAATTAAAGGGTGTAATTCATGTCTTGAGGAGATTTGTGACTCTCATCCTAGAGGACACCTGTGCTCCAATTGTCACTATGATAAATGTGATCAGTGGGAGAATACTTACCCCGCTATGATTGGAAAGAATCCCAAACGTGATTTTAGTTTATTTCTACGAGATTGGTATCGTCGTGGATTTAAATTATTCTGGGAAGAGGAACCTGGTCTACGATTCAACTGTTTGGGTAACAAGACAATCTGGTTTCTACGTCATCGCTGTGATGACACCACCTACTATGACTATAAACCAAGTGATTTTTATTCGGCTGTGACGGAATGTGATTCGCCACTTGAAAACACTGTTTGTGATATTGCTTCAAATAGACATATTGAAACTCTTGAATTTCATAATATGAATGCAAATAGTATAATTGACTATACAAAGAGATGTGACAAGAGTGAAGTTACATTGTACTGTAGAAAATGTGACCCTGACTTTGCAGTCAATCAAGATCAATATATAGTGAATCCAAATGATTTATCGGCATTAGTGGTTCACGACAGTTGTCAATACATCGAAGATGAAGAAATCTAAAGTGAAGATTTAAAGATATTTTTGTATATATATGCATTTTATTAATAAACAAATTCACAAACATTTTTAAAGCACTTTACTCTTAGGGCACTGAAATCAATACTATATAGGTCTGAGAGGATATTTTCCACTAGAAAGTCATTCAGACGGGGATTGTCAACATAAATGTGGAGAAACTGCTTGTTAGTATAGCCACGACATCGGAACACAAAATATAGTAGTGCATGGAAGCCGCAGCTTTTAGTCGTTAGATCCTGCACCCTCTTTCGATTTTGAATAATAGTTTTCCCACTGCTCTCAATATAGTTGCTGATGTGAGGTGTGTAGAATGTATAGGGTAGACCAAGAGGATCAAAAAATTCAATATTCTTCTTTGTTTGAAAGATGCACAGCCAATGACCCGTCAGCACAGTCGACGGACTGCTATTAACAATGATTAGGGTATTGTTAACACTTGGAATTTTTCCAAGATAGTCCGAAGGTAGACAATAGGACTTGTACTGGAACATGTAGGGGTCTATATTAAATACATTGATTATTTGACTGGTGTTCATGGTGCCAAGTCTAGTAGAACACTACCTTCGGGAGTGATTTCCCAATAGGTTTCAAATTGATTTAGTAAGACTATTTCAACGCTATCAGACAATGGGTTGGAAAATGTACAGTCTATACGCCAAGTCCCTGTACGTACAATACTCATATCTTGCGTACCTGACAAATCAAATACAATGATACCATGTGTTTTAGCAAACATATCTCCGGTTATACCATTTTCAAATAGTTGCGAATCATGATCTAGGGTTTGCATGGTCAACTCATACAATGTTCTATAGGATTTTTTGTCAAATGATAGATTGTAGAGTGGGATACCGTTTACTTTGCACACAAGAGATGAAAGTCCAAACATTTCGAATTTATGAGGACATTCTGTCCATGATCCAAGTGCACCGGCAGTTTTTACAAATTCCAAAGCCAAATTCGAGGGGCTTTAGCAATTTATAAAGGATGAGTCGGTGAAGGTGCGTGACCCCACGGCAATATGACGTGAATTGGTGATTGTATGAGGAACAAGTAGTTTAATATTGTTGCCATTGGCTCTCAGTTTTTCCACGGCCAAAGCAACAGAACTTATAACCTGCTGTTTGCGCACATGTAGTATTGCTGAGGTGAGGGAGAGACTTGCATCAGGATTGCCAGCCAGTTCCTTTCTCAATATGAAATTGGAGGGTGCAAGAGTCAATTTTATATCCACTTTAACATTGGGTGGTAGCCATTGGGGTATATTAAATATTTCATGATATATTTTTCCAACTAGATGTAATTCACTAGTTGTAGCATTTTTATGTGCATCTGTACTATTAGTATTAGTAATGTATTCATATCCATTGGAGACACCTCTCAAGTCCTTGTATGACTTGGGCGTCATCAACATGAATTGCATAGAGCTTGTATAGTTGGAGAGAGTGGTGCGTGTGCTCACCAACGTGCCATTGATGTACACGCTAATTTGACGAAATAAATTATGTAGTGTACAATTTCCATAGAATATTCCATCACCCCGAATTAGCATTGAATTATCGGATCTATGGACTTTCATTTGTAAATCTATAAATATTGAAGACATGTCCAAAAAGTCGTCTTCTTTGGAATAAATTTGAAAGTGGATATTATCGGAGAGGGGTTGTAGTGGATAAAATTGTTCATAGTATCCATGCTTGACACTCACATCAACATTTTCAGCATTGAATAGATTCAATGTGGCGGTGCTTGAAGGTTGGGAGTCCTTATGTGGTAGGTAGGACATTTTAGGAGAAGAAATCTAATTTCGATTTGACAATTTTATTCCTGGGGCTTCTGGTTACACTACGTATCGGCTTTTTCCTTCTTTTCTTTGACAAAAGGGATGTCTTTCGTTTCCGTCCTGAGTGGAGACTGATGAGTGATGTGTTGTTTCTTGACATTTTTAAACCTTTACCATTCTGTTTTAATCTCTCGCAAAGGGTTCGCGCACTGGACCTAAGATTATCTGAAGCACTTTTTTTTAAATCCTTGCCAGAGCCCCAATCGTATAGTGTAGAGGATGCAAAATCTGTCGCAGCCGGTACAAGATATTTTCTAGCCATTGGTAGTGAAGAGCGAAACAGCTTAGCAAAACAACTGCCAAGACCGTAGCCAGACATTGACGAGCGACCTTTGTAATAGTCCATTCCATTGCCATGTTGTCTTGGGCCAAGAGTATTAACATAGCAGTCAATATCAGGACAAGTGAATACCACTTTTTTATTAGGCATCTTGCTGTTGAACGAGGGGTCGAAAATGGCATGTAATAACAGCTAAACCCTTTGAAATTGCTATTGGATCACCCAATTCGGTTCTTAGTGTTAACTGACAGAGTTCCAAATATGACGTGTTTACGGGGATATATTGAAGATGCTTTATATTGTAGTGATGAATATGTTCTTGATTGGTTTTTCGATCAAGGACTCGTAGGAGGGGAACATTTGAATTACCAACCCGAGATGTTTCCACAAATGAAGCATAGAGAAATATACAAGTGTCTGTGGAGAAGGCAGGGGGGTAGTCAGCGAAAATGAAATTAGTGTTTCCGGCATTTTTACCATTGATTATATTGAGCTTAAAGCCAAGAACATCCTTTAGATTATCGTTGAGAATAACCTTTTCACTGGCAATAGGTGAACTAATGTAGATCTTGCCATCCTCATTTGAATAGTTGAAATGAAAAGCGCCCTTTTTACGAGCGGAAATTCTTTTATTAATAGAACGAAATAAATCATTCATACAGGTGAGTTCCTCGTAGGGTAATTCAATATATGGATTATTCAACCAATTGATTTTTTGAATTTGTTCTTGACCACCTTGTGGTGGCGGCCAATCATACAGTCTAATTTTTATTTCATATTTACTATCCTTTCTCAGGATGCCATAAGTTTTTTTGAGAATACAGTCGACAAGAGCCACTTCATACTTTCCATCATCGAATTTGATGGTGGGGGAGAGTTTTGTCCAAAAATCACTTGTTCTATTCAGGTCATTGTAGAGAGGATCAGAAACATTAGACATGAAAGTCACATAGAAATCATCGGGCATTGTTAATGTCTTCAGCACTGACCCAAGAATCAAAATCCGAGTTGTATCCTAGCCAGCGAACAAGCAACTGTTTCTTACCATGGCGTGTACGACTCTTTAATATCTTTTCAATTTGATACCTTACACTAGTGTTTCTAACGTTTTTAAGTTAATATTCATAAAAGCAACCGAGAATCTCATCATCTTTGTTGTCTCTTAGTAGATAATTTATGGTTATAGTGTATAGTAGTTTAGACAATTTGATAATTTCAGTGCTCCATAAGTAAGTAAACTGGAAAAAAATATTTTTTGTTATATTAATTAAAACAGTATCACCAACATTTAATTTATTCTTCTTTTTTTTCTCTTTTTAACCATTGGAGTATTGATTTAGAAAAGTATCAAATGTGTTTTCATTGTAGTGAACATCCGTTGGTGTAGAGTTGGACAGTGATCGAAGGGGTCGATTATTATATATCTGCATGATTTTATCTAAATCATGAATAAAATCAGATGTATTTTTCAATGTTCAATATCTTGAAATTAATAGACGAATCGTTCTTATTAATAGTTCAGCCAATGCAGCCTTTATATGACTGTGACTATGATAAAGTGTTGTATTATATTTCAAAAGAACCTTTTGCACATGGGGATTAACAAATTCACTACCGCGATCCGATTGAATTTTTCTATATGAATCCTGTTCGAGAATACTTTCAATGGCCTGAGCAACTTCAACATCTCTCTTCGATCGCAATGG
The DNA here is from genome assembly GCF_049724085.1 of Artemia sp. Qi Xiang Cuo. Taxonomy (NCBI): domain Eukaryota; kingdom Metazoa; phylum Arthropoda; class Branchiopoda; order Anostraca; family Artemiidae; genus Artemia; species Artemia sp. Qi Xiang Cuo. The sequence continues at coordinate 39,901,342 of NC_142799.1, forward strand.
AATGGCATATGCATAGCGACTAAAGACACCGATTGCAAGTAGAATGTATTTGTAGGGCACATTGTGACGCCGTTGAAGTGCGTCTAAAGTTAAAAGATCCGTTTGCATTATATGCAGAGGGAAAAAGGCTTTAGTTTGTCGATAGTGTTTACTGCGAAGCCTGTGATTCCGATGCAGTGTGTAACTTGGTTCATTTTGTAGATAGTCTTGTACACTTTTAGGGTGAACACCCGTGACTTTGGAAAGAGTTTTGGGAGAACTTAAACTCCCCGCCTCGCCAATATTTTCATAAACACCTTTCAAAACTTCATCCATTTTGAGCGTAAACACGTAGTGTAATGTCCACTCCCCTTTTGCACACTGGCGGACGAATCAATTCGTCTTCGCTTTTGAATAGCAGTAACAGGTGTTGTAAAATCATTGCTGCTGCTGCTAGTATCTTCAAATATTGACTCTTCTTCTTTTTTAAATGTTGTTGTTGTTGGAGGACTATATTATCTTAGTTTCTTTAGAATTTGATTATTGCCAATAAGACTTTTGGGGAAGTTTATTGTACACATAAAGGTGTATAGATTATCGTCAAAGTATAAAAGTCCTTTACGATTCGTCACCATATCAAAAATTAAATCAACTAGATTATAACTTTTTCCCTGAATTATAATTCTTTTCCCTGTGTTCTCGACTTGAACCTGATCGCCAGTTTCCAACAAGAGATAAGATAATACTCTTTTACTCTGTTCTCGATAGGTCAAAGGCAATAGGTTTCCAATTTTCAATACAATCGAATTCAAGTCCTTCCCATGTGGTGCTGCTGCAGAATCTTGAGATGTTACCTGTTGAGAGAGATCGACGATGGCAAGCCTCTCATGAGCAGGTTTATGATTTTCCACACGTTGCAATGCATCTTGAAGAAAAAGCAGTTTTTTTTCGTCGGCAATATTCTCATCGTTGATGAATTTGCTTAGATTGTCTTCAAAATGTTCGATGGGCGAGAGGGCAAGTTCAAGTAGTGTCAATTTATAGGGTAGTTCCATTCTCTCTCTCACGAGAGAAAACTGTTTACGAGTACTGCAATTATCTGTAGAAAAATAGTGAAAAAGATATCACCCGCCTTAAAGAGTCTGTGTCGTTTAAATTTTTTCCCTTGTTTTGAAAATACCAGGTAAGGAACGGTTAAAGATTGTTCGGTTTCTTGTGTATAAAAAATTATGATATTTTATCATTGAACTAATTTAAATTTAAACAAAGTTCAGGTTTTAGATTAATGAAATAATTGTCAAAACCATGTTTGAGTATGGCATTCCTAAGCAACGGTTTTGAAGTGCTTAAAACAGAAAATAAATGCCGTTGTTCGTGTAGTTTCTTCAGTGTCATAATGGCGACTAATAGTCTTTTCTACTGTTCACCGGAAGATATACTGTAATTTCATTGTTGAAAATGTCGGTGACTACACGTAGATCCTCGGGCTTGCTCTGATTAAGATCTAACAAAATGTAACCATCGGGCTTGCTAGGCGCCTGTGTGTCCGCTGAAAACATACTTTTTGGGGCGCGGGGTTATATCTGCTTTTTGAGATTTTTGCGTTCGATAGAAGCACCAACGACTCGATAGATAATATAGACGGTTCAATTCAAAGCAAGGGTTCGCATACATTTGCTCTTATGAAACAGAGTGTGTAGAACGAGGTTAACGGAAATATGTTCATGATGGGAGCGAAGAGTGAACAAGTGTTTCATTTTCGGTGAGAACTGTTCTAGGGATTCAGCCAAATCAACAATAATAAGCCAAGAGTTCGATTCAATAATATTGAAAAAATCAAGTCCCCTTATGAATTGTATTGGTATGGATGTGGCAATAGCTTTTATTTGATCATAGGACTCATGCCAAATACTATAGCAATAGTAGATTTTTTTCGGGTTTTCAAAAAACATTTTATCGCAATTTTGAATTTTTCTAGTTAAAAGTGTTGTTTTCCCCGACATTGACGGACCACACAGACACGATCTGAAGGGTGTTTTAAATTGATACATGCTGCTGCTGCTGTTGGGGGCAACAGTCTGTTTGTAACTAACTGTAAATCATTTGTGCACAATGAATAAGTAGCAATAATTTTCCCCATAGATCTATCTATTCAAGAAGAACAACAAAAACAATATTTCATGGCAGCATTTATTTCGACATTTCATGAAAACAAATATTTGTTCAGTCAACATGCACAACAATAAAAATAACACTTGTTCAACAAGAACAGTTGACAAAATTTCTCCGGTGGTCAAAATGAAAACTGTATTTGCAGTCACCATGAGCAGCACAGGGCAATTATAACAGTTTATAAATAAGCAATTTTTGTCTTTAAAAAAAATTTTCTTACAATAAAAAAACACTTTTTGTCCAAAAACAAAAAAACTTTTCTGTACCACACTTTTTTTTTTTTTTTTTTTTTTTGTCAACTTAAACACTTTTCTATACAACAACACTTTTTATACAACAGAAAATACACACACACACTTGGAAATTGCTAGTAGCACAGTTGAACATTGATGAATTTAAAGGTGTGGGTCCCCCCCCCCGGGGCCCGCGGGGCCGACGGCGGGCCAGCCCCGGGCGGGCCCTCCCCCCCCCACCTGGGCGGCCGCGGGAAGGGGCCCCCCCCCCCCCGGGGGGCCGCGGGGCGAAAAAGAATAGTTGTCGTCACTGCGATGGGTTAGTTGAGGTTGAGTTAGTGCTTGGGTTAGATGAAAGGTTAGGTGATGATGGTTAGTCAGGTTAGGTTAATTTATCCAGACCAAGTTGATTGCGATAGTCAATGCATTCAACTCGATCTGAAATACGATAGTGGCCGTGGGGTAGGACACTCACACCATTCTCGAGCACATAGACTTTGTCGGATATACATGAGATTGCATTCGTTTCTACTCTCACAGTATAATTTCTATACTGTAGAGAGCGAATTGCAAGCACTTGTGCTCTCGGCACTAGGCTACTTTCTACACAGTCTCTGTACACGATCATATTGAAATTGCTCTTTAAAAAGTGTATAGGCACCCCTTTACACGCCTTCTTTTAGTCTCCACTATGAGTTTCCACGCACTAGACTTTGTGACCCTGGACAACCCCCCGGGATATCAAATCACTCCCCGTCTCATATTTGAAAATTAATAGTTGGTTGGGGGCTTGACGTTTCACAAGCTCGGGGTAGAGTGATGGATTCCAGTTGGTGAAATCCATCCGCGAGCTGATGTGTTCCCCCGTTTGCAAAACGCCAAACAAATCTTCAGTCCCATTTACCTTTAGCAGCAAAGAATCTGTATCACCAGAGTAAACTTTAACCTCCCACACCCGGGATCAGGTAACCTTGCACACATTGTAAAAGAAAGACATCATTAGCTTTTTTGAAATTTCAAGTAATGAACGACCGACTGAGATAGTCATTTTCAGTACTCCATTTCGCTTTCGCCTGTGTAGAAGAACCATGCCGGCCTCTATGCTCGTGATTGATGTACAATTGGGGTCGGCCATAATTCGTGCACACTCTAGAGGGTCAGTCACGACATCGCAGCGAGATCTATTAAGTACGCTTTCACACATTGTTCCAAACGCAGAATTTAGGATGAGCTTATACATTTCCTTCACCACCTTTGAATGTGCCTTAGAGCGTTTATCGACAACAGTGTCGATAAACGTTTTCAAGTAGGGTCGCTGATTGAAATTTAGGACCCTATGTATTTTAGTGATCTTGAAGACATTGTTCAGCATCCAATGCAAAAGCACATGGTGAACAACGATATTCTCTTTAGGGTCCAAATCAGCAATCAGTTTCTGTTTAGAGGGAGTCCAATGCATCCCCATATCCTCAACCAATGAACGATTGTAGGGGCTCAGAGAGTCCCTGCTCACCGGCCGATTGATACAGGGAAAAACAAAATCTTTGACTGAGTCGTGAAGCGCCAGTGGAATGTGACCATCAATTTCAAAGAACCATCCTTGTGGCCCGTTGTGCTCGATGGTGGTAATGTCGGGGAACTCACAAGGATTCTCAAGCCATTGATAGTTCCCACACGGCAAAGAGTAGTTGGACATTGCCGAGGGGTACAACGACTTCATGTCCAAGAACACTGCATTTGACTTTGCATCACTGCTGCTGTGTCCGCTCGGATCAGTTGACAAGATATGGTCCCCGTGAAAAATATACCCCCCCCTCATTGAACGCTCTACAAAATGGTGATGATCTATGTCAGTGATTAGGCCTATTTCCTCCCTGCTAATTTTTAAAATTAAATCCATTACTAAATGGGGCGTTGAAAAATAATAGTCTATATCTAACCCGAACTCTGAATAGATCTGGTCTGTGTTCTTACAGACTATATCCAACAAAGTTAGAACGTCACTGGCCATGTAAAGTCTACAATAATTCCACCCATTTTTACACCCCCCCTTGGACTACACCTTCTTGGCAAAGTCGTACTCCTCGGCTGTGCATTCACTGTTGGTCAGTAAATTGTAAAAAGCTTCAATTGGAGGTAGTTTCTCCTCACTTAAGCGAGCGCCAGAGCAGTAATAGTCGTATGCGTATATACCTTTGCAGGTCAACAGATCATACATTTCACTGTCTGGAAAGGGCTGTTTAAGCAAGGGAAAGCTATCAAAATTGTCGCTTTTTTGCACTTGAATCAATTGACTCAATGCCTTGGGGTAAAAACTAAAGGAATCTAAAAACCTGATTTTATTCCAACACGTATGCCCATTATCCACTGCCTGCCATTTCAGCTCGATAAGCAGTAACTTCTCGGCTGATTTGGGAATGATGTTGTAGGTAAATGAACTATTTACCCATGGACAATCTACTCCCCCTCCCCCCCTCTGCCTATGTGCCATTGTCGGTCAAATAAATTTTAAATTATAATTGGAGTTATGAATAAATACAGGGATAAAAAACTGTTGGCTAACATTTAGATTACACGATTGATGCGCACCTCCTCTAAAATTACTCTCCCCCGATGAAATTTCCTGCCATACATGGTCCTGTTCTCTGAATTTACCTCGCCCCCGTCGGGTCCCGTTAGCCCCCGTATCCCCCTCCTCTGCCCACACCCCCTTACAAACCCAACATATTTTTTTCTTTTTAATTGCGAGACGATCCTCTGCAGACAGCACCATTGGATACTGGGTATTTCTCAATCGAGAAATAGCACCATTAGCCGTGCCACTCAGTTTAGTCAGCGCCTTGTCCATGCACTCGTCCCGCTCATCCAATGTTTCAACTATTTCTAACAACTGCAGGGTGTTAGAACTATCTCTTTGCGCGTGGGCGTAGGACACTGCAACGGCCTGATGTTCTTTGACCCGGTTTGGAAATTGTGGGTCATTCACTTCCACCAGCTTAGCTTCGCAGTCTATAGATATTTTGTTGCACTGGAGAAGGGTGTTTTGAAAATTTTTAAAACGTAGAAGTGACCTATACCCTGAAACCGTTTCCACTGTCTGGTAGCCATGTCGTCTACAATACCTTATATGATTTTGTAGCTTTAGTTCACTCCAAAATCAGGAGAGACATGTTAGAAAGTAGAAACGTACCCCCCGCCCCTTTTTAACCTCTCCCAGAACTCTACTAATGTCAGTGATCGGATTAAAATGACCGATTGTATTCGGTTGACTTGGTTGTGTGTATAGCAACCAAACCCAGTGTTTAACCAAATCAACTGAGGGGCTCCTTACGGGGAAGAACACCCCCTTCTTTAGAGAACGAACCCCCTCTTCAAATTCAGTTTCATACTGTACCACAGTAACGCCAATATTTAAGTGGGCATTTGTCCTTTCAAAAGTGTCAATGGATCGAAGCGTTACTGGGTATTTTCCCTTTAAGCAAGAAAAATCTACACCTGGAAAATTGGACCCTTCCTTCCCATGTATAGCCCAAATGTCTAAATTCGTCTTAGTAGCGTTCCGAGCTAGAGGCTCGAATGCTGAGATGAGGAAAGCATATCTGAAACACTTTTGATCTGTTTCAAAACAGATTTTCTGGACACCTTTACAACCCTCTAGATCAGGATTATATTTTAAAACTACTGCCCTGTCCCCATGCCCCCCTCTTAAAATAAAATCTTTCTTTAATTTACATATATTTACGCTTAAATTTTCAATAAAAAGAACTACTGAGCCACTTCCATTTTCGTTATAGTTCTCGAGATGCGTTATAATTTGATCGATCCAATCCATGAAAGCACCCTCAAAATTTTTTAAATTTGAATAAACCAAACACGTCTCGGAATGTACATAATGATAATAAACCTCGCTTTTTCCCTCATTCAAATAAAAAACCTTTAGAACAACGGAAACCTTAATTGAATCCCTACCTCCCCACAATTGAATCTGATTCTCAAGAAGTGCACGAATTTTATCTACATAGTTGTGTACAATTTCTACAGGATCAAAAACAAAATTACCAGACAAAAGAGAATTAAAAGGGTCACCAAACATTGCAGTTAACACAACTATATGATTTAAAAGTCTGTTGGACAACTGAAAGTCCGGGAGAGTTGTACCCTCCTCCCCCTCTTGTAGACGACCCCCACCTCCCTGTAGTTCAACAAAAAAATTCGAATTCTAAAAAACAGAGTTTCGAAGGTGATTCGTGTGGGGAACTTGGGGTTTATGGTTACCTGTAAAATCATCTAAAATTTTTAAATTATTAGGGCTAAATTCTCCCTTCAATACAGTTCTATTTTATACATTATTTAAAAAATAATGTAGAAAATAGACAATAATAAAAGTGACTTCACATGAATTGATAATATCTTGCCAGACACTGATTGTTTACTTGTCATGAAGGTTCAGTGCCCCGTCCTCCTCGTCGTCACTGGACGGAGAGTAGGGGACCAATACACCGATCTCTAAATGAAAAATAGCTTATTTTCAGTGTTCAAATCATCACTACATTTTTTAAATTTGTATTATTTTTGAATAATAACTCTTTGTTAATACGACTGAATATAATATAAGATATGAAATATAAGTCGAAACTTTGTTATTTTATTTTACATTTTTCAAAAATATTTATTTTTTTTAAAGGAACAGTACAAACGATAAACCCTGTGGCACTTTCCTGGACCATTGTAATAAAAGCCACGCGTACCTGGATCCTGGCGCACCCATGTTGCACGTCACTTGACCGGTGGGAATCTCGTGGTGAAGTCCCGGGCCGGGTGAGAATCACGGTTGCACTTTCCGGGGCCGGTGCGAATCTCTGGTGCACTTCCAGGGCAGCGTGCGCATCTCGGTGGCACTTCCCTGGACAGGTGTACATCTCGTGTTCACTTCCCTGGCCCCGTGCGCCTCTCTGCGTTACTTTCAGGGCGCGTGACGCATCCGGGGTCACTTTCATGGCACAGGGCGCATCCGGGGGCACGTCCAGGGCCGAGGGCAAATCCTTGGTTACTTCCAGGGTCCGGGGCACATCTCTGTGGTGGGTCCCGGTCCCACATGGCTTCCGGCGAGGGGACTCGGGACCTTGGTGCACCACTGTGGCACTTCCCTGACCCGTGGCGCCTCCCCCCCCCCCGGCGCTCCCCCTAACCTTGCCCCCACAACACCCCCCGGACCCGCGACATATCTTATATTAGTATAAGATATTTACAATCTAAAACATGACATAGTAGGTTTTGATTTTGTTCAAACAATTCCTCCAAATAAAATTTCATATTAATACTATTTATATGCTCTGGTAAAAAAACATGATTTTAAAAGGATATCCATCTCATGTAATGATACACAACTCATTCAGACATAAAGTTTGTTTTTTTTTTATTTGAATAGTCAAGGTGAACCACTCGTTTATATAGAAATAGAAATTACCAAACCTTACTATGACAAGAATATAGTGCATTTTTTTTCATCACTAATCTAATTTATCAAAATGGTGAATGCATGCAATTGATGTGATTCAAAAGGGAGAACATTATATTTCCTTTGGAGAGAAAAAATCATTCAATATTCCCACTGAGATATACTCTTACGCAGTGTTCGAAAACGTTGTATGCGAAAAAGGCCTATAATAGTTTGATTAAATTGATAGATATTTCTTTATGAAAGGTAGGAAAAAACGCTTACATTTGAATAATCCCTCTGAGCTTGGGTGGCAGATGGTCCAGGTAACGTGTGTTGGTGGGTGGTCGGGGTGGCGTTGCTCTGTTCGTGTGTGACTGGGCCAGGTTCAGGTAACATGGGTTGGAGGGTGAAGGGATTGGTGACGTTAATTTCATTGATAGGAGCTGTGACTTGTGCAGCCGGGGTAGCTTCTGAGCCCCTTGAAATAGTTTGTATATGTGTGGTTTCGGCATTGAAGCTATTCACCCACTCTGTTTTGAGTGTTTGGCCAGACACCATTGTGGCTCGATTAAGAGTGGCTTGCGTAGGTGGCTGCACTTGGACAAGTAGTGTGGAGCTGGGGGGTTTTGGCCAGCGATCATATTGCATGACAGAGGGCGCATTATTGACCCTCGCTTTCTTGGAAGGAGGGGGCCCACATTCGTCGCTATTTGCGCCAACTATAGGTCCCATCAAAGCAGTGTCCGCAAATTCTTCATAATTTGACTTAAAAAGAAGAGAAGAAAAATCAAATCAAAATAATTTGCCAATTTTTACAGAAAGAAAGTTATTAAACATTATTTTGTTTAGTTTATCACTAAGAAAGCACAAAACCCATATTCACTCCACCTAAATTTAGAAAAATTAAGTCTACCCTCTCATAAAGTTAATTATGCGTTTTATTCAAGCGAAAGCGAATCAATTATCTTTTCTATTTAAAATAAAAGTTCTATACCCCAACAAAAATCATTGATTCAAACACTGGAATATAAATGAAAATTTATTGATTGCATGAAAAATTATAAATTTACACATTAGTTTTCTTGTCAATGGGCGTACATGTCTATACACATAATAAACCTTACTTTTAAATACAACGAAGATGTTAGAAGTGATGTATTGCAACCTTTCACATAATGACCTAAATATATTGTTAAACTTAATCTGTTTCTCTTCTCAATACAGGTTACAAAACTAAAATTCTAATTATTGCTTAAAAGTGTTTTAATTTGACAGAAGAATAATCCCTTTGCCTGCCGCATTTGTAAACACATCGGAAGAGGGGACGACAAAGTAATTATAACCCTGCGGAAATGTACTGTCAAAACATATTTGGCTAATAGCTAAGAGATCTGCAGAAGTTGATATGACTTACAGAAAGACCAAATTTATCAAAAATGTATTTCTTTTTTCTCTAATATTATTTTAAAACATTGTTGTTGGTATTTAGCTTTAAATATAGAGGTAATGCGAGGATTTTATTTTTGCTATAATTGGGTGAGGTAACACAATGGTGGGGGGGGGATTTTTGGGGAAATAACGAGGGACGTATTAGTATTTATTTTTGTGAGATTTTTGGCTTTTAAAAAACTGGCGGGAGGGGGGGGATTTATAGGGATCTATTGTGTTAAGTAACATTAATTCTTTGTTATTTATGTTGGTGGGTAAAAAAATGTTTGTATTGATTGGGTTTCGAGCTCTGTACAGAGAGATCGCCGTCGAATTAGGCCTTTGTGCGAGACTGGTGTGGGTTACCACACGGTGGGCAGGAGGGCGCCTCGAGCTGGACATATAGAGGGACGGAGGGCCATGGAAAATTCGTTTGAAAATAAAAAAAGTACTTACATGGTAAATTGAAGTTGCCAAGGCTTCAAGTTCATCAAATTTATCCATTGTTTTTTACACAGCGTCAAAATACCTTCTGATAATTGAATCACATTGCACACCCGTTATATACGAAATCTCAAGGGTGAATTGTTATGTAACGGGGAAAATCATATGCAAGCAGGTCTCTGATTGGCTGAGAAGGAGGATGTATCCGACTCGATGATTGGCTGAGAAGGACACATGTGATCTAACTGTTTCCTATTCCAGGACATCTTGACATTCACCCCTAGCATGCACTTGTCCAAAAACAGCAATAATAAATAAATCCCTCAGGCCTAAAGATTAAAGAAGCCTTAATGTTTCCTAATTCCCTCTTCGTGAATAAACAATTTCTCCGCCGATTATGTAAATCAAGTTCTCTGGTTAAGCTAACCAAACAACAATGAAGCCATGTTTGTTTCTTAATGTCCCCTTCGTGAATCAATAATTTCCCCTATCGATTATGTAAATCACAGATTAAAGAAGCCATGTTTATTTCTTAATTTCCCCTTCGATTACGCAATCAAGTTCTCGGAAATTTACTTCCCCAACGGTTACGCAATCAAGTTCTCGGACATTCACTTCCCCTTCGATTACGCAATCAATTTCTCGGAAATTTACTTCCCCCTCGAGTCCTAGATCAATAACATTGTTCCCGTTAGAATTCAATGCGCATGTGCAACCTTCGCCCCGGAGCTATTACACATAGAAACAACAAATAAATCGACCTTGGAAAAAGAGGTCATTGACCCCATTAACCACGTGTTCTCCCTAATGACTCTATGCCCATATATGGTGTGCTGTCACGAGTTATAGGGTCACTTCTACTATTGGGAAGTATACAGACGTTTTCAGGGGGATTTGTTTCTGGTAGCAGGGGGTGGGGGTGAACCGGGGGTTATGTGGGAGGATCTTGCCATGCAGGAAGTTTTCATGGGGGAAGGGACATTGCTATGAAGTGGGCGCCGGACTCCCCAGCATTATTTAAAAAAAAAAAAATCAGAAATTAAACATAAAAAACAAGTTTGTCAACTGAAAGTAAGGAGCAACATCAAAACTTAAAACTAACAGAAAATATTAGCTATATGATTGGGTTCACCCCCTAGTCAATACCTCGCTCTTTAAGCCGAACATTTTTTAGTACTTTCATAAGAGCTATTTATTCTAATTAACGGCCTTTGTAATTAAGGGGTCATTTTTATAGAATTGGAACAAAATTCGAACTTTAGCTTAAATAGTAAGGTATTGACTAGGGGGCAAACCCCCTAATATACGTATTAAAAATTATAAATATAGAAGTTCGATACGTAAGATAATTCGTAAGTTACGTATATTTATTACGAATAAAAACGTTCGTAAATAAAATTCAACAAGTTTCGAGAAAGCTATTTAACCAAATAAAAGTAAAATTAATATGCAAATTTTGTTTTAATTATTCATATACGGTGAGCCAAAATCAAAACCTGCATTAATTCAAAAAGTTCAAAAATTAAATTAAAAAAAAACAAGTTTTTTTTAACTGAAAGTAAGGAGCGAAAACAAAACTTAAAACGAACAGAAATTATTCCGTATATGAAAGGGGTTGTCTCCTCCTCAGCGCCTCGCTCTTTACGCTAAAGTTTGACTTTCTCACAACTCTATTTTTTTTTAAACAATAAAAAACTTTAGCGTAAAGAGCGAGGCGCTGAGGAGGGGACAGTCCCTTTCATATACGGAATAATTTCTGTTCGTTTTAATTTTTAATTTCGCTCCTTACCTTCAGTTAAAAAAACTTGTTTTTTTATATATTTAATCGAACAGTTCGTGGTAACGAACTGTAAGTAAGGAGCGACCCGGCTCAATAGCAACCAAAACTCTAAAAAACGGAATTCTGATAACAATAGATATGTCAAAGGAATCAGATTTTAATGCTAATTTCAAATATATAAATTGCATTAAGTTTAGTCTTAACCCATCAAAAGTTACCTGCCTAAGAAAATTTGCCTTATTTTCGAAAAAAGGAGGAAAGACCCCCTAAAAATTATAGAACCTTAATGAAAATCACACCATCATATTCAGCGTATCAGAGAACCCTACTTTAGAGGTTTCAAGCTCCTATCTACAAAAATGTGGAATTTTGCATTTTTTGCCAGAAAAAAGATCACGGATGCGTTTTTATTTGTTTGTTTTTTTGTTTGTTAAATGAAATTAAAAAAAACAGCAACATCAAAACTTAAAACGAACAGAAAATATTACATATATGATTGGGTTCACCCCCTAGTCAATACCTCTCTCTTTAAGCGAAAGATTTTTTAGTACTTTCATAAGAGCTATTTATTCTAATTAACGGCGGCCTTTGTGATTAAGCCGTCATTTTTAAAGAATTGGAACAAAATTCGAAATTTAGCTTAAAGAGCAAGGTTTGGGCAACTAGGGGGCGAATCCCCTAATATACGTATTAAAAATATATGAATATAGAAGTTCGTTACGCAAGTTAATTCGTAATTTACGTATATTTATTACTAATAAAAACGTTTGTAAATAAAATCAAACAAGTTTCGAGAAAGCCATTTAACCAAACAAAAGTAAAATTAATATGCAAATTTTGTTTTAATTATTCATATACGGTGAGCCAAGATCAAAACCTGCATTAATTCAAAAACGTTCAAGAATTAAATAAAAAAACAAGTTTTTTTAAATGAAAGTAAGGAACGACGTTAAAACTTAAAACGAACAGAAATTATTCTTTATATGAAAGGGGCTGTCCCCTCCTCAACGCCTCGCTCTTTACGCTAAAGTTTGACTTTTATCACAACTCTATTTTTCAAACAATAAAAAAATTTAACGTAAAGAGTGAGGCGTTGAGGAGGGGACAGCCCCTTTCATATAAGGAATAATCTCTGTTCATTTTAAGTTTTAACGTCGTTCCTTACTTTCATTTAAAAAAACTTTTTTATTTATTTATAATAGATAGGAGCTTGAAGCCTCTGCAGCAGGATTCTCTGATTTAGGCCTACTGAGTCTGATGGAATAATTTTCATTAAGGTTGCTTGACTTTCAGGGAGAGTTTTCCCCCTTTTTCGAAAATCCGGAAAATTCTCTCAGGCTCGTAGCTTCTGATGGGTAGTATTAAACTAAATGATTTTTTTTTGTATGTTTATGAAGTATATAAATCAGCATATGCTGATTCTAATTCTTTTGACGTATCTATTGATTTCAAAATTCTGCTTTAAGAGTTTTAGTTACTATAACCTGAGTTTCTCCTTACTTACAGTTCTGTTACCATTAACTGTTTGATAATTCATCCAATTAGGAACAAAATAAAGTAAAAAAAAAGTCAATAAAATCTTGCTATCTAGGCTTTTGTAACCCCCCTCTCATTAAAAAAAAAATCTTGGATACGGCCCTGGGTCCAGTTTATGGAGATATGATGTGTATGAAGAAATTACCCGTTTCAGACATGTCTTATTAAGTAATACCGACGAAGGACAGGAAGCGATCTAACATATTCCTAATTGTAAGCGCCGCAACAAAATTAACAAAACCGCACCTAAACCTTCAATACTCAAGGTCTCCAACAGCCAATAGTTTAGGATCTAAGAAACTCATCTAAGTACTTTTCGGACCATCATCCCTATCTCAAAATCAGGTAGCCTATGAAGAAAAGCATTTGAGGGATTTGTGACACAAAAGAACGGAGGCATGATTTTTACATTCTCCACCTGTAATATATGATGTTTCCAATTCGGAATAAAATCTCTTGATTTTTCAAAACTTTGAAGGCGCTGTACTTGAAAAAGTGTGTACATCTTATACGGTTTGTAAGATAAAGCAGAGTGTTTATTTTAGTTAAACTGGAAAATGCGGTCAAGTCTACAGGAGACACATGTTTTGGAAGATGGGAAGAGGGAGTTCTATAATCAGTAAAAAACAAAAAATAGTGGTGACTCTAGAATATCTTACAATATTGGAAAATTGTAAACTATCGTTAAAATGAGATGTATGTGCCCGCATTCCATATTTTCTCTTTATTTTCTACATTAAGAATACATGGTTTGCTATAAAGTGAGGATATTCAACAAAAGACAACATTGCTGTTTAATCTCGTTCATTAGTTTCAATAACCACCACGATTGAAAGTACATCTTTCAAGATGTGGGTTTTCTTTTTTATAGCTTGAATAACATTTCGATGACGAAGAACTTCTGCCGGCAATTGTTGCAATAAGTATCGAAAAAGAAAAGAAGCTACGTGGTTATAGACCGATATTTTATGGCCGTATATGTCTCCATAGAAATTACTTAGAATCCTGTATTTCAGTTTTCCCAAATTAATCTACTCTCTTTAAGTGAGCAATAACTGTGTGTATAAGTAGAAAGGCCTGAGGAGGTCCGAACGGGAGTCCAAATATGGGCATAGCCTCCCTAGGGAGAACACGTGGTTAATGGGGTCAATGACCTAAAGTCAGTAATTAATCAAATTGTTTCCAGGCAAAAGTTAATAATGTCTGACAGGTGATGTCAAGGTTGATTGATATGTCACGAAAGGGGAATTAATTTGTTGTTTCTAAGGGGAATTATTGATTCACGAAGGGGGAATTAATTTTTGTTTCTAAGGAGAATTATTGATTCAAGAAAGGGGAATTAATTTGATGTTTCTAAGGGTAAGATGTGGAAGAGATATATTGATTACGTAATCGAAGGGAGAGAATTCCCGAGAAATTGATTACATAATCGGTAGAACCCTATAAGGAGCTCGTGACGGGAATCCATTTATGGGCATAGAATGACGTAATCAACTAGGACAAATGGATTTCTTTGAAATTGATTACATAATCGGTAGAACCCTATAAGGAGCTCGTGACGGGAATCCATTTATGGGCATAGAATGACGTAATCAACTAGGACAAATGGATTTCTGTGATATTGATTACATAATCGGTAGAACCCTATCAGAAGGTCATGACGGGAATTCATTTATGGGCATAGAATGACGTAATCGACTAAGACAAGCAAGTTACTTTCTTAATGTCCCTCCTAAACCCATTTTCCAACTTGAAGTACTTATATTTTTCTCACACAACTATACTTTATAGCTTTTTGGATACCTAAACACCTAGAAATACTTTTCAAAGACCATTTCAGAGCAAGTTACTTTCTTAATGTCCCTCCTAAACCCATTTTGCAACTTGAAGTACTTATCTTTTTCACCCACAACTATTCTTTTAAAGCTTTTTTGATACCTCAACACAAATATATACTTTTCAAAGACCATTTCAGAGCAAGTTACTTTCTTAATGTCCCTCCTAAACCCATTTTCCAACTTGAAGTACTTATCTTTTTCACCCACAACTATACTTTACAGCTTTTTGGATACCTCAACACCAAGAAATACTTTTCAAAGACCATTTCAGAGCAAGCTACTTTCTTAATGTCCCTCCTAAACCCATTTTCCAACTTGAAGTACGTATCTTTTTCACCCACAACTATACTTTAAATCTTTTTTAATACCTCAACACCAAGAAATACTTATAAAAGACAATTTAAGAGCAATTTAATTACATACATTAACTCAAAAACACAATATCAAACTTTAAGTACTTATCTTTTTTACTCACAACTATACTTTACAGCTTTTAGGATACCTCTACACCAAGAAATACCTTTCAAAGACCATTTCAGAGCAATTTACTTTCTTAATGTTCCCTCCTAAACCCATTTTCCAACTTGAAGTACTTATCTTCATCACCCACAACTATACTTTACAGCTTTTTGAGTGTCCCAACACCAAGAAATACTTTTCAAAGACCATTTCAGAGCAAGTTACTTTCTTAATGTTCCTCCTAAACCCATTTTGCATCTTGAATTACTTATCTTTTTCACCCACAACTATACTTTACAGCTTTTGAATACCTCAACACCAAGAAATACTTTTCAATGACCATTTCAGATCAAGATACTTTCTTAATCCCCCTCATAAACCCATTTTCCAACTTGAAGTACTTATCTTTTTCACCCACAACTATACTTTACAGCTTTTTGGTTACCTCAACACCGAGAAATACCTTTCAAAGACCATTTCAGAGCAAGTGACTTTCTTAATGTCCCTCCTAAACCCATTTTCCAACTTGAAGTACTTATCTTTTTCACTCACAACTATACTTTACAGCTTTTTGGATACCTCAACACCAATAAATACTTTTCAAAGACCATTTCAGAGCAAGTTACTTTCTTAATGTCCCTCCTAAACCCATTTTGCAACTTGAAGTACTTACCTTTTTCACTCACAACTATAATTTACAGCTTTTTTGATACCTCAACACCAAGAAATACCTTTCAAAAGGCATTTCAGAGCAAGTTACTTTCTTAATGTCCCTCTTAAACCCATTTTCCAACTTGAAGTACTTATCTTTTTCATCCACAACTATACTTTACAGTTTTTTGGATACCTCAACACCAAGAAATACTTTTCAAAGACCATTTCAGAGCAAGTTACTTTCCTAATGTTCCTCCTAAACCCATTTTGCAACTTGAAGTACTTATCTTTTTCACCCACAACTATACTTTACAGCTTTTTGAGTGTCCCAACACCAAGAAATACTTTTCAAAGATAATTTCAGAGCAAGTTACTTTCTTAATGTTCCTCCTAAACCCATTTTCCAACTTGAAGTACTTATCTTTTTAACACTCAACTATACTTAGCAGCTTTTTCGATACCTCAACACCAAGAAATACCTTTCAAATACCATTTCAGAGCAAGTTACTTTCTTAATGTTCTTTCTAGACCCATTTTCCAACTTGAAGTACTTATCTTTTTCACCCAAAACTTTACTTTACAGCTTTTCGGATACCTCAACACCAAGAAATACCTTTCGAAGACCATTTCAGAGCAACTTAATTTATTAATGTTCCTCCTAAACCCATTTTCCAACTTGAAGTAATTATCATTTTCATCAAAAACTATACTCTACAGCTTTTTGGATACCTCAACACCAAGAAATACTTTTCAACGCCCATTTCAGAGCAAGTTACTTTGTAAATGTCCCTTCTAAACCCATTTTGCAACTTGAATTACTTATCTTTTTCACCCACAACTATACTTTACAGCTTTTTGAATGCTCCAACACCAAGCAATACTTTTCAAATGGCATTTCACAATAAGTTCTTTTCTTAATATGCTTCTTAAACCAATTTTACAAATTCTAAATTTTTCCATAGTAGATAGAAAAAGCTATATCATAGCTCTGAATATTTTCTCGAAAGATAAGCAGTTCTATTTCAATTTTAAATTTTCTCAATGAAATGAAGAAAAGTTCAAGTTCTCTTCTGAATTTTCTCAATGAAAAAGAAATTAGTTTTTATTCAATTCTATTTTTCCAAATAAAAATTTTCCACTTTAGTTCAGATTTTTCTCAAAGGGATTAAAAATTTAAAATACTGTTCCAAATTTTCTCAACGAAGTGAAGAAAAGTTCAAGTTCTCTTCTGAAGTTTACCAAAGAACACACTTCAATTCTAATTTCTTCAGAGAAAACAAAAATCTTCCAATTCAGTTCTTTATTTCACAAAGACATAAAGAAATATAAAGTTCAATTCTAATTTTTCGGTGGAAGATAGAAAAAGTAATATCACACTTGTGAATATTTTCACGGAAGATAAAAAGTTCTAGTTCAATTAAAATTTTCCTAAACGAAGTCAATGAAAGTCCAAGATCTCTTCTGAATTTTCTCAATGAAAAAGAAATTAGTTTTTATTCAATTCTATTTTTCCAA
Organism: Artemia sp. Qi Xiang Cuo; assembly: GCF_049724085.1. NCBI lineage: Eukaryota > Metazoa > Arthropoda > Branchiopoda > Anostraca > Artemiidae > Artemia > Artemia sp. Qi Xiang Cuo. Next base: position 39,918,820 of record NC_142799.1, read on the forward strand.
ATAATATAAAAAGTTTCCACTTTAGTTCAGATTTTTCTCAAAGGGATGAAAAATTTTAAATACTGTTCCAAATTTTCTCAACGAAGTAAAGAAAAGTTCAAGTTCTCTTCTGAACTTTACCAAAGAACACACTTCAATTCTAATTTCTCCAGAGAAAACAAAAATCTTCCACTTCAGTTCTTTATTTCAAAAAGACATAAAGAAATTTAAAGTTCAATTCTAAATTTTTCGGTGGAAGATAGAAAAAGTAAAACAATAATTGTGAATATTTTAACGGAATATAAAAAGTTATAGTTCAATTTAAAATTTTATCAAAGAAGTCAATTAAATTTCAAGATCTCTTCTGAATTTTCTCAATGAAAAAGAAATTAGTTATTGATCATTTCTATTTTTCCAAATAATATAAAAATTTTCCACTTTAGTTCAGATCTGTCTCGAAGAGATGAAAAATTTAAAATACTGTTCCAAATTTTTCACAGAAGATAAAAAAGTTCAAGTTCTCTTCGGAATTTTACCAAAGAACACAATTGAATTCTAATTTCTCCAGAGAAAACAAAAATCTTCCACTTTAGTTCTTTATTTCACAAAGACACAAAGAAATTTAAAGTTCAATTCTAAATTGTTCGGTGGAAGATAGAAAAAGTAATACCATACTTGTGAATATTTTCAAGTAAGATAAAAAGTTCTATTTCATTTTAAAATTTTCTAAAAGAACTTAATAAAAGTTCAATTTCTCTTCTGAACTTTACAAAAGAACCCACTTCAATTCTAATTTCTCCAGAGAAAACAAAAATCTTCAACTTCAGTTCTTTATTTCACAAAGACATAGAAATTTAAAGTTCAATTCTAATTTTTCGGTGGAAGATAGAAAAAGTAATACCATACTTGTGAATATTTTCACGGAAGATAAAAAGTTCAAGTTCAATTTAAATTTTCTCAACGAAGTGAAGAATAGTTCAAATTCTCTTCTGAACTTTACCAAAGAACACACTTCAATTCTAATTTCTCCAGAGAAAACAAAAATCTTCCACTTCAGTTCTTTATTTCACAAAGACATAAAGAAATTTAAAGTTCAATTCTAATTTTTCGGTGGAAGATAGAAAAGTAATACCATACTTGTGAATATTTTTACGGAAGATAAAAAGTTCTAGTTCAATTTAAAATTTTCTCAACGAAGTCAAGGAAAGTTCAAGTTCTCTTCTGAATTTTCTCAATGAAAAAGAAATTAGTCATTGATCATTTCTATTTTTCCAAATAATATAAAAATTTTCCACTTTAGTTCAGATCTGTCTCGAAGAGATGAAAAATCTAAAATACTGTTCTAAATTTTCTCAACGAAGCGAAGAAAAGTTAAAGTTCTCTTCTCAAGTTTACCACACAACACACTTAAATTCTAATTTCTCCAGAGAAAACAAAAAATCTTCCACTTCAGTTCTTTATTTCACAAAGACATAAAGAAATTTAAAGTTCAATTCTAATTTTTCGGTGGAAGATAGAAAAAGTAATATCATACTTGTGAATATTTTCATGGAAGATAAAAAGTTCTAGCTCAATTTTAAATTTTCTCAACGAAGTGAAGACAAGTTCAAGTTCTCTTCTGAATTTTCTCAATGAAAAAGAAATTAGTCATTGATCATTTCTATTTTTCCAAATAATATAATAATTTTCCACTTTAGTTCAGATCTGTCTCGAAGAGATGAAAAATTTAAAATACTGTTCCAAATTTTTCACAGAAGATAAAACAGTTTAAGTTCTCTTCGGAATTTTACCAAAGAACACAATTCAATTCTAATTTCTCCAGAAAAAATAAAAATCTTCCACTTCAGTTCTTTATTTCACAAAGACATAAAGAAATTTAAAGTTCAATTCTAAATTTTTCGGTGGAAGATAGTAAAAGTAATACCATACTTGTGAATATTTTCCCGGAAGATGAAAAGTTCTAGTTCAATTTAAAATTTTCTCAATGAAGTGAAGAAAAGTTCAAGTTCTCTTCTGAACTTTACCAAAGAACGCACTTCAATTCGAATTTCTCCTGAGACGACAAAAATCTTCCACTTCACTTCTTTATTTCACAATGACATAAAGAAATTTAAAGTTCAATTCTAATTTTTCGGTGGAAGATAGAAAAAGTAATACCATACTTGTGAATATTTTCACGGAAGATAAAAAGTTCTAGTTCAATTTAAAATTTTCTCAACGAAGTCAAGGAAAGTTCAAGTTCTCTTCTGAACTTTACCAAAGAAGACACTTCAATTCTAATTTCTCCAGAGAAAACAAAAATCTTCCACTTCAGTTCTTTATTTCACAAAGACATAAAGAAATTTAAAGTTCAATTCTAAATTTTTCGGTGGGAGATAGAAAAATTAATACCATACTTGTGATTATTTTCACGGAAGATAAAAGTTCTAGTTCAATTTAAAATTTTCTCAATGAAGTGAAGAAAAGTTCATGTTCTCTACTGAATTTTACCAAAGATCACAATTCAATTCTAATTTCTACAGAGAAAATAAAAATCTTAGGTTAGCTTAAGTTAGGTTAGGATAGGTTAGCCTACGTACGCGCGCGTACGTAGGCTAACCTATCCTAACCTAACTTAACCTAACCTAGCTAAATAAAAACTAACCTAACATAATAAAACACCTATCTTTTTGCATGACTGTCACCTAACCTGAACTAACCTAAGTGAATGGTACTTGGGCTAACCTAACCTAACGTCACCTAACCTAATCTAACCTAACTTAATCTAGCCTAACCTAACCATACTCGCCGGAAAAGGTTAGGTTAACTTATCATGAGTGCTCATGATAAGTTAACCTAACCTAACCTAACTTAAACGTGTAGAAATGTTTCTATTTATTTATTAATATTTATTTATACCTAACCTAACCTATCGTTTTGGAGGTTAGATGAACGAGTTTGAACGAATGTCTTTAATAATAGAACGAGTCACTCATTTTCTAATTAAAAAATTTGATGGGTAAATCCATAAGACAAAGGAGCTAAAATTTAATTTAAAATTAGAATAGAACTTTAAATTTTTCATCTCTGAAACTTTTGATCTTCATGGAAAACAATCAAAGTCATAGTATTACTTTTTCTATCTTCCATCTAAAAATTTAGAATAAAACTTTAAGTTTCTTTATTTCTTTGGGGAACTTAAAACTGAAGTGGAAGATTTTCATTTTCTCTGGAGAAATTAGAATTGAAGTGTGTTCTTTGGTAAAGTTCAGAAGCGAACTTGAACTTTTCTTTACTTCGTTGAGAAAATTTTAAATTGAACTACAACTTTTTATCTTCCGTGGAAATGTTCACAAGTATGGTATTACTTTTTCTACCTTCCACCGAAAAATTTAGAATTGAACTTTAAATTTCTTTATGTCTTTTGCGAAATAAAGAACTGAAGTGGAAGATTTTTATTTTATCTGGTGAAATTAGAAATGAATTGTGTTATGTTGTAAACTTCCGAGGAGAACTGGAACTTTTCTTCAATTCGTTTAGAAAATTTTAAATTGAACTAGAACTTTTTATCTTCCGGGAAAATAATCACAAGAATGGTATTACTTTTTCTACATTACACCGAAAAATTTAGAAATGAAATTAAAATTTCTATATGTATTTGTGAAATAAAGAACTTAAGTGGAAGATTTTTATTTTCTCTGTAGAAATTAGAATTGAATTGTGTTCTTTGGTAAAATTCAGTAGAGAACATGAAATTTTCTTCACTTCATTGAGAAAATTTTAAATTGAACTAGAAATTTTATCTTCCGTGAAAATAATCACAAGTATGGTATTAATTTTTCTATCTCCCACCGAAAAATTTAGAATTGAACTTTAAATTTCTTTATGTCTTTGTGAAATAAAGAACTGAAGTGGAAGCTTTTTGTTTTCTCTGGTAAAATTAGAATTGAATTGTGTTCATTGGTAAAATTCCGGAGAGAACTTGAACTTTCCTTGACTTCGTTGAGAAAATTTTAAATTGAAATAGAAATTCTTATTTTCCAGGAAAATATTGACAAGTACGGTATTACTTTTTCTATCTTCCACTAAAAAATTAGAATTGAACTTTAAATTTCTTTATGTCTTTGTGAAATAAAGAACAGAAGTGGAAGATTTTTGTTTTCTCTGGAGAAATTAGAATTGAATTGTGTTCTTTGGTAAAATTCCGAAGAGAACATGAAATTTTTTATCTTCTGTGAAAAATTCGGAACTGTATTTTAGATTTTTCATCTCTTCGAGCCAGATCTGAACTAAAGTGGACAATTTTTATATTATTTGGTAAAATAGAAATGATCAATGACTAATTTCTTTTTCATTGAGAAAATTCAGAAGAGAACTGGAGCTTTCTTTGACTTCGTTGAGAAAATTTTAAATTGAACTAGAACTTTTTATCTTCCATGAAAATATTCACAAGTATGGTATTACTTTTTCTATCTTCCACCAAAAAATTAGAATTGAACTTTAAATTTCTTTATGTCTTTGTGAAATAAAGAACTGAAGTGGAAGATTTTTGTTTTCTCTGGAGAAATTAGAATTGAAGCGTGTTCTTTGGTAAAATTCAGAAGAGAACTTGAACTTTTGTTAACTTCGTTGAGAAAATTTAAAATTGAACTAGAACTTTTTATCTTCCTTGAAAATATTCACAAGTATGGTATTACTTTTTCTATCTTCCACCGAAGAATTAGAATTGAACTTTAAATTTTTTTATGTCTTTGTGAAATAATGAACTGAAGTGGAAGATTTTGTTTTCTCTGGAGAAATTAGAATTGACGCGTGTTCTTTGGTAAAGTTCCGAAGAGAACATGAACTTTTCTTCGCTTCGTTGAGCAAATTTGGAATAGTATTTTAGATTTTTCATCTCTTCGAGACAGATCTGAACTTGCGTGGAAAATTTTTATATTATTTGGAAAAATAGAAATGATCAATGACTAATTTCTTTTTCATTGAAAATTCAGAAGAGAACTTGAACTTTCCTTGACTTCGTTGAGAAAATTTTAAATTGAACTAGAACTTTTTATCTTCCGTGAAAATATTCACAAGTATGGTATTACTTTTTCTATCTTCCACCGAAAAATTTAGAATTGAACTTTAAATTTCTTTATGTCTTTGTGAAATAAAGAACTGAAGTGGAAGATTTTTGTTTTCCCTGGAGAAATTATAATTGAAGTGTTTTCTTTGGTAAAGTTTAGAAGAGAATTTGAACTATTCTTCACTTCGTTGAGAAAATTTAAATTGAACTAGAAATTTTTATCTTCTTTGAAAATATTCACAAGTATGGTATTACTTTTTCTATCTTCCACCGAAAAATTAGAATTGAACTTTAAATTTCTTTATGTCTTTGTGAAATAAAGAACTGAAGTGGAAGATTTTTGTTTTCTCTGGAGAATTAAGAATTGAAGTGTGTTCATTGGTAAAGTTTAGAAGAGAACTTGAACTTTTCTTCACTTCATTGAGAAAATTTTAAAATGAAATAGAACTTTTTATCTTTCGTGAAAATATTTACAAGTATGGTATTACTTTTTCTATCTTCCACCGAAAAATTTAGAATTGAACTTTAAATTTCTTTATGTCTTTGTGAAATAAAGAACTGAAGTGGAAGATTTTTATTTACTCTGGAGAAATTAGAATTGAATTGTGTTCTTTGATAAAATTCAGAAGAGAACTTGAACTTTTTTATATTCTGTGAAAAAATTTGAAACAGTATTTTAAATTTTTCATCTCTTCGAGACAGATCTTAAATAAAGTGGAACATGGTTATATTATTTGGAAAAATAGAAATGATCAATGACTAATTTCTTTTTCATTGAGAAACTTCAGAACAGAACTTGAACTTTCCTTGACTTTGTTGAGAAAATTTTAAATTGAACTAGAACTTTTTATCTTCCGTGAAAATATTTACAAGTATGGTATTTCTTTTTCTATCTTCCACCGAAAAATTAGAACTGAACTTTAAATTTCTTTATGTCTTTGTGAAATAAAGAACTGAAGTGGAAGATTTTCGTTTTCTCTGGAGAAATTAGAATTGAAGTGTGTTCTTTGGTAAAGTTCAGAAGAGAACTTCAACTTTTCTTCACTTCGTTGAGAAAATTTGGAATAGTATTTTAAATTTTTCATCCCTTTGAGAAAAATCTGAACTAAAGTGGAAATTTTTTATATTATTTGGAAAAATAGAATTGAATAAAAACTAATTTCTTTTTCATTGAGAAAATTCAGAAGAGAACTTGAACTTTTCTTCACTTCATTGAGAAAATTTAAAATTGAAATAGAACTGCTTATCTTTTGAGAAAATATTAACAGCTATGATATAGCTTTTTCTATCTACTATGGAAAAATTTAGAATTTGTAAAATTGGTTTAAGAAGCATATTAAGAAAAGAACTTGTTCTGAAATGCCTTTGAAAAGTATTGGCTGGTGTTGGAGCATTCAAAAAGCTGTAAAGTATAGTTGTGGAAGAAAAAGATAAGTATTTCAAGTTTGATAATTGGTTTAGAATGGACTTTAATAAAGGAAATTGTACTATACTTTTCTTTTAAGTTAAGTTAGTTTTGTTGTGGTATAAGATAAGCTTTAATTCCAAGTGGTTTTTTATATTTTTCATTACTTATTTTCTGAAATTGAGTTTTTGAGAGACATTATTAAAGAAACTAGCTCTTAAATAGTCTTTGAAAATTATTTCTTCGTGTTGAGGTATCCAAAAAGCTGTAAAGTATAGTTGTGGGTGAAAAAGATAGGTACTTCAAGTTGGAAAATGGGTTTAGAAGGGACATTAAGAAAGTTACTTGCTCTGAAATGGTCTTTTAAAGGTATTTCTTGGTGTTGAGGCATCCAAAAAGCTGTAAAGTATAGTTGTGGATGAAAAAGATAAGTACTTCAAGTTGGAAAATGGGTTTAGGAGGTACATTATGAAAGTAACTTGATATGAAATGTTCTTTGATAGGTATTTCTTGTTGATGAGGTATACAAAAAGATGAAAAGTATTGATGTGGGTGAATAAGATAAATACTTCAAGTTGGAAAATGGGTGTAGGAGGAACATTAAGAAAGTAACTTGCTCTGAAATGGTCTTTGAAAAGTATTTCTTGGTGTTGGGACACTCAAAAAGATGTAAAGTATAGTTGTTGGTGAAAAATATAACTACTCCAAGTTGCAAAATGGGTTTAGGATGGTCATTAAGAAAGTAACTTGCTCTGAAATGGTATTTGAAAAGTATTTCTTGGTGTTGAGGTATCCAAAAAGCGGTAAAGTATAGTTGTGGATGAAAAAGATAAGTACTTCAAGTTGGAAAATGGGTTTAAGAGGGACATTCAGAAAGTAACTTGCTCTGAAATGCCTTTTTAAAGGTATTTCTTGGTGTTGAGGTATCCAAAAAGCTGTAAAGTAGAGTTTTGAGTGAAAAAGATAAGTACTTCAAGTCGGAAAATGGGTTTAGGAGGGACATTAAGAAAGTAACTTGCTCTGAAATGGTCTTTGAAAGGTATTTCTTGGTGTTGAGGTAACCAAAATGCTGTAAAGTATAGTTGTGGTGAAAAAGAAAAGTACTTCAAGTTGTAAAATGGGTTTAGAAGGGACATTAAGAAAGTAACTTGCTCTGAAATGGTCGTTGAAAAGTATTTCTTGGTGTTGAGGTATCAAAAAGCTGTAAGGTCTAGTTGTGGTGAAAAAGATAAGTATTTCAAGTTGGAAAATGGGTTTAGGAGGAACATTAAGAAATTAACTTTCTCTGAAATGGTATTTGAAAAGTATTTCTTGGTGTTGTGACACTCAAAAAGCTGTAAAGTATAGTTGTGGGTGAAAAAGATAAGGACTTCAGGTTGCAAAATGGGTTGAGGAGGGACATTAAGAAAGTAACTTGCTCTGAAATGGTCTTTAAAAGGTATTTCTTGGTGTTGAGGTATCCAAAAAGCTGTAAAGTATAGTTGTGGGTGAAAAAGGTAAGTAATTCAAGTTGGAATATTTTTTTAGGAGTTACAATAATATAGTTAATTGCTATGATACGGTATTTGAAAGTATTTCTCGGTGTTTAGGTTTCCAAAAAGCTGTAATTTATAGTTGTTGGTGAAAAAGATAAGTACTTCAAGTTGGAAAAATGGGTTTAGGAGGAGCATTAATAAATAATATAGATCATATTTTGTATTTTAATTTTATTTATTGCTGTTTAGTAATAAGAAAATATTCTCAGTATAGATGTGGGTGAAAAACATAAGTGCTTCAAGTTGGAAAATGGGTTTAGGAGGGACATTAAGAAAGTAACTTGCTTGTCTTAGTCAATTACGTCATTCTATGCCCATAAATGGATTCCCGTCACGAGCTCCTGATAGGGTTCTACCGATTATGTAATCAATTTCTTAGAAATCCATTTGTCCTAGTTGATTACGTCATTCTATGCCCATAAATGGATTCCCCGGGACCTCCTGATAGGGTTCTACCGATTATGTAATCAATTTCTCAGAAATCCAATTGTCTTAGTCGATTACGTCATTCTATGCCCGTAAATGAATTCCCGTCATGACCTTCTGATAGGGTTCTACCGATTATGTAATCAATTTCTCAGAAATACATTTGTCCTAGTTGATTACGTCATTCTATGCCCATAAATGGATTCCCGTCACGAGCTCCTTATAGTGTTCTACCGATTATGTAATCAATTTCTCGGGAATTCTCTCCTTTTGATTACGCAATCAATATATCTCTTCCCCACCTTCACCTTAGAAACATTAAATTAATTCCCCTTTCTTGTATCAATAATTCCCCTTAGAAACAACAAATAATTCCCCTTTCGTGAATCAATAAGTCCCCTTAGAAACAACAAATTAATTCCCCTTTCGTGAATCAATAATTCCCCTTAGAAAAAACAAATTAAGTCCCCTTTCGTGACATATCAATTAATCCTGACATCGCCTGTCAGATCTTATTAAACTTCGCCTGGAAACAATTTGATTAATGATTGACAGTACCTGTCAGACATTATTAAACTTTGCCCGGAAACAATTTGATTAATGACTGACTTTAGGTCATTGACCCCATTAACCACGTGTTCTCCCTAGGGACTCTATGCCCATATTTGGTTTGCTGTTCGGACTTCCTGAGGCCTTTCTACTTGTATAATAATGTATGTAGATGCATTAGGTTATATAGCAATAATATGTATCTAATAATACGGTCTAGATAGGCCACGACTTTGATAAGATTCGCTTAGAGCCTTAATTTTTCTAAAAATATTTCTCATATGAATGACGTTCCATTGGCATGCGCTTAAAGAGAATCCTTCATCAATTTTTTCCTAGGGGTGATTATGTCATTTTTGGAATCTATGGAATCTTACGAAATTATACAAGATGACGGATGAATCTGAACATCTAAAGCAATAGACATGGAAAAAATGTGTGAGGAAATGATGAATGAAACTGAGGTAGAACGAATTCTGCGGTTAGAAGATTGAGAAGACATGCGACAATGAGCATTTTCAGTTGAACACGAAGTATTTGCAAAATAATCAAAATTACAAGAGAATGAAGTAAAGCGTTGTTTTAGCGCCGCTAAAAAAAAAGAACTAACTAAGATTGTTGATTACCTTCCAGGAAAACAGAAATCCTATAAAATATATCATTCTGTGAAGGATACATAGGAAAGAGGAATTAAATTCACGCCAGAATTTCTGAATTCAATTGAACTTGCCGATTTGCTTCCTCATGACTTAAAACTAAAGAATAACACGATGATCATGTTAATGCGTAATTTAGATAACTCAGAGGGTATATGCAATGGAACATGCCTCTTACATAGTTGTTGCTACTGAAAAAACCTACTGGTGAAAAGGCTGGAGAAGACGTTTTTTAGTATTTATGACGTAATGTGAAATTATACAAGATGATAAATGGATCCAAACAGCTAAAGCAAAAGGCTTGGGAAAAAATCTGAGGCAATGATGAACAAAGATGAACTACAACAACATCTGTGGTTAGAAGATAACTGACTGCGAGAATGACATCGAATTGCAAATGTAAATTACGTACAACGAAATATGCGCTTAGAAGACATGCAACAACGAGCATCACAATGAATCGTAGACGAAAATGATGTACAACAAGATCTGTGGTTAAAGATAAGCGTCAGTGAGAATTACATTAAGTCTCAAACAAAAATAATCCACAACAAAATTTGCGCTTAGAAGACATGTTAGAAGGCTAAAAAAATTACGTGGGAAAAGTCTGGAAAAGTAGTTTTTTGGTATTTATGAGTATTTTGGTATTGTCATACCAAATTATAAATTATGATGAAGCCAAACAGCAAAAGCAAAAGCTAAGACATGGAAAAATATATAAGGTAATGATTAACAAAAATAAAACATAAGCAAAACTGTAGTTAGAAGAAATATGACAGCAAGTATCCCAAAGAATCACAAATGAAAACGATGCACAACGGAATCTGCTCTTGGGAGACAAACTACAGCGAGACTGACATCAAATCACAAGTGAAAATAATTTATTACGTAATTTGCACTTAGAAGACATGCGACAACGAGCATCACAATAAATCACAAACGAAAATGATGCACACAGAAGTCTGTGGTTAAAGACAAGCGGTGACGAGAATCACATCGAGTCGCAAATAAAAATGACTCACACCGAAATCTACAGCACGAAGACGAGTGACGTCGAGAATTACATCCAAGTGAAGGTGAAAAAAATCTACAGCAAAATTTGCAATATGAAGACGTGTGACAACGATCATCACAACGAATCGCAAACGAAAATAGTGGGCAACAAAATCTGCCGTTATTGGTTGTTGCCATATTATGTAAAAACATAATTAAAGCAAAATATTATAGGGAAAAAATTGGAAAAGAAATTTTTTTATATACATGACGTCATGGAAAATCTTTACAAAATTGTAGCTTAATCCGACCAGCTAAACCAAATGGCATGGTAAAAATATCCAAGGTAAAGATGAACGAAAATGAATTTCAACGAAATCCCGGGTTAGAAGACATGCGACAACGAGCACCATAACGTATCACAAATGACAATGATGCACCGTGAAATCTGTGGCTAGAAGACAAGTGACACGAGAATGCTATCAATGGCAAAAGAAAATGACGCACACCGAAATCTGCCATAAGAAGACGAGTGACGGCAAGATTCACAACGAATTGCAAATGAAAATAACGCACAAGGAAATTTGAATTTAGAATAAATGGACAAAAAGCATCATAATGAATCGCAAACGAAAATAATGTACAACAAAATCTGTGGCTAGAACACTTGCGACAACGACCATCATCAATCAAACAGGAAGCATTCGTAAGTAATCAAAATCATTATGGAATGAAGGAACGTCCAATAAAGAAGTAATTAAAATTAATACTGTAATTGTCAACCACCTCTCAGGAAAACTCAAATCCTTTAAAAATTACGATTCGAAGCATAAAAAGCAAGGAGGAATTGAATTCACTCCAGAATTTCCTAATACAATTGTAATCGCCATTTAACATCCCATAGCGTAAAACTAAAGAATAACTCGATGATTATTCTAATGCGTAATTTAGATATTTCAGATAGTATGTGCAATAGAACATGCCTGATTGTTACTAATTTATCTAACTATGTAATTAAAGCAAAAAAAGCTGGAGAAGAAGTTCACAATAATCTGCGTGTAGAAGACAAGCGACAGCAACAATATCATACATACACGCCTTCCACGTGCCAAGTATCAGGGACCGAACGAAGCTCAGTCTTCTGGGACTATTTCGATTAAACTACCTTTTGATTTGTTAAGATGTGTGGCTGTGACTTCTATGACCAAGCTCGTGCCTAACTTCCCCATCGAGTTCTCCTTGTCTGTTCGTAAGCATCTTATCTGCCTCTGTCTGAAAAATATTTCACTATCAACATCCCGAATCCGATCTCCAATTTCATTTGATGGGGTATCTTTGTGATGTTCATCTACGTGTCCTGCCTAAGAGCTAATGATAAATTTTCTGTGGAGCTTAGCTCCTTCTTTTGACTCCTTCCTTTCGTAATTACTTCTTTTTCACTGTTGACCAGTGTTGGTGTATTGTTAGGTTCTTCGTTAGACTTTGCTTATCAGCACTACCCTATATTAAACAATGTCAATGATGTATAGGAGTGGATTTTGCTTTTATATTAAATAAAAACAAAACAAGTTTTTTAGCTGAAAGTAAGGAACGACGTTAAAACGTAAAACGAACAGTAATTATTCCGTTTATGCAGGGGGCTGTCCCCTCCTCAACGCCTCGCCCTTTACGCGAGAGTTTTTTTATTGGTTAAAAATATAGAGTTGTGAGAAAGTCAACCTTTAGCGTAAAGAGCGAGGCGTTTAGGAGGGGACAGCCCCCTGCTTAAACGGAATAATTTCTGTTCGAATAATTTAAAAAAACTTGTTTTTTTAATTTAATTTCTGAATGTTTTTGAATTAATGCAGGGTTTGATTTTGGCTCACTGTACATGAATAATTAAAACAAAATTTGCATTTTAATTTTACTTTTATTTGGTTAAATGGCTTTCTCGAAACTTGTTCAATTTTATTTACGAACGTTTTTATTAGTAATAAATATACGTAACTTGCGAATTAACTTACGTAACGAACTTTCGCCCCCTAGTCAATACCTTGCTCTTTAAGCTAAAGGTTGATTTTTTTCCAGTTCTTTAAAAATGACCCCTTCAGTTGATCAGTTGAAATCAGTAGAAAAACTTGTTGTTTTTTTACTTAATTTCTGATCTTTTTCTTTAATAATGCTGGGAAATCCGGCGCCCCCTTCATAGCAATGTCCCTTCCCCCATGAAAACTTTCTTCATGGAAAGGTCCTCCCATTTAACCCCCGACCCCCCCCCCTACCATAAAAAATCCTCCCTGAAAACGTCTGTATACTTCCCAATAAACAATACTATATGTTAACATTGTGTAAAGTTCATAACTTTCAGCCCTCCCCCAGGGGACTTTGAGGGATTAAGTCATCCTAAAAGACATTGTTATTATATTTTTGACCATGCTGAACAAAATGGCTATCTTAAAATTTTGATCGGGTGACTTTGGGAAACAAATGAGCGTGGGAGGAGGCCTAGTTGCCCTCCATTTTTTTGGTCACTTAAAAAGGGGACTAGAACTTTTAATTTCCGTTCCAATGAGCCCTCCCTCGATATTCTAGGACCATTGGGTCAATACAATTACCCCTGGGAAAAAAACCAAAAATAGTCAAAAAAACAAATAAACACGCATCCGTGATCTTTCTCCTGGCAAAAAATGCAAAATTCCACATTTTTGTAGATAGGTGCTTGAAACCTCTACAGTAGGGTTCTCTGATACGCTGAATATGATGATGCGATTTTCATTAAGGTTCTATTATTTTTAGGGGGTTTCCCCTTTATACTAAAATCAGCCAAATTTTCTCAGGCGCGTAACTTTTGATGGGTAAGACTAAACTTGATGAAACTTATACATTTGAAATCAGAATAAAAATCTGATTCTTTTGATGTATCTATTTGTATTAAAATTCTTTTTTTTAGAGTTTTGGTAACAATTGAGTCGGGTCGCTCCTTACTTACAGTTCGTTACCACAAACTGTTTGATATTGTCTGAATATGCTAGTATTTTTTTCTTGTCAGTGATGTTAAGAACTGATTTCTTAGGATAAAACCCCTAGTTAACTTTCAAGTAAGTTACTAGCAACTTCAAATTTCAAAGAATATAGGATCGTTTTTGGTTAAGAAACTCTTAAGCCGTAATTTTTGGTGACGAAAACGGTACTTCTGAGCTTACCTTTGAACTAGCACGTAAATACCCAGACATTTTGTACTTTTCTCAGGCCTGAGAAGTTTTGTATTACTAATATATTTTGGGTTGCTTTTCAGGCCTGAGAAGTAACGAGTCTGACTGGGAATATGTCAAACTTAGTTATGTTCTCCGGACGGTAGATGGACCTAATTTTCTATGTAACTGATATGAAATAAAACCTAAAGTTGATTTTTGAAGTTTCTACAGTCGTGTACAAGAACTAGTGTCTGAGTGCAAAACAGAAAAAAACTGATGTGAACAAGGAGTAAGCCGTTAATGCTTCTTTTGGCAAAAAACGGTTTAGACGCTTCAAAAATACAGAGCTTGAAATTATTTATGGCAAAAGTCAGTTAAATTTCTTTTCCCCCTTTTTTTCGGTAATATTTCCTGTTTATCTCCCTAAAGCAATGATATCAGTGAAAAACTAATGTAAGTTCCAATTAGTGTTCTTCGAGTTTTCTATTGAAGAATTGGTTGCTGGAAAAATACGCTGCTGGAAAGATACGCTGCACTTTGATTAGTCCACAAAACAAACGAGAAAAACGAAAAATTGTTTCTAATAAGAAATGCTATCCCTAATCTATATTTTAAAGATATATCCAAACTAATATCTGTTTTCTTCCAAGGAGCCTTTACAGGTCAATTTCCATTTCTCTCTAATTAATTTTTAAAATGACAACTCAATTAAAATAGGGACCTTTTCAGAAGCTACGAAGCAGTTTCCCCTCTTAGTTTTAATTAGACTCCTAGACTTCACTAGACTCCTTGACTTGAATGTTATCTTTAAGGATTTTTTTTTTCTCTTTGCAGTTGTCTGCTTCCAATCAGAACGAGATCAGCTATTGAAGCAAATAGCCCTTTATTTTGATGAGCATTCATCAGCTATTCCATTTACTAAACATGGGGTGAGCCAAAATGACAAGGTTTGGTCACATTTCAGTGAATGCGACGGGGGGCAGGATGGATTTGTGGATTCTACAGAATTCATACGTTGTATTCGATGGATCCCAACCACTGTTCGCTCAACATCCTTGAATAGCAACTTAATAAAGTAGATATTTTTATTTTCCTTTGTCTGCTTTGCTTCTTGCTAATGTTGAAAAATTACTTCCGAATTATATTTTTAAATGCCAGATCTCCAACCACTTTTACATGCTGATAGATTCATGCCTAATAAATATGTAACTTTTGATTATTTAATTGTCTTTCTAAATTTTCTTTGAGTTTGATTCAGCTCTATCTAGATTTGAAGAGGGGCTGAGAAAAAGAAAAAAGGGGAAAATGTGCAAATTACCACCTGTAATCTCGGTTTATATCTAGTGAAAATAACTATTATCACTCTATTTTAACTTCTCCATATTATATTTTTTTTTCTTCTAACTTCAATAATTTCTTTGTAGGGCATATTGACAAAGGCTGTGACAATTCCCCTAACCTATCAAAACGCTTAAATTGTGCCAATCTTACTGTTTTTCTTGGGTCTTTTGTTTTCAACTGCAGTAATAAAACAAAAGATTTTATAATTCTGTTTGCCTCACTGATAATTAAGTTTTTAGGTCTTCCAAGTCCTACAAGGCTATCCCTTGGCTCGGTTTCAAACATCATTAATGGAAATCGATCATATTTTCATCGGTTAATCTTTCATTTGTAAAAGGGAACATTGGAGGATTGTATTTGAAGTTTGCAGCTAAAATTATGTGCTTAAGTAGGCCTAGCTGTTGGTATGGCGTGTTTAAAAATCATACATTTTATTTCCGATATTGTCGTGGCCTAAGCTATTGAACATACTGCACATTTGCATATTTCTAAAGGAAACCGAAAATAAAATCCAAGCAAAATATTCTGCTATCCTTTTGGTATTTTAGTTTCGTTACCTCTCTACACATATGTAAATTCAAGGTATATATGGGCTTTCTTTGCGTGTTTCTTCATTTTTTTTTTTTTTGTCAAAATATCTAAACTATTCAAGTTAGAAACTTGACATTTTTGCACAATAGCTTAAGGATTATGATCGTTGTTCTAAATTACAGAAATCCCCAAAATTTAAACTAATTTCTTAAAAATCCCAGAAACTTGAACCGGAAGGATGGCATGATTTTGTATGCTCAAAATTAAAAATAAAATTGGTGTTTATGTCTTATGGTGAATTTATGTCTTGCTGTGCAATTTTAAACTAAAAAAAATGCATAAAAATCTTAGCCACGAAAAAAAATATATAAATTGCTCGGCAGTTTGCTTTTTTTAGGTCAAGTTTTTTAAATATAAATAAACTAATTCCCATATTTAGTTACTTGAACAGCATTTAAAATATGAATGGGATTTACAAATGCTAAGCCAAATTTGATGACAAAAATCTTGGAATTTTATAGACTTTCTATTTTAGTTAAACATTTCATTAAATGTAAGTTTTCAGTTCAAACTGAATACGGGTTTGTGTCATCAATTTGTGTGCGTTAAAATATACTAAACAAACCGCATCCAATTTGGTTAACAGTTTTTAGGTAGTAAATATTCAAATATATTTTGTTTGACGTTTGGATATTCTGGATTTCTACAAAACAGTAACACTTATTCAATGCTGTGGTTCAGTTTTCAATTGTTACTTTTCATGGTGAACTCCATTTTTTTTTTTTATTCCGTAGTCTCTGTGGAGTGTTATCTGTCATCCCTAAGGTTTTATTTGTCTGGAACACCATGAATTCAATCAAGACAATTTTAGAGAATTTTGAAACGAAAACTGAGGAGGCTTAAAAAAAAAAAAAACTGTATGTAAGAATTCAGTCCACAACTAGCAATATATGGACTTCCTGACTAGTTAATTTTTGTTTCAAAATTTTAGCTGTGTTTCAAATATTGAATCTTGTTTTGGTGCTTTAACTTTTACCAAAGCAGCTTTTCAAAGTAATACATATTGCAACAAACATTTATAATTAAGATTAATCAAAATAGTTCCCATTCCTAATTAACTTCAAATGATGATTCCTCCTCACTTGACTGTTATTTTCAAAAATCCCTTTTAAAATTTCGGTTACTATTGGCTAGGGTTCGTTCTTTACTATGTTGCCCCCCCCCCCGGAAAAATCTTACAGTTTCACTTTTTTCCCAAAAACTTTTTCTTTTTTTTTCAAAAAAGGCTCTTTTGACAGCGAAAAGGCGGCTTCGCAGGAATTTTATCCTCCATTCATTCAGTCCTTAGGCCCTCGCAAATATAACCTGACGTCACCCACACATGCAAACCTAAATTTAAATATGTCCACCGTTTATTTGCCTAAAAAAAAATCTGGCTTTGTGGGTTTTTGTCGTCTGCCTCTGCTCACTCTCGCTTTCAGCTCTCTCAAACATAGCTGGATGTCTGCTCGCTCCTTTGCTACAGCCAGCCTTATGATAACAAGCGTGTTATGATGGTGTCAAAAGTGTGCTTTTTAGTCTATATTTTTGGAGAATTTTTAGCTAGCCTCACCAAATTTTGTCACCTCGATCAGACCTTCGGCTTTCACAAATAATAGACTCGCTAAATAGTCTGATAAGGCTCCGTTTACTCACTTTGCTCGCTAGAATTAGCATTCTGAGCCCTCAGCTCTTGTACGCTTGTTATCTTGACGTCACAACTTCTTTTTTGGGGAATATGTTGATTACATTTTTTTGGATTTTTATAGCTTGGGTCTAATTTCGTAGTTCCAAAATTTTTCTGCATAATATGTCATGGCTCTAGTTTGAATACTTGAGGTGCAACTTCAACGAAAATTCTAGGGATAGCAGAACTTTATTTTACATATATATATAGGTGGTAGGAGATAAATTTTTTTTTTTACTTATTTGCAATAATTTTCATTAATACAACTTTTTGTCAAGGGCTCTGTGCGTAGATGCCATCGTTGATGCGGGTGACACCAACTCAGACTGGCGACTAGATTTTGAAGAATTTAAGACATTAGTTGATCCTGACTTTGTACCAAAAAATAAAAGTAAGTTTTTTTCAGTTTTTATCTGTTTTCCTCTGGCGATGAAAAGGCTCTTTCGAAATTTGATTCATCTTTTGATACTGATTAAAGAGGAAAATAGGGCGGTAAACAGGAAAGGAGGAGAAGAGGCTGGTTTCACTAGCACTTTGCCAATCAAAATACCAGAAATTATATAAATATATCTGAGGATGACTTTATTGAGGATGAAAGGGTCTGTTCCCTCCTCAATGCCTCGCTCTTTACGATAAAGTTTTTATTGTTTTACAAAGTAGAGTTTTGTGTAAAGAGTGGGGCGTTGAGGAGGGGACAGCCCCTTTCATATACGGAATAATTTCTGTTCGTTTTAAGTTTTAATGTTGCTCCTAACTTTCAGTTAAAAAAAACTTGTATTTTTTAATTTAATTTCTTAAATGACGCTCCTATTTTCACTGGATATTTTCCCAGTTCATTCTATATTTATATTTTATTGTCATTCTTCCAAATCTTTTTGGACTTAACACCAAAACTGAGCTTCTTTTTCTGATTGAGAAACATACTATAGATATTGATAAGTTACTGCTTGCACTGGATTAAAACAAATCGTATTATAGATTAGTAAAATGGTTCTCATTTAATGACACTCCGATGAAAGCCTTGTCTAATTTCATTTTTCCATCCTGTATCAGGAAAGCCTGACAAGCTTCATGATGGATTGTCCCGCTGTAAATCCATTTATCCCGAATTAATTAATTCATGTCCGAAAGATAAATTCATTAATCTCTTCGAGATTCCATCGCAAATGAAGGCTATTAGCTGCGCATTTTCGTTAAACCATTACGTTTATTTTCCTGTGCATATGGTCAGAAAAATGAAATATCTGGATTTTTAAAATTAGCTAAAATTCTAAATAAAGTACTAGAATCCTAGAAATAAAATAACAAAGCACTATAACTTAAGTACTCTACTATATAAATCTATTCTAGCGTAGACACAGCAATAACAACCAGAAAAAAGTCTTTGGCCCTTTTTGTGTTCATTTCTCGGGTGGCCGCGTCTGTAAAACGTTTTTTTTTATATGGAGTTCCCCTTGGCTCAGGGATTTACAGCTGTAAGTTTCAAATTGATCGGAAAAACAAATTTTCTGGCTCATTTCCGGCTCTTTTTTCCCTCCCAAAAATAACAAGTCTCCTTAACCAGGCAACAATTCTCAAAAGTTTCAAGCCAAACAAAAAGAAGCTTTTGGACTATTGCTCACCTCTAACATATTTTCCTTCAAAAATGTGTATTCTTATTGGCCCAGGGAAAAAAATCCCGAGTCTCGAGCCATTGAGGCACAAAAGATGAAATATTTTCACCGTTTTTCCACTATAAAACACATCTATAGACAAATGGTAAATTGCATAACTTACGAACATTGCACCAGGGGCTGGGGGACATGTCATTCCAAGAACCATTTTAATTGGACCTTCTGATAATCTTGAAAAAAATGGCTACCTCAAAATTTTGATTTGATAATATGGGTGGCTAAGGCGAGGGGGAGGGTAGTAAAAAGCGCACGGGAGGGAGATTGGTTACCATCCAATCACTTTCGATCCTTAAAAAGGTTCATCAATTTTTGTCGTTTGGTAGATTCCGAGTACTTTTATCCCACATCGAGCCGTTGGTCATTACCGAGCGTGTGGCTAAACTTAGCTATTCTTTTATCGTTACACCTTTTAGCTCAATAACCAGAAGGGCCCAAAAAGTTTCCACCGCCAAACAAGCGGCTACTGAAAACTCGAAGCCCTTTTATAATTCAACATATTATGATTAACAGTGCTTTTAACTGGAAAAGTGAAAACAGTATTGCCATCTATGATTTATTAAATTAAAAAAAAAATGCAATAATCCAACAATTACAACCCAAGGGCGCCGGCAGAAAATTTTCCCGGGGGGGGGGAGCAGACGTTGAAATAGCAGGGGTGGTTGGGTGACAGTTTAGGTGGTTTACGGCGCCAAACTACGACTTTACCCCGAAGAGGACGAATTTGCAATGAATTTAAACCCCGAAAAGCTAATTGATTTAAAAGTATCAATAACTATATCTTAGGCTTCCCAGTTGCAAAAGAAGTAATGCCACACGGTGGCAGTTTTGGATTCAACCAAGTTGATTCGCTTTATTTGTAATGAGATTAGGCTACGTTTGGTGATCTGTAATTGCGTATCAGCTATAATGAGGGAGGTGAGTCATTTTTTAGGTGGGGGTAGGGTAGATTCATACAAACGTACATTTTAATGGACAAACTGCTTACTCAACATGAGGCTTCAAATAAATGTTGAAAGAGGTAGTGGGGAGTAGGAATTAATTAAAATGTTTTTCTATACAGCTAAAATGCTTCATTCCCATATCTACCAGCACAAAAGTGGAAAGGCAAGGCAGGTTATCATCAGCCCCGCCAGGAAATTTCTATGGGGTGGCAAAACAAACGTATATAATGTATTTATCGATAAGAAAATCCTGTTGTAGAGGATGTGATGACTTAAGTTATGCAGAAGCTAAAAAGTTTCACAGAATTTCCATCAATACAGACAATAACACTCCTTTTCATCCAACCGAAATTCTTTATTAGTAATATTAACAAGGACTTTTCACCAAAATAACAATTCATCGCCAATTTTTTAAGTACATTCAAATTTTATCCATAATTGAAATTTCAAAGTTAAATGTAGGACGGTACTAATCAACGTACAATTATTGATTTACACATTTTAGAAGCAATTAACAAGGGATTTAATGGACAGGTATCTCAAATTATATCTTGTTTAGGCCTGGGTATGATTTGGAAAACAATCCGAAATTAAATTAAAAAAAGAGCTTTTCAACTGAAAGCACGGAACAGATTGGAAACCTATTTGAACAGATTATTCTTTGTATGAAGGGAGCTGTCTCCTTTTTAGTTCCTTACTCGTTACTGTGAAGTTTGGCTTTTTCCCAAAATTTTAAAGAAAATTTGGGATTGGAAGTAAAAGATTTTTCAAAGCACTAAAAATCTTTTGATTAATGAGCAGGGTATTGAGAAGGGGATAGCCCCCCTTATAAAAATAGTAATTTATATTTTTTTTTTAAGTTTTAAACTTGCTCCTTACTTTAGTTGAAAAACCTTTTCTATTTGTTTAATTACATTTCATGTAACTGTAAGGTTTTATGACTACAATTAATTTAATAAACTTTTTCCACAAAACAAAATTTTCAAAGAAAAGTAAAGAACTCCATTAAACAAAAAATAAGCAAAAATAAAATCAAATAATCTACCAAGCGTGAAACTACCACTAATCAGCATCAATAAATAAATGAAACCCAAAATGAAGAGAAATTATAATAATTAACCGAGTCAAACTCAAAACGAGCAGAAATTAACATAAGTTGGGTGCAAAACCCCTATGCCTTCCCAAGGCCAGAACAAAATTTGCACTATACTGAAAAAATACAAATGTTTTTACTTTTATAACTTTAATAAATCAAACAATATTAACATTTTTATTACTAAATATCGTATTATTACTAATAAATGTCGTGGATTGCTTACGCAGATGATTTACTCCTTTTGAGTCGATCGCTTCAGTCACTTCAACAAAATGTAGATTTTTTAGCAAAGATTTTTAGTGAGCATGGACTTCGTTTTCACCCTGAAAAGTATCAGTTTTCTGATTCTTGGTCCTAAGGCTAATGATCTCGTTAATTCAGAAATTTCTGTCTGTATTTATGATAGTATTTTAAAACCTTTGGAATCTTTTTTATATCTTGGTGTGCCTTATGGACCAACTTTAGCTCTATGCCATGCTTCTATTTCTAAAGCTGTTAAAAGTAGAATAGCGTCTAGTTTTGGGGCAGTAATTTGTCTTTGCGATCTCCTTCCTCGGAAATCATTGGCTTGGGTATATAATACAGTCGCTTTGCCTCAAATTTTAGTTTTTTCATCGCTTCTCCTGTTTTTTAGAATTAGTAATATTGCGCATGTAAAAACCACATTTTTTAATTTTGCTAAGTTCCTTTGCCGCTTTTCTAAATCTGAATCAAATACTTTTTTAATGAATGCATATAAAATAAAAAACCCTGTTGATGTTTTGGAGAAAATGCAAAAGAATTTTTTATACAAATTAAATATTTTTTCTCATAATTTATATAGAGCTGCGCACGAAGCTTAGTTTATTTTATTTGATTTAATTTTTGAATGAAGTTTTAATTTGTGAAGTGTTAATTTATTATCTATTGAATGAAGTGTTAATTTGTGTGGTAATTTTGATTGAAGGCCTTTGCGTATTTGTTGTTATAGTGTTTAAAATAATTTTATGGCCTGTTGATTAGCGGTTATTATTTTTATTTATTTCTTTTTTACTCTTCGTATTCGGAGGAAATAAAAAGTTTGAATTGAATTGAATTGAATCAATATATGTATATTAAACTGACAATGCACATTCATTTGTATTTTTTCAGTAAAGTGCAAATTTTGTTCTCGCCTTGGAAAGGCATAGGGGTTTTGCTCCCAACTTATGCTAATAGTAGGAAGGGCACAATATCTCCGGTACGAACACCGTGCTGCCATCTACAATTTCGTGAAACGCCGACGGGACATAATTTATTCAAGGATTATTGATCCACGAAGGGGAGATAATTTCTGAAAAATTGATTTGCATAATCGGTGGGGAATTATTGATCCACGAAAGGGGAATTAAGAAACATTATGGCTTCTTTGATCTTAGGTCTGGGCGATAAATCGTCTTTAGTGACAGAGATAAATTAATATGCATTTTTTTAAATATGGTTTCTCCGATCTTTAGGTCACAGAGATAAATTCACATTCGATGAAAACCATAATAGTGTAGCTAGGAACATCTTAGAGATGAAGAGATTAACGCGGGAAAGGGTTTCCTAGGAATTTCAAATGTGACAGCGCAAGGATGCCAAAACAAAAGGAACAAACAGAAAATACTTTTAGGGGATTATTTGGACGAAACCGTTTGAGACATTATAGAAGATGATCTTAGAAGATGATTTAGAAGATGATTTAGGGTAAAACTCTGTGGTCGTTACAATACACAAGTTCCATTTGAACAATGTTGTGATGTCCCCTACCCCAACCCCAAAGGGCCCCCCTAGCCCAACCCCAAAGGGCCCTATCACCCAAAGGGCCTCCGAGCCCCCGAATGCCCCCCGGCCCCCTAAATGCCCCCGGTGCCTCACATTTTTTTAAAATACTTTTTTGAATCAATTTGTTTGCATGTCTGGGTTGATGTTTCCAAGTTCAAGAATTTGTCTTTGTTGGTTTTTATGTCTAAAGTGCCTGTCTTTCTCTGTTTGCATGTCTGAATCTATTTGTTTGCATGTCTGGGTTGGTGTTTGCAAGTCCAAGAATTTGTGTTTGTTGGTTTGAATGTCTAAAGTATCTGTCTTTCTCGTTTTGTGTGTCTGATTCTATTTGTATGCATATCTGGGTCGGTGATTGCATGTCCAAGTATTTGTCTTTATTGGTTTGAATGTGGTCGTTATAATACACAAGTTCCATTTGAACAATGTTGTGATGTCCCCTACCCCAACCCCAAAGGGTCCCCCTACCCCAATCCCAAAGGGACCTATCCCCCCGATCCCCAAAAGGCCCCTCAGGGGCCTCCCGAGCCCCCAGAGGGCCTCCGGGCCCACAAATGCCCCCCCGCCCCCCAAGTGCCCCCGGGGCCCCACATTTTCTTAAAATACTTTATTGAATCAATTTGTTTGCACATCTGGGTTGATGTTTCCAAGTTCAAGAATTTGTCTTTGTTGGTTTTTTATGTCTAAAGTGCCTGTCTTTCTCTGTTTGTATGTCTGAATCTATTTGTTTGCATTTCTGGTTTGGTGTTTTCAAATCCAAGAATTTGTCAATTGTGCTTTGAATGTCGGAAGTTTATTACAATCTCTCTTTGTGTATCTGAATTTATTTGTTTGTACGTTTAGTTGAGTGTTTGAAGTTCAAATATGTATATTTGTTTGTTTATATGTACGAAGTGTCTGTCTTTTTAGATTTGTATGTCTGAATCTATTTGTTTGTATGTCTGGGTTGGTGTTTGCAAGTCCAAGTATTTGTCTTTGTTGGTTTGAATGTCTATAGATTCTGTCTTTCTCTGTTTGTGTGTTTGATTCTATTTGTTTGCATGTCTGGATTGGTGTTTGCAAGTCCAAGAATTTGTCTTTGTTGGTTTGAATATCTAAAGTGCCTGTCTTTCTCTGTTTGTGTGTCTGATTCTATTTGTTTACATGTCTAGGTTGGTGTTTGCAATTCCAAGAATTTGTCTTTGTTGGTTTGAATGTCTAAAGTGTCTGTCTTTTTCTGTTGGTGTGTCTGATTCTATTTGTTTGCATGTCTGGGTTGGTGTTTGCAAGTCCAAGTATTTGTCTTTATTGGCTGGAATGTCTAAGTGTCTGTGTTTCTCTGTTTGTGTGCCTGATTCTATTTGTTTGCATGTCTGGGTTGGTGTTTACAAGTCCAAGTATCTGTCTTTGTTGGTTTGAATGTCTAAAGTGTCTGTCTTTTTCTGTTTGTGTGTCTGATTCTATTTGTTAGCATGTCTGCATTGGTGTTTGCAAGTCCAAGAATTTATCTTTGTTGGTTTGAATGTCTAAAGTGTCTGTCTTTCTCTGGTTGGGTGTCTGATTCTATTTGTTTGCATGTCTGGGTTGGTGTTTGCAAGTCAAAGAATTTGTCTTTGATGGTTTGAATGTCTAAATTGTCTGTCTTTTTCTGTTTGCATCTCTGAATCTATTTGTTTGCATGTCAGGGTTTGTTTTTGCGAGTCCAAGAATTTGTCATTGCTGGTTTGAATGTCTAAAGTGTCGGTCTTTCTCTGTTTGTGTGTCTGAATTTATTAGTTTGCATGTCTAGGTTGGTGTTTGCAAGTCCAAGAATTTGTCTTTGTTGGTTGGAATGTCTAAAGTGTCAGTCTTTCTCTGCTTGTGTGTCTGATTTTATTTGTTTGCATGTCTGGGTTGGTGTTTGCAAGTCCAAGAATTTGTCTTTGTTGGTTTGAATATCTAAAGTGTCTGTCTTTCTCTGTTAGTGTGTCTGATTCTATTTGTTTGCATGTGTGGGTTGGTGTTTGCAAGCCAAAGTATTTGTCTTGGTTGGTTTGAATGTCCAAAGTGTCTGTCTTTATCTGTTTGTGTGTCTGTGTGTTTGATTCTATTTGTTTGCATGTCTGAGTTGGTGTTTGCAAGTCCAAGAATTTGTCTTTGTTGGTTTGAATGTCTAAAGTGTCTGTCTTTTTCTGTTTGTGTGTATGATTCTATTTGTTTGCATGTCTGGGTTGGTGTTTGCAAGTCCAAGTATTTTTCTTTGTTGGTTTGAATGCCTAAAGTGTCTGTCATGCTCTGTTTGTTTGTCTAATTCAATTTGTTTGCATGTCTGGGTTGGTGTTTGCAAGCCCAAGAATTTGTCTTTGTTGGTTTGAATGTCTAAAGTGTCTGTCTTTCTCTGTTTGTGTGCCTAATTCTATTTGTTTACATGTCTGGGCTGGTGTTTGCAGGTTCAAGTATTTGTCTTTCTTGGTTTGAATGTCTAAAGTGTCAGTCTTTCTTTGTTTGTATGTCTGATTCTATTTGTTTGCACGTCTGGCTTGGTGTTTGCAAGTCCAAGAATTTGTCTTTGTTGGTTTGAATGTCTAAAGTGTCTGTCTTTCTCTGTTTGTGTGTCTGATTCTATTTGTTTACTTGTCTAGGTTGGTGTTTGCAAGTCCATGAATTTGTCTTTGTTGGTTTGAATGTCTAAAGTATCTGTCTTTCTCGTTTTGTGTGTCTGATTCTATTTGTATGCATATCTGGGTTGGTGATTGCATGTCCAAGTATTTTTCTTTATTGGTTTGAATGTCTAAAGTATCTGTCTTTGTCTATTTGTGTGTCTGATTCTATTTGTTAGCATATCTGGGTTGGTGTTTGCAAGTCCAAGTATTTGTCTTTGTTGGTTTGAATGTCTAAAGTGTCTGTCTTTCTCTGTTTGTGTGTCTGATTCTATTTGTTTACATGTCTGGGTTTTTTTTTGCATGTCCAATTATTTGTCTTTGTCGGTTTGAATGTCTGAAGTGTCTGTCTTTCTCTGTTTGTGTGTCTGATTCTATTTGTTTGCATGTCTTGGCTGGTGTTTGCAAGTCCAAGTATTTATTTGTGTTTGTTTGATTGTCTAAAGTGTCTGTCTTTCTCTGTTTTTGTGTATGATTCTATTTGTTTGCATGTCTGAGTTGGTGTTTGCAAGTCCAAGTATTTGTCTTTGTTGGTTTGAATGTCTAAAGTGTCTGTCTTTATCTGTTTGTGTGTCTGATTCTATTTGTTTGCATGTCTGAGCTGGTGTTTGCAAGTCCAAAAATTTGTCTTTGTTGGTTTTAATGTCTAAAGTGTCTGTCTTTCTCTGTTTGTATGTCTGAATCTATTTGTTTGAATGTCTGGGTTGGTGTTTGCAAGTCCAAGAATTTTTCTTTGTTGGTTTGAATGTCTAAACTGTCTGTCTTTCTCTGTTTGTGTGTCTGTTTCTATTTTCTTTTCATGTTTGGGTTGGTGTTTGCAAGTCCAAGTATTTTTTTTATCGGTTTGAATGTCTAAAGTGTCTTACGTGCGCGCACACACGGAAACATCAGAACCATGGGGTTCTCCGACATGCTGAATCTGAAATTACTATTTTGAAGGAGACTCTTTAACCTTTTAGAGTTAACTTACCCTTTTAGGGTTGAACTTTTAGGGTTCTCCGACATACTGAACCTGAAAGTGTGTTCTCCGAAATGCTGACTCTGAAAGTGTAATTTTCATGGAGATTATTTGACCTTTTGGGGTTAATTTAGACTAGGTTACGTGAATTGGTTCATTTTTTTTACTACAGCAAGTGCTACCATCTATTTCAATTAAGGTATAGATGGCAGAAAAATTAAGGTATAGATGGCAGAACCAACAATACCACCCTTTTTTTCCAGTAACTGCATTTACGTTAGGTTCATTTAGGTTCACTTAGCGTGGCGCGCTAAGTGAACCTGCTAAGTAACTGCATTCACATTAGGTTCATTTAGGTTCACTTAGCGTGGCGCGTTACTTGAAAAAAAGGGTGGTGTTGTAGGTTGGCTGCAGGTGTCCGCGTGAAGGAAAAATTAGTTGTGCTGCCATCTATACCTTAATTGAAATAGATGGTAGCACTTTCTGTAGTAAAAAAATGAACCAATGCACATAACCTAGTCTAAATGAACCCCAAAATGTCAAATAATCTCCATGAAAATTACACTTTCAGAGTCAGCATTTCGGAGAACACACTTTCAGGTTCAGTATGTAGGAGAACCCTAAAAGGTCAACCCTAAAAGGGTAAGTTAACTCTAAAAGGTTAAAGAATCTCGTTGAAAATTACAATTTTAGATTCAGCATGTCGGGGAACCCCATAGTTTTGATGTTTCCGTGTGTGCGCGCACATAAGACACTTTAGACATTCAAACCGATAAAGACAAATACTTGGAGTTGCAAACACCAACCCAGACATGCAAACAAATAGAATCAGACACATAAACAGAGAAATACAGACAATTTAGACATTCAAACCAACAAAGACAAATACTTGGACTTGCAAACACCAACCCATTCATGTAAACAAATATAATCAGACGCACAAACCGAGAAAGACAGACACTTTAGACATTCAAACCAACAAAGACAAATTCATGGACTTGCAAACACAAGCTCAGACATGCAAACAAATAGAATCAGACACACAAACCGAGAAAGACAGACTCTTTAGACATTCAAACCAACAAAGACAAATACTTGGACTTGCAAACACCAACTCAGACATGCAAACAAATAGAATCATACACATAAACAGAGAAAGACAGACACTTTAGACATTCAAAGCAACAAAAACAAATTCCTGGACTTGCAAACACCAACTCAGACATGCAAACAAATAGAATCAGACACACAAACAGAGAAAGACAGACACTTTAGACATTCAAACCAACAAGGACAAATAGTTGGACTTGCAAACACCAACCCAGACATGCAAACAAATAGAATCAGACACACAAACAGAGAAAGACTGAGACTTTAGACATACAAACCAACAAAGACAAATTATTGGACTTGCAAACACCAACCCAGACATGCAAACACATAGAATCAGACACATAAACAGGGAAAGACAAACACTTTAGACATTCAAACCAACAAAGACAAATACTTGGATTTGCAAACACCAACCCAGACATTCAAACAAATAGAATCAGACACAGAAACAGACAAAGACAGATACTTTAGACATTCAAACCAATAAAGACAAATACTTGGACATGCAATCACAACCCAGATATAAATACAAATAGAATCAGACACACAAAAAGAGAAAGACAGAGACTTTAGACATTCAAACCAACATAGACAAATAGTTGGACTTGCAAACACCAACCAAGACATGCAAACAAATAGAATCAGACACAAAAACAGAGAAAGACAGACACTTTAGACATTCAAACCAACAAAGACAAATTCTTGGACTTGCAAACACCAACCCAGATATGCATACAATTAGAATCAGACACACAAACAGAGAAAGACAGACACTTTAGACATTCAAACCAACAAAGACAAATAGTTGGACTTGCAAACACCAACCCAGACATGCAAACAAATAGAATCAAACACATAAACAGAGAAAGACAGACGCTTTAGACATTCAAACCAACAAAGACAAATTCTTGGACTTGCAAACACCAACCCAGACATGCAAACAAATAGAATCAGACACACAAACAGAGAAAGACAGACACTTTAGACATTCAAACCAACAATGACAAATTCTTGGACTTGCAAACACCAATCCAGACATGCTAACAAATAGAATCAGACATACAAACAGAGAAAGACAGACACTTTAGACATTCAAACCAATAAAGACAAATACTTGGAAATGCAATCACCAACCCATACATGCATAAAAGTAGAATCAGACACAAAAACAGAGAAAGACAGACACTTTAGACATTCAAACCAACAAAAAGAAATATTTTGACTTGCAAAAACCAACCCAGACATGCAAACAAATAGAATCAGACACACAAACAGAGAAAGACAGAAACTTTAGACATTCAAACGAACAAAGACAAATTCTTGGATTTGCAAACACCATCCCAGACATGCAAACAAATAGAATCAGACATACAAACGGAGAAAGACTGACGCTTTAGACATTCAAACCACCAAAGACAAATACTGGGACTTGCAAACACCAACCTAGACATGTAAACAAATAGAATTAGACACCCAAACAGAGAAAGACAGACACTTTAGACATTCAAACCAACAAATACAAATTTTTGTACTTGAAAACAACAACCCAGATATGTAAACAAAAAGATTCAGACGTGCAAACATAGAATGAAAGAAACTGTAGGCATTCAAACCAACAAAGAAAAATTCTTTGACTTCCAAGCATCAACCCAGACATACAAACACATAGACTCATACACACAAACAGACAAAGACAGACACTTTAGGTATTCAAACCAATAAAGAGAAATGCTTGGACTTGCAAACACCAACCCAGACATGCAAACAAATAGAATCAGACACACAAACAGAGAAAGACAGACACTTTAGACATTCAAAACAACAAAGACAAGTTCTTGGACTTGCAAACACCAACCTAGATATGCAAACAAATAGAATCAGACACACAAACAGAGAAAGACAGACACTTTAGGCATTCAAACCAATAAAGACAAATGCTTGGACTTGCAAACACCAACACATACATCCAAACAAATAGAATCAGACACACAAACAGAGAAAGATAGACACTTTAGACATTCAAACCAACAAAAACAAATTCTTGGACTTGCAAACACCAACACAGACATCCAAAAAAATAGAATCAGACACACAAACAGAAAAAGACACATACTTTAGACATTCAAACAAACAAAGACAAATTCTTGGACTTGTAAACACCAACCCAGACATGCAAACAAATAGAATCACACACACACACAGAGAAAGACAGACACTTTAGACATTCAAACCAAGAAAGACAAATACTTGGACTTGCAAACACTAACCCAGACTTGCAAACCAATAGAATCAGACACACAAACAGAGAAAGACTGACACTTTAGACATTCAAACAAACAAAGACAAATCCTTAGGCTTGCAAACACCAACCCAGACATGCAAACAAATAGAATCAAACACACAAACAGGGAAAGACAGACACTTTAGACATTCAAACCAACAAAGACAAATTCTTGGACTTGCAAACATCAACCCAGACATGAAAACAAATAGAATCAGACACACGAACAGAGAAAGACAGACACTTTAGACATTCAAACCAATAAAGACAAATACTTGGACTTGCAAACACCAACACAGACATGCAAACAAATAGAATCAGACGCACAAACAGAAAAAGACACACACTTTAGACATTCAAACCAACAAAGACAAATTCTAGGACTTGCAAACACCAACCCAGAGATGCAAACAAATAGAATCAAACACACAAACAGAGAAAGACAGACAATTTAGACATTCAAACCAACAAAGACAAATACTTAGACTTGCATAAACCAACCCAGACATGCCAACAGATAGAATCATACACACAAACAGAGAAAGACTGACACTTTAGACATTCAAACCAACAAAGACAAATACTTGGACTTGCAAACACCAACCCAGACATGCAAACACATAGAATCAGACACACAAACAGAGAAAGACAGACACTTTAGGCATTCAAACCAATAAAGACAAATACTTGGACTTGCAAACAGCAACCCAGACATGCAAAGATATAGAATCAGACACACAAACAGAGAAAGACAGACACTTTACACATTCAAACCAACAATGACAAATATTTGGAATTTCAAACACCAACCCAGACATGCAAACAAATAGATTCAGAAACACCAACACAGAAATAAATAAAAATTATACATACAAACAAACAAAGACAAATACTTGGAATTGCAAACACCAACCCAGACATGCAAACAAATAGAATCAGACACACAAACAGAGAAAAACTGAAATTTAGACATTAAAAACGATAAAGACAAATACTTAGACTTACAAACACCAACCCAGACATGCCAACAAATAGAATCAGACACACAAACAGAGAAAGACAGACACTTGAGACATTCAAACCAACAAAGACAAATTCTTGGACTTGCAAACACCAACCCAGACATGCAACCAAATAGAATCAAACACATAAACAAAGAACGACAGACACTTTAGACATTCAAACCAACAAAAACAAATATTTGGACTTGAAAACACCACCACAGACATGCAAACAAATAGAATCAGACACACAAACAGAGAAAGACAGACACTTTGGACTTTCAAACCATCAAACACAAATTCTTGGACTTGCAAACACCAACCCAGACATGCAAACAAATAGAATCAGACGCACAAACAGAAAAAGACACACACTTTAGACATTCAAACCAAGAAAGACAACTTCTTGGACTTGCAAACACCAACCCAGACATGCAAACAAATAGAATCAAACACACAAACAGAGAAAGTCAGACACTTTAGACATTCAAACCAAGAAAGACAAATACTTGGACTTGCAAACACCAACCCAGACATGTAAACAAATAGAATCAGACACACAAACAGAGAAAGACAGACACTATAGACATTCAAACCAACAAAGACAAATTCATGGACTTGCAAACACCAACCCAGACATAACAACAGAGGGAATCAGACACACAAACAGAGAAGGACAGACATTTTAGGCATTCAAACCAACAAAGACAAATTCTTGTACTTGGAAACACCAACCCAGACAAGCAAACAAATAGAATCAGACACACAAACAGAGAAAGACAGACACTTTAGACATTCAAACCAACAAAGACAAATTCTTGGACGTGCAAACACCAACCCAGACATGCCAACAAATAGAATCACACACACAAACAGACAAAGACAGACACTTTAGACATTCAAACCAACAAAGACAAATACTTGGAGGTGCAAACACCAACCCAGACATGCAAGCAAATAGAATCAGACACACAAACAGATAAAGACTGACACTTTAGACATTCAAACCAACAAAGACAAATTCTGGGACTTGCAAACACCAACCCAGACATGCAAACAAATAGAATCAGTCACACAAACAGAGAAAGACAGACACTTTAGGCATTCAAACCAACAAAGACAAATACTTGGACTTGCAAACACCAACACAGACATCCAAACAAATAGATTCATACACACAAAAAGAGACAGACAGACGCTTTAGAAATTCAAACCAACAAATACAAATTCTTTGACTTGCAAACACCAACCCAGACATTCAAACAAATAGAATCAGACACACAAACAGAAAAGGACAGACACTTTAGACATTCAAACAAACAAAGACAAATTCTTGGACTTGCAAACATCAACCCAGACATTAAAAAAAATAGAATTAGACACATACACAGATATCGATAGATACTATAGCCGATCAAACCAACAAAGACAATTAGTTATTCTAGCAAGCGTAAAACACAACTTACAAAAAAATATAATCAGAAACTAAAATACATAAAGACTGAAAGTTTAGACATTACAAAGATCAAATCAAAATACCTGTGTATGCACATATCAACCCAGACTTGCACAAAAAGGTATTCATACACACACACAGAGAAAGGCAGACACTTTAGATATTCAAACCAACAATGACAAATTCTTGGACTTGCAAACACCGACCCAGACTTGCAAACAAATAGAATCAGACGCACAAACAGATAAAGAGAGACACTTTAGACATTCAAACCAACAAAAACAAATTATTGGACTTGTAAACACCAACCTAAAAATGCAAACAAATAGAATCAGATATGAACAAAGACAAAGACTTATACTTTAGGTATGAAAACAAGAAGATGCATGTACTTTGAAATGCAAACACACGTAATGAAACGCAAACAAATTTATTACAACACAACCACATAGCAGGTCTGACGGAAAATGTCAACCAAACATCAATGACAAATAGATAAGTATTGAAAACCCCAATCTGACCTGCAAAGATGTAAAATGAAGCAAACACACAAAGAAACACCTAAGCTTTGGGCATTCAGATCAACAATGACAAATACTCGGACTTGTAAACACCAACCCAGACATGCAAACAAATAGATTCAGACACATAAACAGAGAAAGACAGACACTTTAGACATTTAAACCAACAAAGACAAATACTTGGACTTGCAAACACCAACCCAGACATGCAAACAAATAGAATCAGACACACAAACAGAGAAAGACAGACACTTTAGACATTCAAACAAATAAATACAAATACTTGGACTTACAAAAACCAACCCAGACATGCAAACAAATAGAATCAGACACACAAACAGAAAAAGACAGACACTTTAGACATTCAAACCAACAAAGACAAATAATTGGAATTGCAAACACCAACCCAGACATGCAAACAAATAGAATCAGACACACAAACATAGAAAAACTGAACTTTAGACATTCAAACCGATAAAGACAAATACTTAGACTTTCAAACACCAACCCAGACATACAAACAAATAGAATCAAACACACAAACAGAGAAAGACAGACACTTTAGACATTCAAACCAACAAAGACAAATTCTTGGACTTGCAAACACCAGCCCTGACATGCAAACAAATAGAATCAGACAAACAAACAGAGAAAGACAGACACTTTAGTCATTCAAAACAAAAAAGACAAATACTTGAACTTGCAAACACCAACACAGACATGCAAACAAATAGAATCATACACACAAAAAGAGAAAGACAGACACTTTAGACATTCAAACCAACAAAGACAAATTCTTGGACTTGCAAACACCAACCCAGATATGCAAACAAATAGAATCAGACGCACAAACAGAAAAAGACAGATACTATAGACATTCAAACAAACAAAGACAAATACTTGTATATTCAAACACTAACCCAATCATTCCATAAAATAGAATCAATCCCACAAACTGAGACATGAAGACAAAGTAATCATTCTAAACAATAGTGGAAAACAGTTGGGCTTGAAAGAATCAGATCAGATAAGCCTACAAGTATAATCAAAAACATAAGACCAGAACGACATAATATTTAGACCTTCTAATTAACAATAACAATTACTTTGACTTGCAAAGACCAGACTATATATGCCAAAAATAGACTAAAACATACAAACATACAAAGACAGATACTTTAGGCATTCAAAACAACAAAGACAGATTGTTGTACATTCAAACATCGGCCCAATAATGCAAACAAATAAGAACTGAAAAAACCACATAGAAAGACTGTAAGTATAGACATAAGCTGAACCAATTATAAATACTGTTAATTGCTGACGTCAATCTAGACATTTCCAAAAAGAGAATGATGCACTCAAACAGAGAAAGACAGACACTTTAGACATTCAAACCAACAAAGACAAATACTTGGAGGTGCAAACACCAACCCAGACATGCAAGCAAATAGAATCAGACACACAAACAGAGAAAGACAGACACTTTAGACATTCAAACCAACAAAGACAAATTCTGGGACTTGCAAACACCAACCCAGACATGCAAACAAATAGAATCAGACACACAAACAGAGAAAGACAGACACTTTAGGCATTCAAACCAACAAAGACAAATACTTGGACTTGCAAACATCAACCCAGACATGCAAAAAAATAGAATCAGACACACAAACAGAGAAAGACAGGCACTTTAGACATTCAAACCATCAAATACAAATTCTTGGACTTGCAAACACCAACACAGACATGCAAACAAATAGAATCAGACACACAAACAGAGAAAGACACACACTTTAGACATTCAAAACATCAAAGACAAATTCTTGGACTTGCAAACACCAACCCAGACATGCAAACAAATAGAATTAAACACACAAACAGAGAAAGACAGACACTTTAGACATTCAAACCAACAAAGACAAATACTAGGACTTGCAAACACAAACCCAGAAATGCAATCATATAGAATAAGACACAAAAACAGATATAGACAGACACTTTATACACTAAAACCAAAAAAGACAAATTCTTGGACTTGCAAACACCAACCCAGACATGCAAACAAATAGAATCAGACACATAAACAGTGAAAGACAGACACTTTAGACATTCAAACCAACAAAGACAAATTCTTGGACTTGCAAACACCAACCCAGACTTGCAAACAAATAGAATCAGACGCACAAACAGATAAAGAGAGACACTTTAGACATTAAAACCAACAAAAACAAAATCTTGGACTTGCAAACACCAACCCAGACATGCAAGCAAATAGAATCAGACACACAAACAGAGAAAGACAGACACTTTAGACATTAAAACCAACAATGACAAATTCTTGGACTTGCCAATACCAACCCAGACACGTAATCAAATAGAATCAGACACACAAATAGAGAATAACAGACACTTTATACATTCAAACCAAAAAAGACAAATAGTTGGATATGCAAACACAAACCCAGACATGCAAACAAATAAAAACAGACAAACAAACAAAGAAAAACAGACACTTTAGACATTCCAACCAGTAAAGACAAATTCTTGGACTTTTAGACACCAACCCAGACATGCAAACAAATAGATTCAGACACATAAACAGAGAAAGCCAGACACTTTAGACATTCAAACCAACAAAGACAAATACTTAGACTTGCAAACACCAACCCAGACATGCGAACTAATACAATCAGACATACAAACAGAGAAAGACAGACACTTTACACATTCAAACCAACAAAGACAAATTCTTAGACTTGTAGACACCATTCCAGACATCCAAACAAATAGAATCAGACACACAAACAGAGAAAGCCAGACATTTTAGACATTCAGATCAACAAAGGCAAATACTTGGACTTGCAAACACCAACCCAGACACGCAAACAAATAGAATCAGACACACAAACAGAGAAAGACAGACACTTTAGACATTCAAACCAACAATGACAAATTCTTAGACTTGCCAACACCAACCCAGACATGCAAACAAATAGAATCAGACATACAAACAGAGAAAGACAGACACTTTAGACATTCAAACCAACAAAGACAAATACTTGGACTCGCAAACACTAATCCAGATATGCAAACAAATAGAATCAAACATACAAACAGAGAAAGACAGACACTTTAGACATTCAAACCAACAAAGACAAATTCTTGAACTTGCAAACATCAACCCAGACATGCACAAAAATAGAATCAGACAAACAAACAGAGAAAGACAGACACTTTAAACATTCAAACCAACAAGGACAAATAGTTGGACTTGCAAACACCAACCAAGACATGCAAACAAATAGAATCAGACAAACAAACAGAGAAAGACAGACAATTTACACATTCAAACCAACAAAGACAAATTCTTGGACTTGGAAACACTAACCCAGACATGCAAACAAATTAGAATCAGACAAACAAACAGAGAAAGACAGACACTTTAGGCATTCAAACCAAAAAAGACAATTACTTGGACTTGCAAACATCAGCCCAGACACGCAAACAAATAGAATCAGACACACAAACAGAGAAAGACACACAATTTAGACATTCAAACCAGCAAAGACAAATAATTGGACTTGCAAACACCAACCCAGACATGCAAACAAATAGAATCAGACACAAAAACAGATAAAAACTGAACTTTAGACATTCAAACCGATAAAGACAAATACTTAGACTTTCAAGCACCAACCCAGACATGCAAACGAATTGAATCAAACACACAAACAGAGAAATACAGACACTTTAGACATTCAAACCAACAATGAAAAATACTTGGACTTGCAAACACCAGCCCAGATATGCAAACAAAAAGAATCAGACACACAAACAGAGAAATACAGACACTTTAGGCATTCAAACCAACAAAGACAAATACTTGAACTTGCAAACACCAACTCAGACATACAAACAAATAGAGTCACACACACAAACAGAGAAAGACAGACACTTTAGACATTCAAACCAACAAAAACAAATTCTTGGACTTGCAAACACCAACACAGACATGCAAACAAATAGAATCAGACACACAAACAGAAAAAGACAGATACTTTAGACATTCAAACAAACAAATACAAAGACTAGGACATGCAAACATCAACCTAGATATACAAACAAATAGAATCAAACACACAAACAGAGAAAGACAGACACTTTATACATTCAAACCAACAAAGACAAAAACTTTGGCTTTTAAACATCAGCCCAGACATGTAAACAAATAGAATCATACACACAAACAGAGAAAGACTGACACTTTAGACATTCAAACCAACAAAGACAAATTCTTGGACTTGCAAACACAAACCCAGACATGTAATCAAATAGAATCAGACACACAAACAGAGAAAGACAGAAACTTCAGTCATTAAGACCAACAAAGACAAAAACTTGGACTTGCAAACACCAACCCAAACATGCAATCAAATAGAATCAGACACACAAGCAGAGAAAGACAGACACTTTAGACATTCAAACCAACAAAGACAAATACTTGGACTTGCAAACACCAACCCAGACATGCAAACAAATAGAATCAAACACACAAACAGAAAAAGACAGACACTTTAGACATTCAAACCAACAAAGACAAATACTTGGAGGTGCAAACACCAACCCAGACATGCAAGCAAATAGAATCAGACACAAAAACAGAGAAAGACTGACACTTTAGACATTCAAACCAACAAAGACAAATTCTGGGACTTGCAAACACCAACCTAGATATGCAAACAAATAGAATCAGACATACAAACAGAGAAAGACAGACACTTTAGGCATTCAAACCAATAAAGAGAAATTCTTGGACTTGCAAACACCAACCCAGACATACAAACAAATAGAAT
This sequence comes from Artemia sp. Qi Xiang Cuo, assembly GCF_049724085.1. NCBI lineage: Eukaryota > Metazoa > Arthropoda > Branchiopoda > Anostraca > Artemiidae > Artemia > Artemia sp. Qi Xiang Cuo. Next base: position 39,956,477 of record NC_142799.1, read on the forward strand.
CAGACACACAAACAGAGAAAGACAGACACTTTAGGCATTCAAACAAACAAAGACAAATTCTTGGACTTGCAAACACCAACTCAGACGTGCAAACAAATAGAATCAGACACACAAACAGAAAAAGACACACACTTTAGACATTCAAACCATCAAAGACAAATTCTTGGACTTGCAAACATCAACCCAGACATTCAAACAAATAGAATCAAACACACAAACAGAGAAAGACAGACACTTTAGACATTCAAACCAACAAAGACAAATACTAGGACTTGCAAACACCGACCCAGACATGCAAACAAATAGAATCATACACATAAACAGAGAAAGACTGACACTTTAGACATTGAAACCAACAAAGACAAATTCATGGACTTACAAACACCAACCCAGACATACAAACAAAGAGAATCAGACACACAAACAAAGAGAGACAGACACTTTAGACATTCAAACCAACAAAGACAAATTCTTGGACTTGCAAACACCAACCCAGACTTGCAAACAAATAGAATCAGACGCACAAACAGATAAAGAGAGACACTTTAGACATTCAAACCAACAAAAACAAAATCTTGGACATGCAAACACCAACCCAGACATGCAAGCAAATAGAATCAGACACACAAACAGAGAAAGACTGACACTTTAGACATTAAAACCAACAAAGACAAATACTTGGACTTTCAAACACCAACCTAGACATGCAAGCAAATAGAATCAAACACACAAACAGAGAAAGACAGACACCTTAGACATTCAAATCAACAAAGACAAATTCTTGGACATGCAAACATTCACCCAGACATTTAAACAAATAGATTCAGACACACAAACAGAGAAGGACAGACACTCTAAACATTCAAACCATCAAAGACAAATTCTTGGACTTTTAAACACCAACCCAGACATGCAAACAAATAGAATCAGACACATAAACAGAGAAAGACAGACACTTTAGACATTCAAACCAACAAAGACAAATACTTAGACTTGCAAACACCAACCCAGACATGCGAACTAATACAATCAGACATACAAACAGAGAAAGACAGACACTTTACACATTCAAACCAACAAAGACAAATTCTTAGACTTGTAGACACCATTCCAGACATCCAAACAAATAGAATCAGACACACAAACAGAGAAAGCCAGACATTTTAGACATTCAGATCAACAAAGACAAATAATTGGAATTGCAAAAACCATCCTGTACATGTAAGAATATAGAATAAGCCATACAAGCTGAGAAAGACATAAAATCTATATATTAAAGGCAGCAAATAAGTGTTATTAGAATTGTCAACACAAGCCCACACGTGAAAAAAAATGTATTTAGACGTACAAATAAAGACCGAGATGCAATTAAGACCAACAAACCAAACAAGACAAATTCTTGACCTTGCAAACACTAACCCAGACATGCAAACAAATAGAATCAAACATACAAACAGAGAAAGACAGACACTTTAGACATTCAAACCAACAAAGACAAATTCTTGGACTTGCAAACATCAACCCAGACAAGCAAACAAATAGAATCAGACAAACAAACAGAGAAAGACAGACACTTTAAACATTCAAACCAACAACGACAAATAGTTGGACTTGCAAACACCAACCAAGACATGCAAACAAATAGAATCAGACAAACAAACAGAGAAAGACAGACAATTTACACATTCAAACCAACAAAGACAAATTCTTGGACTTGGAAACACTAAACCAGACATGCAAACAAATTAGAATCAGACAAACAAACAGAGAAAGACAGACACTTTAGGCATTCAAACCAATAAAGACAAATTCTTGGACTTGCAAACACCAACCCAGACACGCAAACAAATAGAATCAGACACACAAACAGAGAAAGACAGACACTTTAGACATTGAAACCAACAAAGACAAATTCTTGGACTTGCAAACACCAACCCACACATGCAAACAAATAGAATCAGACGCATAAACAGGGAAAGACAGACACTTTAGACACTCAAACCAACAAAGACAAATACTTGGACTTGAAAACACCAACCCAGACATGTAAACAAATAGAATCAGACACACAAACAGAGAAAGACAGACACTTTAGGCATTCAAACCAATAAAGACAAATAATTGGACTTTCAAACACCAACCCAGACATGCAAACAAATAGAATCAGACACAAAAACAGAGAAAGACAGACACTTTAGACATTCAATCCAACAAAGACAAATTCTTGGACTTGCAAACACCAACCTAGACATGCAAACAAATAGAATCAGACACACGAACACAGAAAGACAGACACTTTAGACATTCAAACCAACAAAGACAAATACTTGGACTTCCAAACACCAACCAAGACACGCAAACAAGTAGAATCAGACACACAAACAGAGAAAGACAGACACTTTAGGCATTCAAACCAACAAAGACAAATTCTTGGACTTGTAGACACCAACCCAGACATTCAACCATATATATTGAGGTGACCAAACAGATAAATTCAGTCACATTAGTCATTCAAACCAACAAAGAAAGTTTGCTTGGCTTGCAAACATCAGTCCAGACATATAACGAAATAGATTCAGAGACACAAAAAGACAATGATAGACTCTTTAGACATTCAATCCAACAAAGACAAATTCATGGACTTGCAAACACAACCCCAGACATTCAAACCAATAAAATCACACACACAAACAGAGAAAGACTGACACTTTAGACATTCAAACCAACAAAGACAAATTCTTGGACTTGCAAACACCAACCTAGACATTCAAAAAATAGAATCAGACACAGAAACACATAAAGACAGACACTTTAGACATTCAAACCAAAAATAAAACTTTATTGCGCTTGCAAACACCAGCACACGTATGAAACCAAATAGAATCCGACACAACCACTGAGAAGTACCGTCACTTTGGACGGACTAATCAACAAAAACAAATACTTTGACTTGAAAACACCAACCCAAACATGCAAACTAACAGAATCAGACACACAAACCGAGAAAGACAGACACTTTAGACATTCAAACAAACAAAGACAAATACTTGAACTTTCAAACACCAACCCAGACATGCAAACAAATAGAATCAGACACACAAAGAGAGAAAGCCAGACAATTTAGACATTCATAACAACAAAGACAGATACTTGGACTTGCAAACACCAACCCAGACATGCAAACAAATAGAATCAGACACACAAACAGAGAAAGACAGACACTTTAGACATTCAAACCAACAATGACAAATACTTAGACTTGCAAACACCAACCCAGACATGCAAACAAATGGAATCAGACAGATAAACAGAGAAAGACAGGCACTTTAGATATTCAAACCATCAAAGACAAATTCTTGGACTTGCAAAAACCAATCCAGACATGCAAACAAATAGAATCAAACACACAAACAGAGAAAGACAGACTCTTTAGACATTCAAGCCAACAAAGACAAATTCTAGGACTTGCAAACACCAGCCCAGACATGCAAACAAACAGATTCAGACATACAAACAGAGAAAGACAGACACTTTAGACATTCAAAACAACAAAGACAAATTCTTGGGCTTGCAAACACCAACCCAGACATGCAAAAAAATATAACCAGACAGACAAACAGAGACAGACAGACACTTTAGACAAACAAACCAGCAAAGACACATTCTTGGACTTGCAAACACCAACCCAGACATACAAACAAATAGATTCAGACATGCAAACAGAGAAAGACATGCACTTTAGACATACAAACCACCAAAGAAAAATTCTTGGACTTGCAAACATCAACCCAGACATGCAAACAAATAGATTCAAAAAAGTATTTTAAAAAAATGTGAGGCACCGGGGGCATTTGGGGGGCCGGGGGCATTTGGGGGCTCGGAGGCCCTTTGGGGGATAGGACCCTTTGGGGTTGGGCTCGGGGGGCCCTTTGGGGTTGGGGTAGGGGACATCACAAAATTGTTCAAATGGAACTTGTGTATTGTAACAACCACGGAGTTTCACCCCAATCATCTTCTAAATCATCTTCTAAGATCATCTTCTAAAATGTCTCAAACGGTTTCGTCCAAATAATCCCCTAAAAGTATTTTCTGCTTATTCCTTTTGTTTTGGCATCCTTGCTCTGTCACATTTGAAATTCCTAGGAAACCCTTTCCCGCGTTAATCTCTTCATCTCTAAGACGTTCCTAGCTACACTATTATGGTTTCGATAGAATATTAATTTATCTCTCTGACCTAAAGATCGGAGAAGCCATATTTAAAAATAGAATATTAATTTATCTCTGTCACTAAAGATCATTTATCCCTCAGACCTAAAGATCAAAGAAGCCATAATGTTTCTTAATTCCCCTTTCGTGGATCAATAATTCCCCTCAATTATGCAAATCAATTTCTCAGAAATTCTCACCCCTTCGTGGATCAATAATCCTTGAATAAATTATGTCCCGTCTGCGTTAGACGAAATTGTAGATGGCAGCACGGTGTTCGTACCGGAGATTTTGTGCCCTTCCTACTGCTAATTTCTGCTTTATTATGGTTAATTTCTGTTCGTTTTCGGTTTCATTTATTTATCGATAATGATTTGTGGTAGTTTCACGCTTGGTAGATTATTTGATTTTATTTTTGCTCATTTTTTGTTTAATGGAGTTCTTTACTTTTCTTTGAAAACTTATTGTGTGGAAAAAGCTTTTTTAAATTAATATCTGTTAGTTTTGTATTGAGATAGTCTTTTCAGGGACAAAAAAATAATACTTTAAATCTTTTAATTTTTTAAAGACTTTATAGTTTGGCTTGCTATTTGTATGCTGCAGAAAATGTTTCAGCAATTTTTAACAACATGCACCCTTTCAAAAATCTAGACAAAAATGGTACTGTTTAATTCAGTTTCACACCTCCTCTAGTTGACATGAAATGGAAAACTTGATACCATTCGCAAATAAATCTGTTTACTTTCTTTGATAGCTTGGATACATTTACGCTGTTTTGATTTGGTTAAATTTTAAGAGTAGAAACGGGAGGGTTGGCGTGGGAGGGTGGGCGTGGGAGGGTGGGAGTGTAAGGGGGTGCGTTGCCCTCCAGTCATGTTCGACTTTTAAAAAGGGCATCAACCCTTTCTATTTTCAATCGAATGAGCCCTTTTCGAAGTTCCCACGACAACTCCTTCGATACGAAGTGCCCTGGTCTAAACAACAACAACAACAAAAAATAATACAATATACCCACTTCGATCTTCGATCTTCGATACCCACTTCGATCTACTATAAAAATGTCAAGCCTTCCAATCACTTTCGACTATTAAAAAGGGCACTAGGCCTTTGGATTCCCAATTGAATCAGCCCTTTTGGAAACGACAACGCTTTCTATAAGCACCTTATATGCCCCCAGGGCATAAATTACAACCCTTACCCTAAGGTCTGTTAGGGTGGTTGTCATCCTCTAAGACCGAATTTCCAGAACTTTCAACTACGTTAAACACCAAGGCTATCTCAAAATTTTGATTGGATGTGTTTGGGGAAATGGTGGGCGTGAGAGGGGTGTTATTCGCCTTCCAATCACTTTCGGCTATTAAAAAGGGCACAAGCCATTCCAATTTCCAATTGAATGAGCGGTTTTCGAAGTTTCTACGACAACTTCTTTGATACGAAGTGCCCTGCTCTAAATGAAAAAAAATAATAAAAACTAAAATGTGCCAACATCGTTCCTATTTGCCCCCAGGGCATAACTTAAAACTCTTGCACTGAGGGTTGTGGGGGAGTGTCCTCCTCTTTACTTAGTCCCCGTTTCCAGTCTCGTTCTTGAGTGCCCCCGTTCTTTACTTACGCAGCGCGATCGCGCTAACTATGATTTATACAACAACTTTCCATATAAACCTTGTATGCCCCCAGGGCATAACTTACAACCGCTGCACTGAGGGCTGTGAGGGGGTTATCATCCTAAAAGACCTAATTTTCAGAACGTTCAACTACGTTGAACAAAATGGATATCTCAAAATTTTGATTGGATGTGTTTTTGAAAATGGTGTGCTAGAGAGGGGCGTTAGTCGCTATCCAATCGCTTTCAACTATTAAAAAAGTAACAGCCCTTTCAATTTCCAATGAATGAGCCCTTTTGAAGTTTCTACGACAACGCATTCAATAAAAAATTTATATGCCCCAGGGCATAACTTACAACCCTTGCCCTGAGGGCTGTGGGGGGATGGGTTTTCATCCTTAAGGACCTAATTTCCAAAACTTTCAACTGCGTTGAATGGAGTGGCTATCTAAAAATTTTTATTGGATGTGTTTAGGGAAAAGGTGGGCGTGAGAGGGGGGTCAGTTGCACTCAAATCATTTTCGACTATTAAAAAGGGTACTATCTCTTTGAATTTCAAATCTAATGAGCCCTTTTTCAAGTTTCTACGGCAAAGATTTCAATAAAAACCTTATATACCCCCAGGGCATAACTTATAATCCTTGCCCTGAGGGTTGTGGTTGAGTGTCCTCCTTCAAAATATATTTTCTATCTGGAAATCAACTACGCTGAACAAAATGGCTAGCTAAAAACTTTGATTGGACGCGTTTGGGGGAAGGATGGGCATGGGGGGGGGCTACTTGCCCTCCAATCACTTCTGAATATTAAAAAGGGCACTAGCCCTTTGAATTTCCAATCGAATGAGCTTTTTTTGAAGTTTCTACGAAAACGCCTTCTTTAAAAACCTTATATGCCCCCAGGGCGTAACTTATAACTCTTGCCCTGAGGGCTGTGGGGGAGTGTCCTCCTCAAGAATATATTTTCTATCTGGAAATCAACTACGCTGAACAAAATGGCTATCCCAAAATTTTGATTGGATGTGTTTGGGGAATTGATGGGCGTGGGGGGAGGCTAGTTGCCCTCCAATTGCTTTCGACTATTAAAAAGAGCACTAGCCCTTTGAATTTCCAATTGAATGAGCCTTTTTTGAAGTTTCTACGACAACGCCTTCTATAAAAACCTTATATGCCCCCAGGGCGTAACTTAAAACCCTTGCCCTGAGGGTCGTGGGGGAGTTTCCTTCTCAAAAACATGTTTTCCCTGTGGAAATCAAATACGCTGGACCAAATGGCTATCTCAAAATTTTGATTGGCGGTGTTTGGGGGAATTATGGGCGTGGGGGGGAGGTTATTTTCCCTCCAATCACTTTCGACTATTGAAAAGAGCACTAGAACTCTCAATTTTCAATCGAATGAGCCTCTTTTGAAGTTTCTAAGACGACCCCTTCAATATGAAATGCCCTGCTCTAAAGGAAAAAAATAATGTTGGCACAACGATGTTGTGCCCTTGCCCCGAGGGTTGTGGGGGAGTGTCCTCCTCAAAAACATATTTTCTGTTGGGAAATCAACTACGCTGAACAAAATGGCTATCTGAAAATTTTGATTGACCTCCATTCACTTTCGACTATTAGAAAGGGTACTAGCCACTCCAATTTCCAATCTAATGAGCCCTTTTTGAAGTTTCTACGATAACTCCTTCGATACGAAGTGCCCGGGTGGATAAAAAAACACATTGTGCCCACATCGTTCTTTACTTAGGCAGTGCTAGCGCGCTGCCTATGATACTTTTGGTAACACAGAAAAAACGATCAATATTTCAATGATCTCTGTTTGGATTTTGAGTGGTAATCAAACTGTTCGTGGTAACGAACTGTAAGTAAGGAGCGACCCGGCTCAATAGTAACCAAAACTAAAAAAAAAATGGCTTATTATGCTGATTCGAAATATATAAGTTTCATCAAGTTTAGTATTACCCATCAAAAGTTACGAGCCTGAGAAAATTCGTCTAATTTTCTAAAAAAGGGAGGGGGGAAGACCCCTTGAGGTCATAGAATTTTAATGAAAATTGCACCACCAGATTCAGCGTATCAAAGAACTCTACTGTAGAGATTTCAAGCTCATATCTGCACAAAAGTGGAATTTTGTAATTTTGCCGGAAGAAAAATCACAGATGCGTGTTTATATGTTTTTTTTTTAACCGGGGGTGATCATATCAACCCAGTGGGCCTAGAACATCAGGATAGGGCTCATTGTAACTGAAATGAATAGTTCTAGTGCCCTTTCTATTGACAAAAAATTGGAGGGCAACTGGGCTCCCTCCCACGCCACATTTTTCTCAAAATCGTCCGATCAAAATTTTGAGATAGCTTTTTCGTTCAGCATAATTGAAAGGCTCCATAGCTGTCTTTAGAGATAAAATGACCCCCTACAGCACCTGGGGAATGGGTTTTAAGTTATAAAATTTGCCCATTGTTTTATTTGCTATTGGGAAGTATGCATACATTTTTCGGGTGGGGAAGGGAAGACGAATTTTCTGCTGGGAGAATTTTCCATGGAGAGAGGAGTTTGTGGGGGGTGAACTTTTCAGGAAAAATTTTACACTGGGTGAATTGGCCAGAATTCCTATACAAAATTTCCTTTATATGTCTTGCTTTCTCTTTACCGATTCAATTTTACGCGTGGAGATGTTAAAGGTAATTGTCCGGGTAAATTTTCGCCAGGATTGAATTGTCCAGAGAATATTTCTAAGGGGAGGGGGATTTTTCCTCGAAGGTGGAGCAAGGTTAAAAAATGATCAGAAAAAAATTAAAAAAAGATCTGAAATTAAAAAAAAACAAACAGTTTTTTCAACTGACAGTTAGGAGCAACATTAAAACTTAAAACGAGCAGAAATTATAAAATATATGAGTGGGGTTATCCCCTCTTCAAAACCTCGCTCTTTACGCTAAAGTTTAAATTTTGTCCCAATTCTTTAAAAACGACACCTGAAGCAAAGTGGTCGTTGAATTAGAACAATAAGTAACTTTTTTTAAAGTGCCGAAAAACTTTAGCATGAAGAGCAAGGTGTTGAGGAAATGGTTAACCCCCTCATATAAGTAATAATTTCAGTTTGTTTTAAGTTTTATTGTTGCTCCTTACTTTCAGTTAAAAAAACACGTTTTTTTTTCTTTCGTTAATGAAGCTTAGAGAAAATTTTTCTAAAGGCAATGGAAAAAGTACGTCAATTAAATTAAAAGTATTTAAAAATGAAAAAAGTAATTAATTACAAAAAAACATACAAAACAATAGCCTACTTACAAAAACTAAGAAATAAACTCCCAGCATTCAATTCTGTTGAGCAAAGCCGAAACATTGGACGGACATTTTTTAACAATATCGTCAGTTTTGAACTTGGGTATCAAGCACAAAAATATTTAATGTCTATAGACTCACTGTTTATAAAAAGTAACGCATTATCAAAGTAGCTTATTCAAACTAAAACATTAAAACTAAGATTAAGAAAATTAAGTAATAATTTTTAATTCAATATTTTGAATTTAATTTTTGAATACTACAAGTCAGTATATTTGACACCTATACTTCATAACTGTAAAATTAAATATTTTTCAAAGTGACAACTAGAAAAAAAAAACAATCAGTCCTGGAAAAAATTATAATAACACACAAAAAAAGTATCTATTCAGGGGGGAAATACAGAAACTCCATGCATTCTGTTCAGGAGCGAAATACAGAAATTCCCAGAATTCTGTTCAGGGAAAACATTCTTGATTATAGTTGCTTCATATATCAGCTCGTGGGTACTCTTGCAATAAAATCAAAAGTTGACGGTATATTTTTTTTTTTTTTTTTTTTTTACCGAAATTGCCCATTATTAATCTATTTTCCTTGTTTTTTAAATAAGTAAACGAAATTTATTGTTTTCTAATAACTGCACAAATTACTCATAAACAGTTATACATTTGGTACGACCATAAAAAGCCGATTCTTTAATTGAATGTTATCGATACAGTTAGGCTCTTATACTTCCGTTATTGACAAGGATCGCCATTTACTTACCATTCATTACTATGAAGAATTTGTTGTTGTTTTTTTTTTTGTTCCAACCAAATCAAAAATAAAAAATGTTTTTGGAAAACTGGAAAGGGGTCACCTAGTCCTAAATTAGAACTTTTGTCTTCCTTATTAAAGGTCAAAATCGATTGGCAGCCAGCCAATAATGATGAAACACATTTGCTATTGGTTTTCTCTATTTTGCCCTCTTTTGTCTGGTTTCCTTATATTTACTTTATAGTCCCAAATTTCCAGGGGGTGGCCCCCCTGTCCCCCTTGCCGGCAGCCATGTCACAACCTCAACTTTTCCATTAGAATAAAAAAAGCACACCGTTGCGCCCAACTGATAAGAGCGGCTAAAATAAATTCTGTTACACAAAAGCAAGTTGAAGACAAATACTTCTCAAAAAGTTGTAATTTATGGCCAAATATCTACATCCTGTTGATTTCGACGTGGTTTTCACAAAGCCTGCTAACGGGGTGATGGCAAAGCCCCTTTAGCTTTCTTATCACGGAGGCGAACAGCAGGCAACCATTTTGTGAGAAAATTGTATTTTTTTTATGATTTCAACTAAAACTTTCGTTTTTAAAAATATTTAGTAACATTTTGATGCATGCTCAATTATCTCTTCCTACGTGCCAGATTGTTGAAATGCTTCACATCCGTTTTCAGAGACTGACTAATAATTTATTTCAAACCACTTTTAACCTATGATGGTGTACTGATATTGTGTTTTAAGCGGCGCTTGGAATAAAAAGAAAAGTACTAAAATTTTTTAAATGACTTAATGTTCGGCAGTAATGAAATCCCTGTTCATTCTAATGCATTTCTATTGTAGTTTTGGGGTGTTCCCATTTGAGCGCTTTCCCATTTGAGCGCCACGGAATTTTGTTCCATTTGAGCGCCATGGAATTTTGTTCCCATTTGAGCGCCACGGAGTACCATTTGAGCGCCAAACCCAAAATTGTGATTTTGCGGTGGATGAAGCGTGGTTTGCTGCCACATTGACCTGTAGAAATATTTATTGCCACGAAGACAACGAACAAAACTGAGGATTTTATTGGGTCAATGGTTGTGAAAATAACTTCCATTTATAGTATTATAAACTAAGTAAATATATATAGTATTTATGTATACCATATATATTTACTACTAAAGGTATATACAGGTACTTATGAATTATGCGGTATCCACCGCTATATACTGTATGAGGAAAACAGACATGAAGACCCGTCGGTAAATTTTTCGCAGTTGATATTATTGACATAAGAATAAAGTAAACATACCACTCGATACCTTTTTTATGCTCTTTCCAAATAGAATAATCATTTTTTCTGATATGAATTTTACCCCCACCCCTATATATAACAATTCAGGGTATATATTTGCACATTAGGGGGGGGGGTAAATTTTATTTCTGATGTTAATGGGAGGTAAGTTTAAAATTTACCCCCACCCCCCTAATGTGCAAATATATACCCTGGATTGGTATACATAGGGGTGGGGGTAAAATTCATTTCCGACAAAAATGATTATTATATTTGGAAAGAGCCTAAAAAGGCATCGAGTGGTGTGTTTACTTTATTCGTAAGTCAATAATATGATTTGCGAAAAATTTACCTGATCACCTAGCTATATCACCTAACATACGCAAAATATTATCTGGCGCTCAAATGGGACACAACTGAACTAATTAAAATACGGCGCGCAAATGGTAACTTCCCATTTGCGCGCCATGGCGCTCAAATGGGAAAGCGCTCAAATGGGATACACCCGTAGTTTTATCGATAGGTAGCCTAATCGTAACATTTTAAGAATGCACATTACTTTAATTTTTTATGACTTTGTTATCTCTCTCTTTCTTTTTTTCTTATAGAGCTCAAAAGTAGTTTATTTTGTTATAGTTCTCTTTCATATATGTCACTGTCTTCAAGCAAAGAGGATATAAAAATGTTATAAAAATGATATAAAAATGTCTGGTCTTCAAGCAAAGAGGAAAGTTGAATAACCTTGATAAAATACTTAAAAATCGTGGGAGGAATGAGGACAATCTTTACATCCTATTAACTATGACATATATAAATAAACAATCTCAACTTTAAATAGTTAAGTATCACTACTTGATCACGGGTATTATTTTACGTCAACCTAAAGGGGGGGGGGGAGAAGCTAAGTGTACGATTTGACCTAAGAACAGGGTCGGATTGAGGATTTTTTTAGGGGGGGGGGTGCAAAATAGGTTGATCCGAAAAAAATTCGGGGGGGGGTGTGTGTAAAATAGGTTGATCCGGTAAACTTGCGTTAGGAGCAAGTTTAATTAACGTAACCTTGAGTTAATTAAGTAGATTACAGTAGTTTAGACCACGCTAAGGGGGAGCACACCCCCCTCGCCCCCCTGGATTTGCCACTGCCAAAGAAAGAATAAATTAATCTTACAAGAGTCCATCTCCAAGACTTGACGTTTGGGTCTAGAAAATTTCCATGCCTCTCTCTCCCTCCTGCCATTCACTGAACGGCTTTTCTGCTGTAAATTTCCTTACAAGTTTGTTTAATCCAGAAGAAAACGCCTTCATTTGAGAATATAATGTTCTGAATTAAAATAGGCTACATAATAAACCTGCTTTATCATTGTCTTAGAGCAGGGATTTTAGAAATTTAGACTTATTTCTTTTTCAAATACGTTTTTTTCTAATCTTGTGAACAACTCCTTAAGCTATTGATTTACCTTTCAGTGTGTTCGTTAGAAGGAAAGCAATATGAAGACGGAGCTGAAACTGACGTTGATTGCAATGATTGGTGAGCCTTATCTTTCCTTTCTCAATTATTTTTCCGTGTTTTTGAATTCCCTACAGCTGGTTTTCAGAAATAGTATCTCATGATAAGAACGACTCAATACATATCTTTTTCCTATTCGTAAAGCTGTGAACTCAAAAAGGCAGTATTTCCAACAGAATCAACTTTAAAAAACTTTCTGAAAAAGAAGTTTTTCAAAGAAATGTGAATAGCTTTATTTTGCCCAGTGTCGTAACTAGAGGGGTGCGGACCGCCATGAGTGAAACTTTCAAGGGGATGGCACACAGAAAAGAGAACAAAAATAGCGGGGGATCACTTCTAAAGCACATACAGACCTTGGAAGATTGAGCTCCGATTGATAAAGGCATCGAAACAATCATTAGAAACGCTGCGTTAGAGCGTGGTCTCAATGAATAACTTAGACAAAAAAAAATGTTAAAGAATCATTGTAATTTCTATTCGTTTTGGGTCTCATATATTCATTGATAAAGATTTCTGTTCATTTTAGGTTTGATTTGTTAGTTTACTTTGTTTTTGCTTGTCTTTGGCTTAATGTAGCTCTTTACTTTTCATTGAAAAACTTTGTTTTCAGACAAAAGCTTTCAAAAATCACTTTCTGTTTGCTTTTTCATTGACGCTGTTTTTTCATGCGTTAATAAAAGGAATATTTGTAAGTTTTTTTTTGTCTCTCTGCATAAGAGTAGAATGCTAATATTGGATTCCGATGCCCCTATAGGAATTCCACATTCCATGGCACCTTTCCAAGGCAGATTACCAGACTGGTTATTTGGCAGTGTATAATGTGGTCAAACATGTTTTGAGAGCATGATCATAATTATATAATTTAAGCAGACAGGTTTTTGAGTCAACATCCGTTTCTTAGGAGCCAATCAGAGAGCGGAGGTTACTCCATATACGATAACTTGATTTGTGGTTGGGATTTGAATAAAAGGAATGGTTTTCTTTACAATTCATATTAGTAAGAGAATTGAATTCAAAGAGAATAGTTTATTTGAGAGGATATTAGTAGAGAAAAATGAGTGGTGCATTTACATTATTGGAGATTAATGATGGAGCCGACAGCAGCAGCAGCAACGATATACGAGTACCCAATGTGGCTGTGGAAATAACCGGAGGCTGTAGACTATGTCTTGAATGGGACAATATGTATGCTAGATAAGTGATATCATTAAGCAAATTTAAGCCGGAGGAGTAACTATGTTTTGCTGGAAAAGTGAATATTCTCCATATAAATAAACTTCGGTCAGCATTAAATGTCCTATCGAAATATATTGATGAGAACAAAATGCATCAGTGAATACTTTTGTTATTATTATGCTCAATAAAAGTATTTATAAGCCAATAGTATTTTTCTTTCTATAGTAAATTAGTTTACATTTTCTTTCAGAGCAGAAAAAAAAAATTCTGGTTAATCAGAAGTTGGTTGTGACAGTGTTAGAACCCAAAAAAATGGATAGATTTGAGAAAGAACGAATCATGGGGAATCTAGTGCTGATGGACAAGCGTTTGATTCTGAATAGCAATTTTCTAGAGCTGTCTATGTAAAGGAGAAATTTTTTCGGGAAATTCTTGTAAATATAATGAAAACTGAGTCTCCATCATGAGCCTATTTTATGAAGTTTTTACAGCGGGGTCGAAATGTATTCACACATGTTATTGATATATTGATCACGACACGGCAAAATGATATTGTGGATATGCTTTTAAACACTAGTTTAGAAATTTAGGACTTTTTTCATGAGAAAGATGGTGCTCAAGGATAATTTACTCCTCTCTCACTATCTCCGACAATTTTTGTTGTTGCTAGCTCAGTTTCATTGTGGCAGTGAGAGTGTCAACACATGAAAAATGTTCCATACATGTCCGCTATGTATGTACACACTGGGCAGCTGGTCATCGTGTGAGAATTGCACAATGATTGATGAGTATGATGAAAAGTGTAGATTATGCAACCCGTATATATAGTATAGAGGATAAGCACTGCAAATTAAAGGTTAAAATTCCTGTCTTGAAGAGGTGTGTGACTCTCATGCTTGAGGGCACCTATACTTCAATTGCCACTATGATAAATGCAATCAGTGGGAGAATACATATCCCAGTATGATTAGAAAGAATCCTAACCGTGATTTTAGTTTAGTGCTAAGAGATTGGTATCGTCGTGGTTTTAGATTGTTCTGGGAGGAGGAGCCGGGTCACCGATTCAACTGTTGGAACAACACAAGAATATGGTTTCTACGTCATCGTTGTGAAGAAAATGGATGTTACGATTATAAGCCCACTGATTTTTATTTGGCTGTGACGGAATGTGATTCGACACTTGAGGACACTATTTGTGAAATTGCTTCAAATAAGTAAATTAAAACATGTGAATTCTATAGAATGAATGAGAATAGTATCATTGACTATACAAAGAGATATGACAAGAGTGAAGTCACACTCTACTGTAGAAAATGTGACCCTGACATTGCAGTACATCAGGATGAGTACATCATGAATTCGGATAATCTACTTGTATTAGTTGATGTCGACAAATACCTAGTAGAAAATGAAATCTAAAGAGTAAAAAAGTCGTTTTTATCATGTACATAAATTTTTATCATTTATTAACAAAAAAAGTAACATAATTTTTTATATCAATTTGTTCGCATAACACCAAAATATATATTGAATAAGCGTGTAATTATATTTTCTACTATAAAATCGTTAAATCGAGGCGAGTCAACGTAGATGTCTCGAGACACTGCTTTTAGGTATAGCCACAACATCTGAACATGAAAAAGAGTAGTACATGAAAGCCACATGTCTTAGTTGTTAAATCCTGTACTCATCGTTGATTTTTAAGAATGGTTTTTCCACTGCTTTCAATAAATTTTCTGACATATGGTGTGTAGACTTTATATGATAGGCCAAGAGGATAAAAACATTTAATATTCTTTGCTGTTTGAGAGATGCATAGCCAATGGCCGGTCTTCGAAGTCGATGGACTGCTATTAACAATAATAAGGATGTTTTAAACACTTGGAATTTTTTCAATGAAGTCAAAAGGTATGCAGTAGGACTTGTACTGGGACGTATATGGATCCAGACTAAATACGCTGAATATTTGGTTTGTGTTCATGACGCTAGGTCTAGTAGAACACTGCCGTCGGGTGTGATATCCAATAGGTTTCAAATTGACTCAGTGATATTAGCGTGATACTCTCAGTCAGAGCATCGGCAAATGTACACTCTAAACGTACATTCCCTGTTCGTACTATGCTCAAATCCTGAGTCCCCGACAAGTCCAAAACAATTACCCCATCATTTTTTGAAAAAATTGAATCGGTTATTCCATTTTCAAATAGTTGAGAGTCATGATCTAGGGATTGCATGGTCAACTCATACAGAGTTCTATAGGATTTTTATCAAAAGATAGAGTGTACAGTGGAATACCATTCATTTTGCACACAAGGCTAGATAGACCGACAAAATTAAATCATGGAGGGATGCAGTCCAGGATCCAACGGCACTGCCACTCTTCACAAAGGCCAAAGCCAATTTTGATGGGATTTCTCCATTGATAAATGATGAATCGCTATAGCTACGAGAACCTGTGGCAATGTCACGTTGATTGGTGATCGTATGGGGGACGAGAAGTTTAATGTTGTTACCATTGGCTCTTAGCTTTTCCACTGCCAATGCACCATAGCTCATAACCTGTTGTTTTCGGACGTGGAGAATTGCCGATGTGATAATAACATTTGCATCGGGTGCTGCTGGAAGTGTGTTTCTCAAAATGAAATTCGATGGGGTCAGCTTTAACCTCATGTCAATCTTGACATTGGGGGATATCCATTGGGATATAATCAATAAGTCATGACTTAATTTTCCAACCCGATGATCTTACTGGGTCACTAAAGTAGTCAACTCACTGTCGGTATCAAAGCCTGATCTATATTAATAGTCTAATGATTGTCCTCTCAACTCCTTGTGAGCCTTTTGTGTTATAATCATAAATTGTATGTAGCTTGCATAGTTTGATAAATTATTGTTAGTGCTCACCAATGTTCAATTAATAAATACATTAATTTGTTTGAATAGATTGTGTAGAATACAGTTCTCGTAGGACAGCCCATCACCAGGAGTCGGTGTTTTTCTACTTGGCTTTATCTTCACCATAATATTTATATCAATAAACATTGCTGACAAATCAATGAAATAGCATTCATTGATAAATATTTGAATATGTATGTTTTCCAAGAAGGGCTGTTGGGGGTGAAATTGTTCATAATAGCCATACTTGACAGTGACATCAAAATTTTCAGCATTGAATAGATTCAATGAGGAACTAACTGATGAATATGATTCCGTGTGGGGGAGATAATTCATCTTAAGAGAAGAAATCCTTCTTTGATCTAACACTCTTTTTCTTTTTCTTCTTCTTCTGCTTATTGCTCTTCCTTGTTTTATTCCTCAAAGTCCTTGTTGATGTCCTTCGCTTCCCGCCTGGGTGGAGACTGATGAGTGAAGGACGCGCATGCATCCTTTTCAATCCCTCTCCATTTTGCCGAGATTTTAATTGCTCACCAACGGCTATTGGTGAATATCTAGTATTTTACTTATCAATCTCCTTGAAATTCTTGTCTGATCCCAAGTCCTGCATTGTTGTGGCAGCACAATGTGATGCAGCAGGTACAAGATATTTTCTGGCAAGGGGTAGCGCTGAACGAAATATCCAGGCAAACCAGCTACCAAGACCATAGCCAGACATTGTAGTACGACCATTGTAGTAGTTCAATCCAGCGCCTATTTGACTTGGACTCAGAGCACCAGAAAAACAATCGATACCGGGACAGACAAATGGAATTCTTCTATTTTTCATTTTTGCTGCTGGTGCTATCACTGACAATGGGTCAAAAATGACATATAATCACTGCTAAGCCTTTTGTTATTGCTAGAGGTTCACCCAATTCACTTCTTAGCGTTAACTGACAGAGTTCCAAATACGAAGTGTTTACAGGAACATACTTAAGATTATTTATATTATAGTGATGAACAAGTTCATGAGTTGTTTTTATTTAAATAAAAAGTATGAGTGGGAAATTTTAATTAAAGACTCTCGATGTTTCCACAAAGGATGCATAGAGAAATATGCAAGAGTCTGAGGCGAAACCAGGTGGATAATCAGCAAAAATAACTTGATCCATCCCGTAAACGGTTCCAGCATTTTTCCCATTGATCATATTCTGTTTAAAGCCAAGAACATCTCTCAGATTATCATTGAGAATAATTATTTCAGTGTCAACATGTGAGCTAATGTAAATCCTATCGTGTTCCAATGAATAATTAAAATGGAATTTACCATTCCTACGATATGAGATTTTTCTATTGATTTTACTACACAAATCAGCCATATTATCGTATTCAATATAGTTCAATATGGTAAGTGGGTATTTGCTATATTCAAGGGCTTCAATACAGTCATAGTTAAAAAGGAGTGGTCAATCGCATGGTACAGCTTTTATATAAGACATACTATACTTTCTCAAGAAGTCATAGGTATTTTTGAGAATACAATTGACAAAAATCACTTAATACGCATCATCAAATTTGATGGCGAGGGAGAGTTTTGTCCAAAAATCACTTATCGTATTCAAGTTGTTGTAGAGAGGATCGGAAACGTTGGACATAAAAGTTACATAGAAATCATTGGGCATTGTCAATATCTTTAACACCGATCCAAGAATCAAAGTCAAAGTTGCGTCCTAGCCACCAAACAAGTAACTAGTCTCCCAACTCCTTGAGTAAGATTATTCAACATATTTTTAATCTGACAAATTCCCATCGTAGTTTGAACTTTTTGAAGTTTTTAAGTATAAAATTTTCGAATACTCTATTCTTCATTGGTATCACGCAAGCGATAAGTCAAGGGTTTAGTGTCTAGAATTTTTGCAACTTTAAACAGTTCTGTGAACCACAAGTAATTCCCCTTTTCAAAAACATTAGTTGTCCTATTAATTAGAACAGTATCACCAACATTGAATTTATTTTTCTTCTTGTAAATCGTTGCATTGGAAGATTGTTTAAGAAAAGTGTCAATTGCATTATGATCAGAATGATGAACTTCCGTTGGGGTTGAGTTGGACAAGATTTTATGGGGTTGTTGGTTATACATCAAAATAATTTTATCTAGATCATGAATAAAAACAAGTGTATTTTTTAACGTACAATATCTAGAAATTAAAATTCGAATAGTTCTTATCAATCGTTTAGCCAATGCAGCCATTATAGGACTATGACTATGATAGAGCAGTGAACTATGTTTCACTAGTACTTTTGCAACATGGGGGTTAACAAATTCACTACCGCGATCCGTTTAAATTTTTTTTATATGAATCCTGTTCGAAAATACTTTCAGTGGTCTCAGAAACTTCAACGCCTCTCTTCGTTTGCAATGGAATGGCATATGCTTAGCAACTAAAAACACTGATCGCAAGTAGAATATACTTCTACGGTGCATTGTGACTTTGCTTAGTCTTATCTAGAGTTAGGAGATCTCCTTGTATTATATACAGTGGGAAAAAGGCTTTAGTTTTTCGATACTGATTAGCACAAAGTTTATGATTTCTATTCAGAGTGTAACGTGATTCATTTTTTAGATAGTCTTGTAAACTTTTATTGCGAAAATAAGTGACCTTGGAAAGAGTTATGGGTGAACTTAAACTCCCCACTACACCAGTATTTTCATGAACACCTTTCAGAACTTCAACCATTTTGAACATAAACACGTTGTGTAACGTCCGCTACCCTTTTGTATACTGGCTGTTGGTGGTGATGGTGATGTTGACTTGATACGTCTTCACTTTTGTCTAGCTATCAGTGGTGTGCTAGTATTTTCCAAAATTGATTTAAAATCTTATTCTTCTTCATGTTCATATTTTAAAGGTGTTGACAATGGTACATGTTCATTTAATTTTTTTAGAATTTGTCTATTGCTAATAAGACTTTTGGGGAAGTTTAATATATTTAGAAAGTTGTATAGATGAGCGTCAAATGATAATAGTCCTTTACGATTTGTAACTATGTCATAGATTAAATCAAGTAGATTATAGCTCTTACCCTGAATTATAATCAATTTCCCATTGCTCTCAACTTGAATTTGTTCACTTTTCAAGAGATAGGTTAAGAGTCGTTTTCTTTGTTCAAGAAATGAGTTGGGTCATATAATTCAAAATTTCGAAACAATTGTATACAATTCAAACTTCTTTAATTGTTTTCCAGCAGCAGCAGAAACCCTTGAGTATTATTCTTATTTGTGATTAATAGCAGCAGCAGTTGGCATTAACCGATAGTGCTTGTGTTTGTCGACTCGGCAAAGTGCATCTTAAAGTAAAAGCAGTTTTTTATCATCCTCAATTTTGTCGTTGTCAAGCACTTGACTCCGATTGTTCTCAAAAACGGGCGAGGGGGTGAGTTCTATTCGAGTAAATCTATAGGTATTTGCCATCTACAGACAACTGTTTAAAAGTCATGCAATTGTTGGTGTTAAAATTATAAAAGACTACTATCTGCATGAAGAAGCTATTCCTTTTTTAAATCATTTAGATCGTTTTTATATGTTCAAGTACGTACAATGGAAAGATGTTGCTTTTCCTGTTGCTTAACTACTTCTGGCAGTTGAACATTACCCTCGGTTAAATTTAAACAAAGTTAGGATATTAGATTAATGAAATCATTGTCAATACCATGTTTGAGTATAGCTTTCCTAAGTGGGGGTTTTGAAGTGCTTAGAACTGAAAACAAATATCTATTTTTATGTAGCTTCTTCAGTGTCGTGATAGCGACTAATAGGTCTCTTGAAAGTTCACCAGGAGATATACTGTAATTTCATTGTCGAAAATATCTTTGACTGCGCGTGAATTTACGGGCGTATTTTGATTAAGATTTACTAGGATGTAGCGATAGAGTTTATTAGTAGTTTGATTTTATGCTGAGAGGAGAAATTTCGAGGCGCCTGGATATATTTGTTTATTGAGAGTTTTTAGGGAGCTAGAATCCCGAACAAATCTGTAGATGATATAGTAGGTGCAGCTCAATGCAAGTGTTCCCATACATTTGCTCTGACGAAAGAGACTATGTAGAGCCAGAGTAACGGAAATTTGTTCATGATGAGAGCGAACGGTGAATAATTGCAGCCTTTCCTGGGACCATTGTTCAATAGATTCAGCCAAATCGCCAATAATCAGCCAAGAGTTTGCTTCAATAATTTTGAAAACATCAAGTCCCTGCCTGAACTTTTTTTTCACCAGCCCCGTGGGGGTGATTGATTTTATTTAATCGTAGGACTATTGCTAAATACTATTACAATAATGGATTTTTTCAGCTTTTGCAAAAACGTTTTACCACCATATTTAATTATTTTACTTAAGAGTGTTGTTCAGCCCGACATTGACGGCACACACAGAAACAATCTGAATGGTATTTTAAATTGATACATGTTCCGTTCAATAGTTCACCTGAACAACTAACTGTAGACCATAGTTGTCTAATTACTAAATAATTTTCCCTACTCCGTTCAAGAACAAAAAATCAATAAAGAATCATATTTCTTGTATTAAAAACAGCACTTTACAGAAAACAAAGAAAAAACATACACTTTTTAAATTTATTTATAAAAAATGCACTAAACACTTAAAATAATATCACTTTTTTTAATTTGAATGCAACATGTACAAAAGCACAAAAAAAATCTGCTCTAAGTAAAAAAAGATAACTTTGATAGTGGCGGTGCGCCCCCCACTGGCGGGTGCCCCCCCTGGGCCGCGAGCCCCCCTCCCCCCCCCCCAAAGGCCTCAAGGTTTTGGGGAAAATTTATTGGACTTTATTCAAACCGAGACTTTCCCTGTGGATAACACATTCGGCCCGGTCTGAAGTTAAATAGTGACCAAGGGGGAGGTAGTCAAACCGTCTTGAAAAACACAGACCTTGTCGTAAATGGTACTCATGACAATTTTTTCTATATTTACAGTGAAGTTCCTGTAGTTGAGAGAACGAATTGCCAACAATTTTGCTCGTGGAATTGTATTTTCAACAATACAATTCCTTTAGATGTCCATATTGAAATTCTTATCCACATAGTGCGTGGGTACTCCTTTGCAACGTTTCTTTATTTTCCCTTCATTTGTCTGTATAAAGTAAACCTTCAGACTTAAAAACATACCACTGGAAATCATGTCGCTTCCCGTTTCTGGTTTAAAAAAATAAATTTGATTTGGCACCTAACGTGTAACTAGCTCTGGGTGTGACCCCTAGCGCTTGGTGTATTTCATCTGGAAGATAATAATTCCCCCGAGCACCCTGCTAATAATTTGGTGTGGGGTTTTCACAATAAGAAGCGGGGACCCCGCGAAACCATAGCAGATTTCTGATTACCTTTTTTCTAGTCCCTGTGACCTACAAGCGGAGTCTCAGAAGTCTAACAAGAGCTTTTCTGATACTTCGAAGATCAATCCGTTAAAAGAAATACTTTTACTTAATACTATGTTTCTTTTTTTTCTATTCCATAGTACCAGAGCTGTGTAAATGACCTTAAATGGAGATTCGTTTGAATTAACAATAATATGAACATATTGCACTCGGTCGGTTACAATGTTACGACGCTTCCTATTGCGAACACTCTCACACATTTTGCCGAAAACCGAATTCAAAATGAGCTTATAAATTTCTTTTTCGGATTTCGTTTGTGCTTCAGAACGTTTCTTGACAAAGGTGTCAACAAACGTTTGTAGATATGGTTTTTGGCTAAACTGGAGCGCTTTGTGAACCTTTGTGACGTTGAAACCGTTGTTGCACATCCATTATAAAGCCACACGATGTACAACACTATTTTTTTTTTTGGCCGAAGGTCAGCAATAAGTTTTTGTTTTGAAGGTGACCAATGCAATCCGTCCTCCTCGACTAAACGCCTATTGCGGGGGCTCAAAGAGTCCCTTGTCACGGGTCTATTGATCCACGGTAAAACAAAATACTTTACTGAATCATGATTATCAACTGGTATCTACCCATCAATATAAAAAGACCATCCAACTAGTCCATTCTCCTCAAAACTGTTAATGTTGGGGAAATGGGGAGATTGAGGATCATTGAGCTATTTATAGTCATCGCAGGGTAGCGCATAATGAGACATGGCCAAGGGGTAAAGATAATTCATATCAATGAAAACTGGTTCTCATTTCGTCCCCGTGTTCTCTCTAGATGAATTAGA